>NC_092232.1:4443814-4556314 GCF_036320965.1 Panulirus ornatus
TGTGTGTGTGTGTGTGTGTGTGTGTGTGTTACATGAATCCTTCGTCACATGATGGAGTCAATCTGCTTACCCTCCTATATATAAACTTGTGATCCCTTACAACATGGGAATGCGTGAGGGAGGCCCCCCGACAGCGGCACGGGGGACCGGGTAGGTAATTGTGGGCAACGGAGTTCGATAACGAAGCTGCGCGTCTCGGGGAGAAAAAGAAAAAAAAGAAAAAAAAAACGCCACTTTGAACGAAATCTGACGCTGACGTTGTATTGAGGACGAAATCACCATATTTACTTCCCTCTCATATCATTCAATCGCTGTACACACACACACACACACACACACACACACACACACACACAATATCTGGTGTGATGATTAAATTTTTCACGCCATAGGTTCCACTCATGGAGTCGGGTCTTCATCATGGCCAAAGGCTCAAGTGAAACAGACATAAAAAAAGAATAAAAAAAGGGAAGAATCGGTCATGAGTTTCGTACGACATCATAAGGAAGAAATAATATCGCAAAGCCTTAGCGGTGTAAGGAAGGAAACAGACATTGTAACGCACCGTCCAACCTTTCATAAATACACCGACAACAGAGCGCACTAACACAATCATATTTCCGTGGTGATCAGCGAGACTACACGTAATAAAACACTCTGCATGTGGAAGGGGGGCGGGGGAATTAGCCACCTAGAAGTAACGTTCAAGTTGTAGACGACAAGCGAGGAGGAGTTGTGGCTTAGCGAGAAACCATGAGGATTACTTAAGGTTGAACTACGGTCACGTAACGCATATATATATATACAAAGTGGCTGAGAAAGTACGTCTGACAGACAGTTTAACGGACGATACATGGCAGAGACTGAGGATACATAGACGTGGGTCCACAAGACACAGAAGCCAGCGAGAACATGTTCAATTACGCTTCGTAAGGAGGGTTGTGGGGGAGTTGAGTAAAGAAAGGGTGGGGAGGTGGCGCTGGTGGTGATGAGAGATGGGTGACATAGGCTGAGGAATAAGTGTGGGAGAGGCTGAGATAAGATAGTAAAAAAAGGGAACTGGGAAAGTAAAGAGGGAGAGAGAGAGAGAGAGAGAGAGAGAGAGAGAGAGAGAGAGAGAGAGAGAGAGAGAGAGAGAGAGAGAGAGAAGAATATGAGGGGATGACGCTGATGGGAAAGTCCGCTGGGACAGAGCCCGCAAAGGAACACAGTCTGTTTAATCACACTGTTTCGCACACTCACACGCTCGGGCGGCGATGTCAATGGGTATCTAAGCTGGGATGCTGAAGAAACGAAGATCAATCCAGATGAATAAGGAGCGCAGTTCGGAGCGTAAGAAGATATAAAAGTCCATGGACAAGACAGATAACAGGGGACCTGATGATGGTCCGTGACGAGGTTATCTAAGGCCATAAAACTTCTGCGAAGACCCGACAGCACCGCAGAAGCCTGGGAGCAGACGGGCCACCCTCTCCCCCCCAGCCACCTCTCCCTCTGGCTCAACAGCCCTGTGACAGGGAGAGAGGGATGGGTCGAACGAAAGTATGATGATGATGATATGATGATGACGACACAGGTGGTAGAGCAGAGAGGGAGGAGGAAGGGGGCGCGAGGGCAAGAGCGGTCGATGATAGTACACTCCTGGAACTGACTGGCTGGTTGGCATGCCGCCTGCTACAGCCGGCCAGCTGCAGGGCTGGGCAGGGTGGTAGGGGGCTGTGAGGGACTGGTGAACCTGGCCACGACCATCCACAAGGTCAGAGCGCCAATGTCAGTGCCATGCCACCACTCCCCACCCCCAGGCGACACCCTCCGACACCAACGGTCATGCACCGGGCCAGACGCGGGTAAAGGGTGGGTGTTAAATACTTCGGACAAGACACGATACGAAAGACACTTGACATGATACAATAACTCGAAAGACGCCCCACCACAAAGATCCTCAGACGTGGATAAAGTAAAGGGATTCAAATCCACACCAAAAAAAAAAAAAAAACGTAAAGTAAAGGGATTAAAATCCACACACACACACACACAAAAAAAAAAAAAAATGGTATGAGTTACGGATAAAAGAGACGTTTATAGTTAAGAGTTCGACTCGTAAACACTCAGAACTTTTATCTCCAGACCACGCATGTGGCAACACATCATACGCAACACTCGACAAACTTTCAGAGCGTACAGAGCCACACAAACACAGCCACGAATATCACGCAAGTGACAGAGGCGCGAGTGGAAAGGGGCTTCCTTGTCCTCAGAGCCAAGCGATAAAGGAGATAAGCAAGCGAACGAAGAAAACGGAGGACACGAGACGGCTTATAAACATGAAGCGCAAGACGCTGGGGGAATTATAGGTCAGGGTGTCACGATTACACACACACACACACACACACACACACACACACACACAAGTATTGCCAACTCAGATGCGTTACCAGTAGTAGATTAGGAGAACAGACGTGACCTTCAGCTTGCGAGGGGGGGGGGGGCAGACTGAAGGGGGGAAGGGGGAGGGGACCTGGCGGCACCCCGAGCCACTGGCGGGATGCCGGAACAAAGTGGAGTGAGGGGTTGAGGTGGTGGCGCGGGGGGGAGGCCCGGGCGAGCGGAGCGGGTGGGGAGGGGAGTGTGAGGAGAAGGGTGGGTGGGTGGGTGGCGGTTCGAGTTTCCCCTCTGAACCAACCGTCACCCTGGGCCGGCCGCCCGGCCGGTTGGGCGGGCGAGTGAGTGACTGACGCTCGGGTGAGAGAGAGAGAGAGAGAGAGAGAGAGAGAGAGAGAGAGAGAGAGAGAGAGAGAGAGAGAGAGGAGGAAGAGGAGGATGTACGAACACCCCCCCCCCCCTACGGGCTACTACCGAAGAGGGTTACGACCCTGCCTCCTCCTCCTCCTCCTCCTCCTCCTGTAGCAGTAGCACCACCACCACTAGCACTCAGATGACGATAGGCTGGCGGTAAAATAATAAAATCAAACCCACTTACTAGTCTCCCTGTAGCATCCAAACCAACACTAAACAACACCACCAACACACATCGTCTATTCACTGTCATATAATTCATCAAAGACGTCCCGGGAGACGGCTGAGTCACACGGTCCTCGACGCACACACCAGATGAGGCAAACAGATTCAAAACGGCTCGAGCGAGGACGGTTGTGGGTTTAAATACCACACGGCTTTATAGCCGAGGCTTTGGTTGGGCTCGGCTCTTTTTGAACAGCTGAGCGATCGGGCGGGCATCGAGAACCCGGGCCGTTACACACACACACACACACACACACAGAGAGAGAGAGAGAGAGAGAGAGAGAGAGAGAGAGAGAGAGAGAGAGAGAGAGAGAGAGAGAGAGAGAGAGAGAGAAACTCAGGAACCCCCTAATGGCCGCCCTGGTTACTACTACATGTCAGTCCGCCTCTGTGTTTTTATACATACAATTCCGGGGGAGACCGAAGCGATCCCGAAGTCAGTGTGGTCTCTGGGTACGGGGAGGACGTGTGTGTGTGTGTGTGTGTGTGTGTAACCGAAGGTTCGGTAAGTCTCCAGCTGGACTCGCGAGGCCCAATGGAGCCACACAGTCAACCAGGTTTCAAACGTGACGCTTCGAGCACGAGGGTATACGATCCTCTTTATTTACCACGACATCCCTCTCGGTAGGTCGCTGTGGAACTTTGACCTGACCCTCACGACCCGGATCAGAAGCCTGGCCGTCATACATACGGGTCGCAGCGTCGTTCCTCGTGACCTAAGACGTGGTGACGTCAGATAACAGAAGGCTCATGACTATCTTACGAGGTTATCTTCCTACTGATAATACTAATGTACCTATTCTAATGGGGGTCCACAATCGTCCCGCGGAAAAGACAAAAAAAAAAATATAATTATCTTCATTACTGAAAGTAGAAATGAAATACATTACTCCCAGTAAAAACGAAAAATGAAAGAACATTATCCCAAGCTTTCGTCTATTTTCCAGGAGCTCTTGAGGGTCTGTGGTGAGGAAGATACAGTTAGATCATAAATCATCTTCACCCCCTCGCAGTGGAGCAACATTATGACAAACTGGCGAAAAGTTTCGAACAAAGCTCTGGCGAACTGGCCTCACCTCACACTGGTAGCCCTGCTTTCCTTGTATGGGAATATGTTGTGTAGCCGACAGTTGACACTGGCTGTCACTTGTCAAACTCCAACTTGCCCTATTTGGAGCTGAAATCATCGCTTGTTTCGAAATACATATTTTGTTTACGTTAGCTGAGAGGGCACGGGCAAATGAGGCCCCGATCAAGGCCATCCCATTAACGCTATAAGGTATTATACATATATATATATATATATATATATATATATATATATATATATATATATATATATATCCTAGCCTGAGCCAGGTAACCATTTCATCGACCAACCCCTAAGGGTGGATGAACAGCAGGGTTGACTGTGGGTCGCTTGCCACAAACAGGATTCGAACCTATGCCCTGCTCGACCCCGGGCCGGCCCGTGAATGCGCTTTACGGTCAGGAATGTTATAGCCGCTACACCACGCGAGGTCCATAAGTGATCCATGTGATTCGAATGCTTCGTAAAAACAACACTAAAATAAGGGTTACCAACGCCCCTCACCAACCCTGTTACAGACAATAGGAGAGGCAGTAGCGTTCAGTTTGAAACCCATCGTCGGAGGCAGCAGCGTTCTGATTGAAACCCACTGTCGGAGAGGCAGCAGCGTTCAGTTTGAAACGCATCGTCGGAGAGGAAGCAGCGTTCAGTTTGAAACCCATCGCAGGAGAGGCAGCAGCGTTCAGTTTGAAACCCATCGTAGGAGAGGCAGCAGCGTTCAGTTTGAAACCCATCGTAGGAGAGGCAGCAGCGTTCAGTTTGAAACCCATCGTAGGAGAGGCAGCAGCGTTCAGTTTGAAACCCATCGTAGGAGGCAGTAGCGTTGTTTGAAACCCATCGTCGGAGAGGAAGCAGCGTTCAGTTTGAAACCCATCGCAGGAGAGGCAGCAGCGTTGTTTGAAACCCATCGTAGGAGAGGCAGCAGCGTTCAGTTTGAAACCCATCGTAGGAGAGGCAGCAGCGTTCAGTTTGAAACCCATCGTAGGAGAGGCAGCAGCGTTCAGTTTGAAACCCATCGTAGGAGAGGCTGCAGCGTTCAGTTTGAAACCCATCACAGAAAAGGCAGTAGCGTTCAGTTTGAAACCCACCGCACCCAAGGATAAAGGTAATTTATCCTCTAACTGTACCGTATGGAGGAGGGACCAACTGCCTTGTCCTTCATAACCGAGCTACCCCCTGCAACCACCTCCACCTCCCTCCCAACCTCCGACCTCCACCACCACACACACACACACACGTATTCTCCTCCCGCACCTGACCTTAACTGCCCGTTAACTCAACAGCCTCGTTAAGACGGCGGACCAACCCTCCCCAACCCCCGCACCAAGTCCTTCGCCGGGTTATCAGGTTACGAGAGGTTGGCGACGTGAACACCCTCCAGGAGTACATTGCTCCCCCGCCTGCGCCAGGAGGAGGGTGGCGGGGCGCGGCGCGCCGGCATGATCCCGGGCGGTCGCCACGCCTGCTATCGATGCGGATTTTACAACACGCCGGGATATAACATTAGTTTTACAACACAATATATAACATTAATTTTACAACACGACGGGATATAACATTAATTTCACCACAGCTTACACGCGTGCTTTCGGGCAGTAATTATCACGAAGACCTACGTGAGCATGACACACACACACACACACACACACACACACACACGCGCGCGCGCGCGCGCGGGCACGCAAGACGCTGACCTATCATACGAAAACGAATCGAACACGGAACTGAAGTCTTTTATTATCATTTTTTTTTTTTACACAATACAAGATCATCGGGTCATCACCGTGCGATATAATTCGGAGCTTTCACGACCAACTCCACGCGCAGTCATCCTCACAACAACTTTTGATCAAATTCGTTCGTTATACCTCCCCTCTTTCTCTATGCTACCGGGAGGGGAGGGAGGGAGGGAAGGGAGGGGAGGGGCGGAGGGAGGGGAGGGGGGTGGAAGGGGAGGGGAGGGGAGTACCGTCAACCAACCAAACTGCCACTCACCTGCTTGCGGTGGGGAGAGGAGGAGGGGGTTTGGTGGCTGATGCGTCAACTTACATACATTCCTCCGTGCGTGGTCTTGACGTAAGGCAGCCTAGGCTAACGCATTCGGCTGATGGCACTTCCAAAACCAGTGTTCTAAGAGTCAGAAATTATGTGGAATGAGACTGGCAGGCTACCTGTAAGGCAAAAACTTTTGAGACTAAATATCCCAGAGACTAAATATCTCATGAACAGCTTCCAAAGAAAAATATTCTTACCCACGAACGATCTATAAAGGCTGTTGCAACTTAAGGGCAGCGCCACTTCCAGTAGCAGGGGAAAGGAGACTCCTTTAGAGTGATAATAGTGATGATAGCCTCGCCAAAGGTAAGTTTCCACATGCGTGCGACATTGAGCATGCGGAGTCCGGTAACACCTCTCTCTCTCTCTCTCTCTCTCTCTCTCTCTCTCTCTCTCTCTCTCTCTCTCTCTCTATCTATCTATCTATCTATCTATCTATATATCTATCTATCTATCTGTGTGTGTGTGCAAGCGCGCGCGCGCGCGCGCGTGTGTGTGTGTGTGTGTGTGTGTGTGTGTGTGTGTGTGTGTGTGTGCGCGCGCGCGCGCGTGTGTGTGTGGAGAGAGAGAGAGAGAGAGAGAGAGAGAGAGAGAGAGAGAGAGAGAGGAAAAAGTCTACTTTCGGATCGTAAAACTCATGACCCAGAACTATCGCTCGTGCACGTCTAACTTTACGTCAACTGACCTAATTCAGCGAGAAATTCAAAATACCATCACACCACAGTTGTCCTATGGATGGGGGCACGACGCGTCGTTCTAAGCGAAATAATCTGACACTTTTAAATCTGTCTGGTGGCATCCCCCTCCCTTCAATTCTCTTCTTACCATGAACAAACGCTGCTCGTGTACCACTCTGGCACGGCACCAAGCTGGTACTGTACCACGCGAGTACAATGCAATACGTGTGGAGGCTGTACCCTGAGCACGACACTCCGAGCTAAACCCAGGCCCACTTAGCGCCACAAGAAAAGGCGCATCACCCAGGAAAGAAAATCAAACCCTTCAAATCAAGCATTATTCCTTATCTTCTGTTGTTTCAAGAAGGGAGCCATCTCACCCCTCGATGAAGAGCCAGATGCTCCACAATAATGGTCATTATACAGTGAACCACCCAGGATCCACGGTTGTGTGTAACTGATAATCCCGATCATCCTGGAGGAAAAAATAAATTGGCCGTTAAAACTGCTGCACCCTCTTCCAACTCCCACCCCCCCCCCAAAAAAAAAAAAAAATCGGGGATATTTAACTCCCTCCCACCGTGTGCCTGGCAGTCAAACTCGCACCATTAGCCAGGGTCAAGGCAAACTCCCCGTGTACATATATATATATATATATATATATATATATATATATATATATATATATATATATATATTTTTTTTTTTTTTTTTTTTTGCTTTGTCGCTGTCTCCCGCGTTTGCGAGGTAGCGCAAGGAAACAGACGAAGGAAATGGCCCAACCCACCCCCATACCCATGTATATACATTCGTCCACACACGCAAATATACATACCTACACAGCTTTCCATGGTTTACCCCAGACGCTTCACCTGCCCTGATTCAATCCACTGACAGCACGTCAACCCCGGTATACCACATCGCTCCAATTCATTTATTCCTTGCCCTCCTTTCACCCTCCTGCATGTTCAGGCCCCGATCACACAAAATCTTTTTCACTCCATCTTTCCACCTCCAATTTGGTCTCCCTCTTCTCCTCGTTCCCTCCACCTCCGACACATATATCCTCTTGGTCAATCTTTCCTCACTCATTCTCTCCATGTGCCCAAACCATTTCAAAACACCCTCTTCTGCTCTCTCAACCACGCTCTTTTTATTTCCACACATCTCTCTTACCCTTACGTTACTTACTCGATCAAACCACCTCACACCACACATTGTCCTCAAACATCTCATTTCCAGCACATCCATCCTCCTGCGCACCACTCCTATCCATAGCCCACGCCTCGCAACCATACAACATTGTTGGAACCACTATTCCTTCAAACATACCCATTTTTGCTTTCCGAGATAATGTTCTCGACTTCCACACATTCTTCAAGGCTCCCAGAATTTTCGCCCCCTCCCCCATCCTATGATCCACTTCCGCTTCCATGGTTCCATCCGCTGCCAGATCCACTCCAAGATATCTAAAACACTTTACTTCCTCCAGTTTTTCTCCATTCAAACTCACCTCCCAATTGACTTGACCCTCAACCCTACTCTACCTAATAACCTTGCTCTTATTCACATTTACTCTTAACTTTCTTCTTTCACACACTTTACCAAACTCAGTCACCAGCTTCTGCAGTTTCTCACATGAATCAGCCACCAGCGTTGTATCATCAGCGAACAACAACTGACTCACTTCCCAAGCTCTCTCATCCCCAACAGACTTCATACTTGCCCCTCTTTCTAAAACTCTTGCATTTACCTCCCTAACAACCCCATCCATAAACAAATTAAACAACCATGGAGACATCACACACCCCTGCCGCAAACCTACATTCACTGAGAACCAATCACTTTCCTCTCTTCCTACACGTACACATGCCTTACATCCTCGATAAAAACTTTTCACTGCTTCTAACAACTTGCCTCCCACACCATATATTCTTAATACCTGCCACAGGGCATCTCTATCAACTCTATCATATGCCTTCTCCAGATCCATGAATGCTACATACAAATCCATTTGCTTTTCTAAGTATTTCTCACATACATTCTTCAAAGCAAACACCTGATCCACACATCCTCTACCACTTCTGAAACCACACTGCTCTTCCCCAATCTGATGCTCTGTACATGCCTTCACCCTCATATATTCTTATGAGTCCACGGGGAAAATGAAACACGATAAGTTCCCAAGTGCACTTTCGTGTAATCATCACATCATCAGGGGAGACACAAGAGAGAAATATAAGTCAGCTGATATACATCCCCGTCTAAAAACATGTACCATGACTGTATATCATTCTATGTCCCCATGGTGGAACTGGGAGATCGATGTAAGCTATAGTGTTTACCGTACTTATAACAAAAGCGTGGCCTATATAGAGTATTCCACCATTCGGTAAGATTCATCCATCATTTGTGTGCCCGATGATCATTCTGTTATCGACCGCCAGCAGCCTCATATCACCATGACCTTCGTTTCACGGATGGACTGGGAATACGACTGCTTATCTCCTTATCTTTCTTGGCTTAGTGTATTGCGAACCATTCCACCCCGAGACGTCCACCTTACTTGTAACTCTTACGATGTAATAACGAATGTGCTATGTGCATCTTTATCTTCTTTCAGTTGTACTCAATCTATGTGCATCTTTATCTTCTTTCAGTTGTACTCAATCTACGGTCGACTCTGTCCAAAGTACTTCGCGTAAACTGCTCTGGCATTATAAATTCTGATCTCAGTTCGACTAAACACATGATGGAACACAGAAAACAATGTCCAATTTCGGTCGCCGTCTTTGAAAAACAAAACTGTATTAAATACAGCGGCGAGCTTCTGGAGAATTCCGAATCAGAAGAATGATGATGACATCAACCTATGTAGCACAGGAATAAGAACAAGTGACCCAAAATGTGTTCAAAATTATCACTCTCCCACAACCTTAATCTGCTTAACTCAACCCGCGGTAATGGAGACAAACTGGTCATATGACGAAGTTCCATCTCTTTTATAGACCTGTTCACATATGGAACTACTTGCCAAGAGGATCTGTAAAAGCAACGCCGCATATAAATACGTTTAAAAATAGACCTGACGAATGATCCCCCAATTCAAGTCCACGACAGACATTGTTGACGCTCCAGTACGCAAAAGAGCTTAAGAGACATTTCTTAAAGTCCATTCGCTTCCTTAAACTCTCTCCCTACTAAGCTCTGTGTTTCAGATCTCTAAGACTATCAAAAACAGCCTCGGGAAAAAGAAAAAAAAAAAAGCTCAATGAGCTTTTGCAGTTTGTATTCCCTGGCATGCACTTCACGGCGGAGTGGAGCCGGGTCTCGCCGCAAGAACGAAGAACGATGAGAAAACACGCCGTCACCTCTGAGCAAAAGGTTCAGTAACCAAAAACTTGTCCCCATGTCCCCCACCTTTCCGCTCGCCATGGCGACATCCCAGCGAGCGACTGAAGCGCAACGCGCCTCTACATCAAGGTAGCGAACACACACCTCACAGAACAGGATGGTTGGAACCTCCACACGGTAGACGAGGACTTCTAAAAAGAACCAGTCAACATCCGACGATGAAATATGAGGATTTACCTTTCGTGTTAAGTAAGCTCGTCAGAATTTCAATGCGTTTCGATCCACCCTGATCCCGTTTTACAATCGCTAACGACATATACGTGACCTTTTAAAATGTCACAACATTTTCCTTTTTTCTCTCTTCCATTCGCATACATTACGACGTCAGCGATGATCGCGCCTCTGAACTTTCCGAACAGAAGCACTTGGAATCGTTCGTCAAATGAGACTACAAGTGTGGCTCTTACTGTTCAGCTGCAGCACGAACATATCAGATTCACCGCAAAAGCGGGTCATTCTACTTTCAATAAGACCTGGCAAGCCATTACTGACAGTAAAAACACCAGTCCAGTCTCAGCCCAGCACCTCTTGCACACAACCACGGAGTCGCTGGTCTAGGTAGTGTCTATGTTGTAAAAACCTATGGAACTGGATGTCCAATCAATTTCAAATGTAGTTTGATAAACATGGCGAATGCTTCAGAACTGGGCAAAATGTAACCTTCATTACAGTATCAAATATAACAATAACAACAAAACTGCATCAAAAGCAAGTGACTAAAATAAAGTTTTGGACTTTAATGCACATCTATCAAAGCGAAACGAACACCATCCTGCTTTTAGGAGCTACCTTACGTACGGATCTTATCAAAACGAAATCTATGCAATAATCAAGAGGATTACATATACAGTCTCCGTGACAATCTAATTCTGGGCAGAACAGATTGGTATGTACACGACTCACAACCTCTTCTTTACCAAGACAATACACCTGCCTATCTAACATTGATATACCTACACCAGTTCCCTTCCCCATTTTCGAAGCCTAGTCCGTTTTCTGAGCGCGGAGGGTACTTATCTACAACACCTGTTATATCTGTCCTTATTAAGTTATACGACTATTTTCATGTTTTTCGCTCTTACAAAGTATCTGACATCACTTCAAAGGCTTATAGTAAAGGCAGACTTCCACGATTCACAAATAGAAATCAAATAAGCACTTAAATAAAAACACATTACACTTTCAAAAGCTATTCATTGAAATGAGAGGCTCTACGTAAGTTAAGAGGCGTTACAAATTTAAAGCTCAAAGAGCCGAGAATTCTACAGATGCTAGTACCAGTCTTGCAAAAGCCAATCATTTCGACCAAGAACTTTCAGCCTGATTGCATTATGACTAGACTAGCCTTTTAAGGCTCTTAAGACCCATCTGATACATTGGGTTTAACGCCAACAATCCATGAGGAAGGGTGGTTAATAATAGCCCTGCCACCACAACTGAATTAGGAACGAGGCATACATATATACATCAATAATTTGATAGATTCAACTTCATCGACACATCTGCTGAATTAGGAACGAGGCATACATACATATATACATCAACTAATTTGATAGATTCAGCTCCGTCGACACATCTAAGGATGCATTTCTCTTTGACTCATTCGTTTAAGATACCATAACCAGAGACTCGTAATCAGTTATTTGCAATAAAAATAATACGGCAGAGTTCCATGACCAACTTGACGCAGTACGTAAACAAGCACAGGAAGCCTCGTCACTGCAGTGAGTGGCCGACTGCCCCGCTCCCCCGGTTCACCTCCCTTGTGTCAATACTGGGGCCGGGCCCGCACCCGCCAGTTCTCACGTTCCTGTGTGGACACACTCTTCTAAACCTGCTGACACCGATAACCTCGTAAGTCGAACCATATCGAAGTCCGAAAAAAAAAGGTAAATACATATACCAAATGATAGTTTCTAATTCCTCCTCGGCGATAGATCCCACTCCAAATATCTTCATCCCTTCAACTTCTACAAGAGACGATTTCTCTTGTAGAAACACAAGCACACAGCAACAGACACCCACTGTACTTAGAGGGGTGGGCGGATTAATCTGACATTTCACAGCCCCGACCTTTCGAAAATGGGTTTTTGCCTAAATGACAGACAGATTAAGCGCATGCAGCTGTAAAAGCTTTATCTGTGGTGAACCTTAATGGAATCACAAACATTTCAACGCAAACGGAACAAATAACAAATCTTTTTATTGTAAAAGACAATGGAAAATATCAACTGCTCGCGTTCTTTTATGTCATGCAAAATCTGGTTTGGCTTAATGTATAAGTGTTTTCAAATGAGCAAAGTACCGATTATTCTCTTTATTTTTTTCTGTACACTACAATATGCGGTTGAAATCGCACGCTTTAAAAAAAAATGAATCCAAATTAATGGAGAAAATTAAAACCAAAAGGCACACAAAACATAAACAGGATCTCACTCGACCGAAAATGGTCACCCGCAGTGCGTCTCTGCCTTCCATCCTTTACGTCACAACACTGAGGATAATGTTAAATACGGTCGACCGCTCAACGGACGGGGATCACCTTCTCTCTCAATGTGCACTCTTGATCTCTGACCTAATTTCGAAACTATTCTCCAAACTAGGTAGCTGTATCCCTGAACCAGTTACACTAAGGAGTTCTACACAAAATTTAGTGATCCCTAAAGTTGTTTTCTACACTCTGATGACCGGACAAATAAACAAGAGAAGAAACTTGCCCCTCAAACCACAAGTCTGCGGGAAATAACAGTCATTCACGTAGCCTGACATTAAAATATGATTTTCTACGCAATCCCATATAATCACGAACATCTAAATTCGTAGTTCCGTAGTACAAAAGGGTGTTATACAGGCACCTTTTATGTTATGGTCATGCACTTTACTCCCACCATGTGGCTGTTTGCAAATAACACACAGGTGCCCCACATCGCAGCCCACCGATTTTGTTCACACATTACAAAGGTGTTTCGGACAGTGAAGCATATTTAGGTGCACAATATATACTCAGTACATAAGTACGGCCACAATCATCCTTCCATTGTTCAATTTCTAATCCAATAAATTATTACTGCAAAGGTCAGGTTACACGGTCAAATATCGCTTTCAGGAGCTGATCAAATATCTTCACAAACCCAGACTATAATATCTTCATGACGACCGAGTATTAGATAAAAGATTCAATGTTTCATGAACTGAGTTATGATCTCGGATACAATAGGCATGGTAACGAGCACTCAGCTCCTAATTTCGAAGGGGGTGGAAGAATCAAATAGGTGTATAAAGGTTCCAAAGAAGATAAAGAAATGAATATTCTGATGTACATGTTACAGGGTCTACCGCAGGAGGGGAGTTGCCAAGCCAACCGGGGGCTACTTTTTGCAATGAACCCCAAACTGTAATTTACGGCTGTGCTGCACGATGGCCAAGATACAACAACGCCAGAGAAATTCAAGATCTGTCAAGATATGGTCGAGTGTTTGCCAACTTAAGAACACAAGTCGCCGAGTATCACTGAATTAAACGAAATCACAACATTGATATACCGTGCACGCTTCGAACTGGGACTCCGAGCAAGATTGCTTTAACAAGCGGCTAAGGTATAATGAGGCTGCTCCAAAGAGTGAAGGACCTCGAGTCAGACTAAAGATAAAAAATAGAAAAAAAAAATTACAGGATAAACTTAAATGACGAACACAGGATCCAATGGATGCCGAATGCACGCAGTCAAGGTCAACAGTTACAAACTCCTAGGCTTCCTCCTCCGCTCTATCTGAACCAACCAAGCAAGTAACAGCGTTCATAACTCCTCAGCTTCTCCCGCTCTATCTGAAGCAACCAGGCAAGTAATAGTGGTCATGTACGTGTTGAGGTGAGACTGTTACTGGCTGACGATTTTCCTGAACAATACCCAGAGAGGTGATGGCAGCCCCAAAGGCATTTTACTGCAAGTTAACAAGCCTAGGAGTTCCAACCTCTTTACCAACTTCGGAATCACATAAGCAAACCAACTTAGATCTACCTTAATTAAAACCGTGGATAACCTAGCCAGGGATATTTACACTGATGGCCTATCCTTCATGCTATTCACTGCTCAGGCCTACATATGTAGGGCTCTTGCCTTGGCCTTTTCTGTTCTTTGCTTGCCACCGCCATCAGGTAGGTGGTGCTCAAACGCTGCAAAAGTATTCAGCTCACTGCAAGTGCCAAGTTCTCCGAGGGAGGATTTTAAATTCCCTTTGGTAATGTGGAGTAGGGATTCATCTTCCGTTATGAATTTTGCGCCCGAATACCTGAAACCTGAGAAGTCAAAACTCCTTTGATCTAGAATCGGGTTAAAATTGCTACTCTTACTTTCTCGGCTTAAGTGAATGTTCGGGCCAGACTTAATAACTGTGCCATACACGTATCACATACCTAACCTTTCCCTAAGGGTTGTCTTTACTTTACCATGTTATAATTTTTCCTCTGTTACCAGGTTTTTAGTTCATCGATCGGGCCTCAGCTTGTCTGAATATTTTGACAATTTTGACAAAAAAAATCCATAAGCACTTCCCCCAAAGATGTTTTTGAGGCAAATCAATGATTTCGCGAGATCCCCAATACTAAACAATTTCCTTTAAAACTTTTCAAAGAACTTACCCAAATGCAAAACAGTAATGAAACATGAATATAGAATTCACAAGTCAGTCCCCCTCGTCATAACAGCCTAACTATTCGACTCGATTGAGTGGTTTTGGTCAAGTCGTTCTAAAAAAAAAAAAAAAGCACTGGAAGTAAATCAATAAAGTTGAGGTTCTAGTGCCTCTCCTGGTCTAGCACAACAGCAGAACACGGACTGCATAGGAAATTCACGCAAAAATCAACTGTCTTAAAAATACATTAGTATATCAAAGGCGTCCGCTTACCAGTAAAAAATAATGACCAATACCAATCAGGCTTTTATCATACAAAATACCGTTACTCTCCCTAAATTAGCATAAAGCTTTAAGGAGACAAATTACTTTGGGGCATGAAAGTAAATTGGCTTTCACTTCTTTACAAGATATCATCAGTTTACTGAAACATCATACGTTCGGGGGTAAGAATAATAAATAAATAGAAAGGAAAGCGCTAAAACTCCACGGACAAAAAACCGTGACATCATAAGCTGTCGACATACGGAAGAGCGCCATGAGTTACTTATTAACAAGCACTTTACCCTGCTGTCGCAATGAATGAAATGCAAAACAGCGACAGAGCCACTGAAATCTGGAGGTATAACGCAGTATAACCCGGCCTCGGGGACTGTGAGCCAGCATATACGGCCAATGTTTACCCAATCTTATCCCAGGAAAGCTTCTAAAATACACAAACCCACTCTCGTTGAGAACACCTTCATCGCCAGAGGTAAATGCCATACATAAACATACCCTAACTACGATGACTGATTCCGCGCTAAAGTGGCAAAAGATGCCTAGACCATTAAGCACATGATTCAACCGTCATTATCTTGTGGCCGAGAATTACACGCTGGTAGAATTCGTTAAGTCTTAGCACCTACTATAGTCCATAACAAACCAAAAATCCTAATACAGTCATCACAAATGACTCTTGAGAGTGAAGCACGTTCTTCATTCGCTGCTTCAGTGAGATGTTCGAAACACTCTTCGAGCCCCGTCTGTCATGTTAGCACAATATTAACTTCAAATTCTAATATCTTCAAAAGGACATACAGACGCGTAACAGCGGAGGCCAGCCCTGGAAGAGGTTCAAACTTACCTGTGCGATACTCAGGTTATATCCTCTGCACTCGGTCAGTTCCAAGTGTCTCTCACACACGGATAGTTTATAGTGATCGGGTGGATATGAGCAACTGTTCAAAATAATCTATTTCACTTCACTAGAGTTAGAAGACAATACTGCCATGAGGCGACTGACGATTCAAACTCCACAGCAGCTGTTTGAATGATACCAAAGTGTTCTACTGGGTTTTACTGTAACTTAGAGCAGTGTGGGTGCAGAACTGATTGGTAATCAGATTCCTTTGCGTTTTGGATGACATGTTCATACTAACATAACCATTTCCATGAAATGTAAAGCGTACGTCCATTATACTACAGAAATAGTAGATAGGAACTTTAATCGTACGTCTGGCCAGGAGTAAAACAGTCTGTTGTCAGTGTTGTCATTCATTGATCCACAACGTACACTATAATGCATCCTTGGAATTAAACTGACAAAACAATATGTAATAGAGCGTATGTATAAGGACACAAAAAATTACTCCACAATCTCATATTCATTCATTTCTACCAATATTGACAAGGAAACACGAAAGCCGGTTTCACTGAGCTCTCCAACAGTAAGAAAACTACCCCCCTCTCCGTGTAATACCAACCCCCAACAAACCTCAACCAATGGGAGGACCGCAGTCTGGTGTTGCATTATGCCTGGAAATAAATTGCTAGTCCGTGGCTTAACCAATAGAGCCGGGGTAAATAGATGATTCCAAAACATTTACACCACTAAGACTTCATGTTTTACAATTTATTACACTGGTGGAGGTTAGGGCCTGCGATCCCAATATTGGAAAAAAAATGTTTTACACACAAGTTGAATGTGGCCTCGTTTATGTATTAAAAAAAAATGCTTTTTTGTGTACGGAAAATTTGGAGCGTGAGAGGAAATTAGATATCGAAATAAGCGATTGGGTATACCAGAAAATTTTACGGAACAATTACTTCGGTGGGTGAGGGAGACGGTGAAAGATATATTGGATTTCTATTTTATAAATTGGGATGTCTGTTCGACGTTGCAGTTGATTATGCGTTTGAGGGGAACAGAGCAGCTGATTCTACTGAGGAAGGAACGGTGCAGCTGATCATACGACGGAAGAAACGGAAGTTTTGATGAGCCACTTAAGGATGTAATTAAATACAGACGTTTAAGTTTTAGGTCGTACAACTTCTAGAGCGAAAATTAAAAATAGCTGTGTGTGCATGCACTGTGCATTATCAAGGAGAAAGTTAACACTGCACTCTACAGATAAATTCAAATAAAGTTAAGCTCTGCTCATTACGAAGAACGACATGAATGAATGAATATTATACAACGTAAAAGAAATAGATTATGGAGTTCCATGACAAAATGAAACATGAAGATAATACCTAGGATGTGTGTTTTAAGTGTTTAAATACACTTTGTACTGGACGTTCTGGGAAGGCTCAAACCATCTTTACGGCTAATCAAATGTGATCAATAAGACAATCGACAAAGGATTTTCTTTTGAGCTTCACACCAACTAGAGAACTTCAACTGACAGGGTTTCTTTTTTCCGTTAGCCAACAGGTGCGTTGTCTGAGCAGTGTGACGCCAACAACGGAGCACAACATCCGACACAAAGGGAGACGCAGCGTGACGTGCCTTACTTAACCCACACCAAATCCGACTCCCTCAAGACTCAACCTCGCTACCGCTAAACGCAATTCGAAACCTCCCTGATCTCACACCAGGACTTCGTGAATACCATCCCAAGTTCTTGGCAAACGAGAGAGGTGTTCATCGAAGCACAGGTTCCAAAAAAGAAAAAAAATCTTCCCGGAGCAAGAATATAAAATCAATCTGCTTCATTGTGAAAGAATGTAAAGAATAATGTGCGTTATACAAGATCTATGAAGGGGGAAGGTTAGCAATTAAGTATTCTATCCTTAGGAGGTACAGGACTACAATCCGTGATGAGAAAGTCATGAGGATGAGTTGAGAACCTGGAGAAGTAATCTGGAAAGTTCAATATTCGAGGGAACTTGAGCGATATATTTTTTTTTTAAACGTTTTGGAACGGGAGGAAGTAACGGAAAATTCATTTATTTTTTTCTTTTAAAGGGGAAACAAATGAAGTAATGAGGATGTCAGATGACTAATTTATAAGATACAGTTTCTGGAAAGAAGAACTCATCCAGGAAAATGGTGATTAACTCACTAGATCTGAAGGTGAAAAAAATGAAAGGTTCGTGAATGAAAGACTCGTGAATAAGCTTTCAATGAAAACAAATGAGGTTCTCAGGAAGAAAAACTGGGCTCTGCAACGGGGCATTATCGTGGAAGGCGGCAAATGTATGCAGGATGGAGATTTGTGTGTGGAGGGGGGGCGAAAGTTTATTAAGATAAGGGAGGATTGGGAGAGCTTTCGCAGAGGAGGGAGGGATGAAGGAAGTGAGGAGCGAAGAGCTTTCTTGAAAAATCTGATTGGGGGGGGAGACCCGATGTGTGTTACTGTCTCTGTGGAGTTAAAGATTAGGAAAGTAATATGGGTAAGATTAGGTAAGTAATATGGGTAAGATTAGGAAAGTAATATGGGTAGGATTAGGATATTATTGTCGCTCAAGCAGCCTGAAGAAGAGTGGCTTTACTTCCTTGAGTTCTTTAGAATAAGGATATTCATAGGTAGAGGTGGGTCTTCGTATAGTGTTGAAGGGGATGTCCTTCTAATAATGTTTTCAGGAATGACGAAGTCACGAAGCTCTTTAAATCAATGACAGAAACAGAGATGAGGGTATTTCACTAGCCTTCAGAACAGGGTTTAGGATGTAAATTGACTTTTGAAATGTCGTAACTCTGATTTGGAATCGAGGAGGCAGTTGGTGAGAACATGAATCGCTAGTCTTTATTCTTACAGGACTCATGTCTAACGATCAAAAACAGCCATCATCAACCATGACCTGCGTGGCAAGTAGAGAAGGTCCATTATAACCCATGACCTGTGTCTTGCGACCAGAGAACAGCCTTTACGAGCCATGGCCTGTAAGATCGCCAGAGAAGTTCCGTAACCAGCCACTATCTTTCGTCAAACGACCAGAAAACCGCCATCCATTACCCATGACCTCTTCTCTGATGACCATCCACGTGCCCTTAATAGCCATGACCTGTAGTCTGACGACCAGGGGACATACATTACTAGCTGTGACCTCTAGTCTGACCCAGCCTAGAAAAAAAAAATGGCCAAACGTTAGAAATAACTCACCTTTTGCTGTCTTAATCTCACCGTGGCTCTGAGATATACTCCTGGATGAGAGGGAAATATCCACAACATACATTCCCGGATTAGTGTCAATACCGACGAATATTTCCTCATCAAAAGTTTGTAATATTTCTCCTTAGTAACCAACACAAGTACATTAAGTCAAAGCATCGGCAATTCCTTAAATTTTGATATGTAATATGTGTGTCGGATCATTACATGACACGTATCTTTTTTTATTTGGCATGCGTGTCACCAGACCTGGAGATGGAAGGCTCCTGAAGGAGGTCCAAGGAGGAGAGGGTGCGGGGGTGTGATGGGCTCAGTATAGAGTGAGCTTTGAAGGGCGGGCGGATAGCGTGCATGTACCGGGGAGGAGCTACCCAAGGACAAAACATAATGATCCGTCTTTAGCCCAGATGGAAAAGTTATGATTTATACGTAATATGCTTCTGCCAAGCGCAGGTAGAGGAAGACGTCTCTGCGTACGCACTGCGCGCACGTCCTTCGATACGCACCTGCACGTACGTTGTACTTATCCACGCAATAACGTACAGTACAGATGTAGATACTGAGACATGAACCTATACCGTCATAGCTGCACACTTGCAGTAGCCTACATAGTAATGTAGGCTACACAATACCTGTTTGGGCGCTTGTCTTGCCCCGCAGTGTTGGGTCTTCTCCTTCCCTCTTTTGTAGATATTACTCTGGCATCTGTTCCTGAGTAACTGGTTGTTTGTGTGGTCCCGCCAATTGCCTACACCAGAGGTTTCCAAAATGAGTTCAACGAAAGCTGCTGGGGGCCCAGTAGGGGGATACTTCGTGGGAGAGTGAGAGGGTTCTTTGGATTTCAAAAGCTTGAAAAACCTCCTGACGTAGACCATCTCAACATATGACTGCTGTGTGGCTGTTGGCAACGCATGAGCAACCTCTATCTCCTTCCTTACACTGGTAAGCTTTCGAACGCCTTGCCTTACCATGTCTCCTCTGACCTCTCCTTTCCCCGGCAGGTTTCCCACTTCCTCCAAAGACTCTTTCATCATATGTCATCATCTCTTATTACATCTCAGTCTCATTGGCTCTTTTCACATTCTATCTAAGGTGTGGCCTCGATGAGGAATTTTCTGTCTACGACCAAAGTCTGTGACATAAAACAAACACACACACACACACACACACACACACACACACACACACACACCATCCGCCAAACCAAGACTGTGACGATGCACATCAACCAATGTGCTGACAGCATCTTGCCTGCTGACATCATACTAGGCCCTAATATTCTCCGGGGAGTAAAAGACTTCAAACATCTTGTGTCACCATAGAGGATATATATATACATGTTGGAAAGGATCACAATTCTGAGCATGATCAAGTATATTCCTATGAATCTACGGGGAAGAAAAAACACGATAAGTCCCCAAGTGCACTTTCGTGTAATAATCACATCATCAGGGTAGATACAAGAAAGAAATATAAGTCAGTTGATATACAACGAAGAGACGTAGCTACGACGCCATTTGGTCTATATATATATATATATATATATATATATATATATATATATATATATATATATATATATCGGTGTTACCGGACTCCGGCAGGTTAATACTGTGTCATCGTGAACAGACAAAACAAAGCACGGTTTCGTCAAAGAACTTCTAGCTTCAAGAGCGTGTTGGCGCAGCCTTGGAGGAACTGCAGGAGCCCCCGGGAAATGGGGAAGCAGCACCAAGACCCTTTCAAAAAAAAGAGGGGGAGTTCTCCTGAGAGAGAGAGAGAGAGAGAGAGAGAGAGAGAGAGAGAGAGAGAGAGAGAGAGGGTAATTCGGCGTGGTAGTGCAAAATATCTGTTAGAGGAGTCGCCTCAGGACTTCGCGTCTGCGCACGATGGAAGTAGAGCGTCATGCATCCCCATCTGGGCGCCTCCTCCCCCCACCTCCCAACACACACACACACACACACACACACACACATACACACACATACACACACACACATACACGCGCGGGCGCATAAAGCCACGCATGACGAACCACCTTGACTGAACAGCTGTTACAGGAGCGTATGGCTGGTAATCACATACCTTCGTGTACCATCCTCGCCGTATGACCGTCAGGCATAACACGACACTCGCTTATGCCCCTCTGCCTTTGAGGGGCGGGTTGGGAGGGGAGGGGGAGGGGGGGGGGAGGCTAGCTAGGCCCCCCCGCAGTGCCTGTCAGTACATTGATTGCCTAGTTACTATGACGACCACTACTGGTAACCATGACGACCACTACTGGGTTACCACGACGACCACTACTGGTTACTATGACGACCACTACTGGTTACCACGACGACCACTACTGGTTACCACGACGACCACTACTGGGTTACCACGACGACCACTACTGGTTACTATGACGACCACTACTGGTTACCACGACGACCACTACTGGTTACTATGACGACCACTACTGGTTACCACGACGACCACTACTGGTTACTATGACGACCACTACTGGTTACCACGACGACCACTACTGGTTACTATGACGACCACTACTGGTTACCACGACGACCACTACTGGTTACTATGACGACCACTACTGGTTACCACGACGACCACTACTGGTTACCACGACGACCACTACTGGGTTACCACGACGACCACTACTGGTAACCATGACAACGACTATTACTGGTGATGACCATGACAATAAAACCATTCTATGGTCGAGATTCCCGTCCCTTCCACGTTTAGGTTGAGTCTTGGGTCTATCAACACTTGTATACTTAGCTGTTTAAGCTACACACACACACACACACACACACACACACACACATACACACACACACACACACACACACAAACACACGAGCCAAGATCCGGGGTCTAGCAGTGAGAAGCTGCGTGATTTATACTGTGGTGGAGCGGGAACATGGTGACGTGACGTCAGGCCCCAGATATGGAGGGAATGCACAGAACGAGGAAAGAATGGCTCCGTAAGAGACGTCATAGAGCAAAGGAGCTTCGAACTGGGCAGTGGCGAAGGTATCAGGCGCCACTCCAGCCAGTCAGTCAGCATTTGCAAGGCAGAAAAGAAGACGGTACGAACACAGAAGAATGTAGAAAGGAGGAACAAAGAATCTCCAGTAAGAATGTTTGGGGACAAGGAAAGCAAAAAAAAATAATCCTAAACTTCTCCATATATACATCAGGTGTTAATTCTCAGTCACAGAGCAGCTCATCAGGATAAGGGAATCAGAGGGAACGATTGCTGAAGACGACATGAGGATACGTGAGGAACTGGATAAACTGGATAGAAAGGAAAGAGTGTTTTCACAGTGGGAGACACTAAACCCCCATCACTAGAGAGATGGGATGGGGAGGAAGCCTTAGAAAACCCTGACATATCTACCACTGACGTTGGCGGAATACTACAGGGGCTTGACCCATACCAGGGTCATGGTCATGATGAGATTTCACCGCATGTGCTGAAGATGTGTGGCAGATACATGTTAGTCCAGGTGCTGCCCAACTTTTGAATCTGTCGACCCCACCCTGCGTTAGCGAGGCAGCGCCAAGAACAGAAAACTGAGCCTTAGAGGGGAAAATCCACACTTGGCCCCCTTTCTCTGTCCCTTCTTCTGGAAGAGTATAAACTGGAGGGGAGGATTTCCAGCCCCCCGCTCTGTCTTAGACTGGAAGACTGGGTAGACCATTTGTGTCTGGACTGATATACAGCTTCCGATACCGCAAAGGAAAGCTGACTAAGTTAGCCACATCACCAGGGAGGACTAAGTGGGAACTCCCTCAACAACACAGGGCACCTCAGTGGAAGGAAGCAGAGGCCGCAAGTCAGAAGAGTCTTCGCCAAATGAGTCGAGGTGACCAGCGGTGTGCCACAGGGTTCTACTCTGGGACCTTTACTCTACCTGATCCATGTAAATGACTTCCCTGAAGGTATGGACTTCTACCTGATAATGCTAAAGTCATGAGGGAGGTGAAAAGGCGAGGAGGATTGCATCACCTTACAAGGGGACCTTAACAGACTCCGACGTTGGTGTGGTACATGACTGATGAAATTCAATCCCACGAAAACATAATGAGGATGAGACAAAGTGCAAGAAAGCCTCAATATGATCATCATCTAGCGGGAAATAAGGTTCTGGATTCTGTATGTGAGAGAGACCTGAGGGTCGAACTCGTCCCTAACCCGTCATCAGAGTCCAATATTAGGAGAACACTTAGAGAGACCAACTGTCAACTGTTAAATGTCAGAAGATCCTTCAAGTAATTAGACAATGAAGGCTCAAGCATGCTGTTCGTGTCCTCCAGAGGTCAAAACTACACTAAGCTTCACAGGTTTGGTCACCGCACCTAACGAAGGAGGAAAGAGTGTCAGAGAAGGTCTAGGAGAAGGCGACAGCAACGGGACCAGAACTAAGAAAGCTGTGCTATAAGGAAACGTGATTACACAAACCCACACGCAAAGTTACTCTCCTTTATCCGAACTTGAGTTATCCGGTTCCTTCCTTAATCCGAACTTCAGTTATCCGGTACCTCCCTTTATCCAGACGTCCAATTAAAAGGCAATCATCAGTACAATACCACTGCCTCGTTTATCCGGATTCCTTCTTCCCGGTTATCCGTAATGAGACGGCCTTTTTCCCGGGAACCCGAGGGACGGGAAGACGCTCAAAATTCAGAAAGTCTGGAGGAATTCACGGTCGAGTGTGTGGGGCGGTCAGGGTGAACGGTATGGTAATGGCCCGGTGTCGCAGGGCGCCCTACTCCTTAAGGGAGGGGGTGAGGTAGTTATCATTCTCAGCCAAGGTGACCTCAGCTGACCTCCTCCAGTCATGCGGAGTGACACGCACGTGGCTCCTGGCCCGTCCCCTCCGACACGGCGTCTCCTGCGGCAGGAGAAAAAAAAAGGGGGGAGGAGGGGTGTTCTTCCTGATGGCCGAGGCATCCTTCAGGGAATCGTGCTTGGAAACACCAGGTATCCTTAAACCATCTCACGAGTGTGTCTCCCTTCCTTGGCTGGTACGGCAGCCAAGGGAATACCAACCCACCCTCACAGGAGGGTGTCACTGCTCGACACCAGCTGTGACACCCGCCCGCCCGCCTGCCTGCCTCCCTGCGTGCGGCCAGCCAGCCAGCCAACCAACCCATGAGTTCGGGGAGGTGCACACACTGTTCCAAGTGTTGTGTGGACGGTGAGGAATGTATGAGATGGAGGGAGGTTCCATCCACGAGTGAACAACTCCAGCCCAGCAGTACTACGATGCACAGAGGTGGAGGGAAAATGAATATGGAGGGAATTCAGTGAAGTGTCAGGGGATACGAAGAGCCAGAGCAAGAGGGCAGTGTCACACACACACACACACACACACACACACACACACACACACACACACACACACACAGAACACTGGAGAATGCTTCAGTTGGGCAAATGGCCGTGTCAGACATCAGTCCAGCGGTGTTCACCAACGCGGGAGGTGAAGAAGGTGTTCTGCAGTGGTGGCAGGTGTTATACGTTGGGTGACATTATGGTGTTTTGTGGTTGACATGGCAGGTATTCTGTGGTAACTAGAGCAGGTGTTCTGTGAGGTGTTCTCTGACTGCCAAAGGATGTATTCTGTGGTGGCCAAGGTGGGTGTTCAGTTGTTCTGAGGTAGGCACAATATGTGTTCTGTGGTGTCCCGAGTAAGTGTTCTTTAAAATGTTCTCTGCTGGTCATAGTATGTGTTCTGTGGTGGCAGGAGTAAGTGTTCTTTAAAATGTTCTCTCCTGGTCACAGTAAGCGTTCTGTGGTGGCCGTAATGGGTGTTGGACGGCGGGAATCAAGCGTGATGTTGGGATTTGGATAACTTTGTTAATTACTGGCGGCACCTGATGAGGTGGATTGTCTCCACGAAACATGTCGTGCCACATAGATAGAAAAATGACACGTTAAATAAAATTGTATGAACTCCTACTGAAGTGCGATTTCACCTTCATATATTGGAGCGATGTGGTATACCGGGGTTGACGTGCTGTCAGTGGATTGAATCAAGGCATGTGAAGCGTCTGGGGTAAACCATGGAAAGCTGTGTAGGTATGTATATTTGCGTGTGTGGACGTATGTATATACATGTGTATGGGGGGGGGGGGTTGGGCCATTTCTTTCGTCTGTTTCCTTGCGCTACCTCGCAAACGCGGGAGACAGCGACAAAGTATAATAATAAAAAATAATATATATATATATATATATATATATATATATATACACGAACATAGTGCATAGAAACGCGCACCTTCATAGAACATACAAACCTCCAACAGCTAGGATCGAACCCGGGACCCCTGTGCAAGAGGCGGGAATGCTAACGTTAGGCTGTGGGCCTAGCGGTTAGCATTCCCGCCTCTTGCACTGGGGTCCCGGGTTCGATCCTGGCTGTTGGAGGTTTTTTTAATTTTCCAAAAGAAGGAACAGAGAAGGGGGCCATGTGAGGATATTCCCTCAAAGGCCCAGTCCTCTGTTCTTAACGCTACCTCGCTAATGCGGGAAATGGCGAATAGTATGAAAAAAAAAAAAAAAAAAATATATATATATATATATATATATATATATATATATATATATATATATATATATATATATATATACCCTCATGGTATTTCCCCCTCACTCCTCCAAAGATAAAATCTTCACGTGAAAAATTACCACAATTAAGCTATCTGTGACAACGAAGTCAGGGGGTCAGGGAGGAGCGGTGGCGGTGCTCAGGGAGTCGAACTGTCGCCCTGGTCACGCACGGCGGGGCTGGGGAAGCCAGTCAGCCAGTCACCAAGCCAGTCACGTAGTCATGAACCGTCTAGTTTTGTAACGAGGGTAACACGTGTCACCATTAAGGTAACAGGTCGTGTTGTTCTGAGGGGCGGTGGGGGGGGGGGGGGGGTCGTCTATGTCGTTAGGTCGGGTCGTCATCATACCAAGGGGCCGCGATCTAGGGGTCGTTACTACCGTTGTGCTCGAGGGTCGTAACGTCGTGGCTCAGGAGGCGGGAGGTCGTACGTGTAACTCCTAGCTACGCCCGACGTAACAACTGGTTCGTCTTAGCTGTGACGCTTTGTTTCGTCCCTGTGTTACATCTGGCTCGTCCCGCTGTGACTTTGTGTGATGTAACGTCTGGGTCGTCCCGCTGTCACTCCTAGTTCGTCTCATTGTGACACCTGGTCCGTCCTGCTGTGTGACACCTGGGTTCGTCCTGCTGTGTGACACCTGGGTTCGTCCTGCTGTGTGACACCTGGTTCGCTCCTGTGACACCTGGTTCGCCTCAGTGTGACACCTGGTTCGCTCCTGTGACACCTGGTTCGCCTCAGTGTGGCACCTGGTTCGCTCCTGTGACACCTGGTTCGCCTCAGTGTGGCACCTGGTTCGCTCCTGTGACACCTAGTCCGTCTCAGTGTGACACCTGGTTCGCCCCTATGTGACACCTGGTTTGCGCCTGTGACACCTGGTTCGTCTTGCTGTGATACCTGGTTCGTCTCAGTGAGGCACCTGGTTCACTCCTGTGTGACACCTGGTTCGCCCCTGTGTGGCACCTGGTTCGCTCCTGTGTGGCACCTGGTTCGCCTCAGTGTGACACCTGGTTCGCTCCTGTGTGACACCTAATTCGCCCCTGTGTGGCACCTGGTTCGCCCCTGTCTCAGGAGCGGTTCGTCCCGCGTGCCTGGTTCCAATGCAGCGTCTCCAAAGTACCAGTGTCTGCTTCGCCTGACTGATCTTTTCCGTTCTTGTCTCCTCCGGTGGAGCCTCCCGGGCCAACCACATCTTTCTTTCTCCAGTCAACCCAGCGAGGCGATGTATAATTCATTTCCACGACTCTGGTAATACTAGGAATAACGTCGCCTGGTTCTCTGTGGGGAGCGAGGGGCCCTGGGGAGCTAGGGGAGTGGGATAGCTGGGGAGTAGGGGTAGTTGGGGAGCTAGGGGAGTTGGGGTAGCTGGGGAGCTAGGGGAGTTGGGGTAGCTGGGGAGCTAGGGGAGTGGGATGGCTGGGGAGTGGGGGAGAGGGACTTTTTTTTTTCGTGGGTTCAAAATTGTGTAAAGATGTGGCGTGTTATTTTCGGTCATTTATCTTTTACAATCTTTCGCCTCACCAAACCTGACCTAAAATACCCAAACTAACCAAAACTATCTAACCTAACCTAACCAGAACTATCTAACCTTACCTAACCTAACCTAACCTAACCTAATGTATCCTAAATTTATTCATCTAACGCAATACAGCAGTACAGGTAAATATCATCATGTAGAAAGAGCCGCTGGTCACGAACTGAAGCCATCGCCATACTGCTGTGGCAATCATGCGAGGCCTGACCCTGGGGGAGACAGTCACGCAAGGCCTGACCCTGGGGGAGACAGTCACGCAAGGCCTGACCCTGGGGGAGACAGTCATGCAAGGCCTGACCCTGGGGGAGACAATCATGCACGGCCTGACCCTGGGGGAAACAATTAAGCGACGCCTGACCCTGGGGGAAACAATCATGCAAGGCCTAACCCTGGGGTAGAGACAATAATACCTAACCTAACCCTGGGGTAACAACATTACAAGCGGACAAGGTCGGTGAAGCCCCGCATCCAAGGCTGACTTCGAGGTCCGCCCTGCAGACGCAGCAGGCTCGGACGAACGAACACAGGTCGCTGCAGAAGACCCTAATGGCCCACAGAGGGCGGCTCCCGCTCCCGTTGAAACCAGCCCAATGTCAGCAAAGGTTTTCCACGAGTGTGGGAGAGTCCGTGTTCCAAACATTGGACCTGGGTCGAGGACGTGTGTGTGTGTGTGTGTGTGTGTGTGTGTGTGTGTGTGTGTGTGACTGTACGTACTATATCATATCTTGATCCAACTCAGGGAAGAGGGGCTGGAGCTGATGATTATAGACAGAAGAGAATGATGATAAACGTTATCTAACTTGTCTTTGAAACTTCAGAAGTGCACAAGAAGCCTTTGTACGACCCAATTTTCCTGCACGAGTCAAAAATAGGAAATAAGATGTCAAATAGGTAAAAATCTGAGATTAGATGTGAGACAATCGGAATAGATGGTGTGCAGCGTTACCATACACACACACACACACACACACACACACACACACACACACACACACATGGGTCTTTGAGATCTGCCAGTATTGGCAATAATACCACTTCAGACTGTCACCATTTCTTGAAAACGTTTCTGGAGACGACCATGCCACACGTCGCATCTTGGTCAACATACACACACACACACACACACACACACACACACACACACACATACGACGTCCACTTATAGCAGTGCGTCGATTGCAATTGCAATACATAGTTTTTACAGGCACGTAATTTTACGATCGTTTCATGCATCATGAAGCCACGTACCTAAACAAAAAGCTCTCTCTCTCTCTCTCTCTCTCTCTCTCTCTCTCTCTCTCTCTCTCTCTCTCTCTCTCTCTCTCTCTCTCTCTCTCTCTGCGAGCATTAACGAAGACCTTCACTCAGTTCGTGCACACGAAAACTGCCTCGTAATCCAGGCCAGCTTTCGTGAGCCGTGCGAGCCAGAGGACCGCATGCTACACCACACCACGCCTGGCCTTACTGCGGCACGATACCACATCCCCTCCGGCCTTACTGTGGTACACCACAGCTACCTCTCCTCCTGCTTCAGTACTGACATGCCCTCCTCCACCACAATGTGTCCGTGCGGACGGCCCTAAGTACGGACGGCCCTACGTACGGATGGCCCTAAGTACGGATGGCCCTAAGTACGGATGGCCCTAAGTACGGACGGCCCTACGTACGGATGGCCCTAAGTACGGATGGCCCTAAGTACGGATGGCCCTAAGTACGGATGGCCCTAAGTACGGATGGCCCTAAGTACGGACGGCCCTAAGTACGGACTTGAGACTCTATACGGACGAGCCTATGTACGTACCTGAGTTCATGGCTGGACCTGACTCAGTCCATATAACGACCTGAAGTACAGACTTGAGTCTACGTGCAGACTTAAGTCCCTATACGAACTTGAGTTTACGCCCTGACTTAAGTTTATGTATGCACTCGTGTTAAGTTCCTCCACTCTTGCGAGAAGCCCATAAAAAAAAAGGTAAATACATAGAATACATAGACTGCGACGAGAATATATTACAAAATCCCTACTTAAAATTACGACTCTGTTGGAGAGCTCAGATATAAAGACCTTAGAAGTCGCCTGGGCCTGCTAAAATATCCGCTACGGGTCTTGAGGGAATGTGAAGTAGCGCTAAGTTAGCCTTCCCTGGCGAATTTGCTCGATAAGCCGCTAACGTCAGCCGATGTACCAGATTCATGGGACGAGCGCTAAAGGAGGTAGGCAAACGATTACGAGAGAAAAATGGGGGAAAGACTAAACGTAATTTCATCGTTCAATTATCCAATTATTCAATTATCTCTTGTCGGAAAATGACTTGGGGGTCACTGATAGCGAATAATTCGGCGACATTAACGCTGAAAATTATGAATTAGGGAAGCGCAAAATGGCTTGATATAGCGGACGTTCACCCCCGTTCACAAACGTGTTCACTTTCTGTTCTCGTGTCTCCTGAATGAACCGTCACACACTTAAGGACTGTGATGCCATTCATCTCCACTTCAATAACGCCTTTAATAACTCTTCACACGAGGGGGCATGATAAGACCAGTGGGAGCCCCTGGTATAAGATGGGAAGTTACTGAATTGGACTAAGTGCCTGGCTGACACCTGACGAAGCAGTGGAGCCAGCATTTAATGGTATTAAATCTCCCATCCCAGGTCCAGTCATCAGCCAAGTGCCGCAGGGCTCTGTCCTGGGGCCACGGATATTCACACACACACACACACACATCAGTCATACATGACAAAGGCAGGAGATACACACACACACATAAAAAAAAAGAGATTTAATTTAGCAATGGTATAAACATAGGGGTCGCTTTGCTTTGACACCCCCCCAAAGGACAACACCATGACGACCTTTGAACACGCTATCATCGCACAGCGAAAAAAAAAAAAAAGGGCGTCAGTGAATTCCACTGCAGGTAAACGCAGGAGTTTTTCCGTCTACGTACAATTTCATCTACTTCAATGTCTTCACACTCTTCATGTTTCCCTGTATCTGGATGACAGTGCTTGAGCACCTGTTTTCCCACCATGTCATTTCCAGTGACATCGTAACGACACAGATTTGAGGAGAAATATCACAAGAAGAGATGGTATCTAGAGTTAATCATCAAGAGAAACCTAAAGCCAATTAATTTTACGAATTAAAGCTAGAAAAAAAAAAACCGGTTCTAGTTTACATATCAAGGAGCGTAGGTAACAAAGATGAATTGGTAATATTACACTCAGACGTGGCACAGATCCTGCGGTAGAGATTTCGTCCCCAGGGGTACAGAATGGAAGTATAATTCCCCCGAGAACAAACAAAGACGAATACCAGTCAATAATAAGCACATATAACTTTCGAATGCAAATAGATCAAAAATAGAACTGCATTCTCTTGGAAGGCTTACAGTAAGGGACAGCTAAGTAGATTAGACTGAGATATACGAGTGGGAAATGCAGGACAGATAAGAACGTAAACATGAACACAAGAAAGATAAGGCAAAGCTTTAACGTACAGAAATTTAGGTTCAGTATATGAATACGTTAAGACTGGAGTGGAAGGGGAAAGAGAGTAGCGAACGAATGTACTAACTCGCCAAGTGAGGATACACAACGCTAACACGCAAGGAACCTTCAAACAAAAGTTAGATAAGTATATGACTAAAAATGGCTGTGTTTACGTTAAGAGACGCCTTGTAGAGGAGAGAGATGCAGGTCCTTAATCGGTACCTAAACACTCGTATTGACGTGTAGTATACACGCTTAGATCTCTGCATTACACCCTGTATTGACGTGTGTATACACGCTTAGATCTCTGCATTACACCCTGTATTGACGTGTGTATACACGCTTAGATCTCTGCATTACACCCTGTATTGACGTGTAGTATACACGCTTAGATCTCTGCATTACACATTGTATTGACGTGTGTATACACGCTTAGATCTCTGCATTACACATTGTATTGACGTGTAGTATACACGCTTAGATCTCTGCATTACACCCTGTATTGACGTGTGTATACACGCTTAAATCTCTGCATTACACCCTGTATTGACGTGTAGTATACACGCTTAGATCTCTGCATTACACCCTGTATTGACGTGTGTATACACGCTTAGATCTCTGCATTACACATTGTATTGACGTGTGTATACACGCTTAGATCTCTGCATTACACCCTGTATTGACGTGTGTATACACGCTTAGATCTCTGCATTACACCCTGTATTGACGTGTGTATACACGCTTAGATCTCTGCATTACACCCTGTATTGACGTGTGTATACACGCTTAGATCTCTGCATTACACCCTGTATTGACGTGTGTATACACGCTTAGATCTCTGCATTACACCCTGTATTGACGTGTGTATACACGCTTAGATCTCTGCATTACACCCCGTATTGACGTGTGTATACACGCTTAGATCTCTGCATTACACCCTGTATTGACGTGTGTATACACGCTTAGATCTCTGCATCACACCCTGTATTGACGTGTGTATACACGCTTAGATCTCTGCATTACACATTGTATTGACGTGTGTATACCCGCTTACATCTCTGCATTACACCCTATGTTTTGTGTAGAAACACTTACAGGCCCCAGGAGAAAAAAGAACACCCTAAGATGGTAGACATCGGGTCCATGAGACATGCAACACCCTGTCACTGGCGCCTACTTATTGGCCCCTCCGGCATGATGGAACTACCCAGCGCACAGGTATTGTCAGGGGCGCCACGCAAAACATTCGACCGAAGGCAAATCTATCGCACACGGCGAAGGTTATAAGTCGTGCACCGGCGCCAGCGCGTCGCCGGACAGCAGCCGTCATGACACGCGAGGCAGGGGAAACCGGTTGGGTTGAGGGAAGGAAGGCAGGGGGAAAACCGAGGAAGGTTAGGGGGGGAATTTCTATATAGGTAGGACAGAGAGAGATAAACACGAGCCAGAAAAAAAAGAAAGAAAAAAAAGAAGGCTAAGAAAGCATATCAAAGGCAGGCAGGGCGGGAGGAAGCAGGGAGGACTAGGTTAAAGGGCAGAGAAAACATGGAAATGCTGGTTTACAAGGTAGAAGGAAACATGGTAATGTTAAGGTACATGACAGGGGCAACCATACTGGGGCTACGCTACATGGCTGGAGGAGCCGTGTTAAGGTAGGGTACAAGGTAGGAGGAACCCTTGCATACTACGAGGCTACAGGGCAATAGAACACTAGTAGAACAAGGCTACAGGGGAACAGAACCCTAGTGGAACAGGGCAACAGGGGAAATAAAAAAGAAATAATAATAAGGCTAAGCTAGAGCAGGAAGAACGATAGTATAGGGATAAGATATATGGCAAGAGAATATATCAAAGTTAGGCTATAAGATAGCGGGAGCCTTCATAATGTAGCTAGGCGACAAGGCAGGGGGAACTAGGATAAGGCTCACTAGACTACAACACAAGAGGAACCATAGACGGGGCTAGGAGGAATCTTGGTAAGGGAAAAGCTACAGGATAGGATGTGGCTAAGTTACAAGGCAGGAGGAAGATAAAGTGAGGTACATCACCTTTCTGTTTCCTCTCTCCATGTGAATATATTCACCCTTCACACTATTCATCCTTCTCCCGTCTCTCTCTATCATTCACTAACATCCCACAACGTCACCTTCTTAACTTCCAAATCCCTCGCTCTCTCTCTCTCTCATTCTCAGTCAAACATTCCACCTCCACTTGGGAACCAAGTCACAAAATTTCCTCTTTACTCAGGCTCTCTCAGCAGTATTTCTCCCCTCCCCTCTCCCTTCTCTCCCATGAGGACGTAACCCCCAGCTCTCCTCCCATCTCTTCCTGTATCACAGAAGTTGGTCTGCATTATTTAGCGCCTCCTGACAGAACCAATCGTCAAATGGCCCGAAAGATATAAAACGGAGAAAAATCCCGTTTTCTACGCGCTTGCATCTAGCCCGCCCCCCCAAGGACACCCCACCATCATGATGTTTATCCACATCTGGCACTTTTTTTTCTATTTCTTTTAAATTTTCAATGCACTTTCGCGTCGCTGAGGGGGAGGAGAGAGAGAAAGAGAGAAGAGAGAGAGAGAGAGAGAGAGAGAGAGAGAGAGAGAGAGAGAGAGAGAGAGAGAGAGAGAGAGAGAACCGGTACACAGGAAAAAAAGGGCGATGCTGGTTCTCATGGAGACTGCATGAGGTGTGGCGGTGTTTGGCTGGATGGGAAAGGCAAGAGTCAATTGCGCGGGAAGTCGTCGGGGGAACTGTGTGGGCCGGCCCGACCGTCCGCCAGTCTTTGGCATATGATGATGCTAACTCTGCTTGGTCCAAATATCCTCTCTCTCTCTCTCTCTCTCTCTCTCTCTCTCTCTCTCTCTCTCTCTCTCTCTCTCTCTCTCTCTCTCCGATACGTGTAATATTCTCTCTCTTCTACGCAGTCATACAACAACAAGCCCTTTTTTTTGAGACAAAATGATATGGCAGGCAGACGGACAATCACAAAAAAACGTAAACACACACACACAAAAGAACGTGAACGCACGCTGATATTACACACACACACACACACACACACACACACACACACACACACACACACACACGGGCAGCCAAACAACGCATCACTCGCCCGTCCAGCCAACAGGCGTTTAAGATTTCTAAAAGGCCAGCCAGTTCAGCAGCAACAGCAGTTCGGGAGAATGGCCTGGCCTGGCCTGGCCTGGCCTGGCCTGGCCGTAACCTTGACATCATAGGGCCCAGCCCAGCCCAACACCCACCGTCTCAACCTTCCGCCAGCTGGGTATTGATCCTCATGACGTCACGCCTGCATCATGCACGCCTGCCTGCTGCAGCGTGGGACGCCCCCATGGACCCAAGCTAGAGAGAGAGAGAGAGAGAGAGAGAGAGAGAGAGAGAGAGAGAGAGAGAGAGAGAGAGAGAGAGAGAGAGAGAGGAGGCTCTCGCCATCATAGCAAACATTATGACGCGAGGAAGGGCAAAGCAAGAAGCTACGTAGAGAGAGGCCTGATGATAATTTCTATGAGGTGACCACGGAAGAGTTCTCCTAAAGTTGGAGGGAAAGTCCTGAGGTCAAGAGGACATAACAGGGACATGAGAAGCAATATTTTGTTCTTTCTTTTTCTGCTTCTTGCAAGCAACAGATTCAGGGGGGGCAAATAATCAGAGCAAACCTAGGATTATACAGCTTGGGCACATCATATATGTTCAGCTCCCTCCTCCTACCTCTACGTAAACTATGGCTTCCAAGTTCACTATGTCAGTGGGTCAACCTACGTCCTCCAGCCTGGGGGAGGGGATTGGTCGGTCGCTTGGGCTGAGGGAGGGTGGTGGTGGCAGCTTGGCAGGGCCAGCCCCGGGACATATGGCTAAGGAGGAGCAAAATCATCAGAGAGACTCGCTGGAACATATGGCTGGGAGCACATCATTAGGGCCCGACCCAAACATATGGTGGCTAAGGGGGCTCATCATTAGACCCAGCCTAGGGCATATGGCTGGGGTTACATTATCATGAATGCCACACCAGGACACATGACTGGATACAGATCCTGAGAACCAAACTAGGCACAGGACATACTGCTGGGGGAGGGTCACATCGTCAGTACCACCACCTCAGGGTTATATAGCTGGGGGTATATCAGTATAAGGGCAACCCGAGGCCTAGGGCATACAGCTGGAGGGTATATCATCATGGCCACACAAGCACGTATAGGCAGATCATCACTTCCAGGTGAAGGTTCACACACAGGCAGCTCCCACACCGTCGTCTGGGAACCTTCACAATGTCATCTTGGATACTTACAATACAGCAGTACCTGAGGCAGTACACTACCACAGCGACAACCTACCCGACGCAGGCATGCACGAACTATACTGATGATGTGATTATTACACGAAAGTGCACTTGGGAACTTTTCGTGTTTCATTTTCCCCGTGGACTCATAGGAATATATATATATATATATATATATATATATATATATATATATATATATAAAGACACGTGTTCCGCCGAGTCCTTCTAGGATACTTCGACGGTACTCTTGCTGTCACCGAATGTCCACACTGACGACTCTGTTCTTCCCATTGGTGCAGCTGCGTCAGCCATACCTATCTTGGACGGCCCCTTGACACACACACACACACACACACACACAAACACACACACACACACACACCTTCCCCAGACCACACACTCATGACCTGGTCCTCATCAGTGTGAAATGAGGACCATGGTGATCCACCTGGTCATTACCCTATACGTCCTCCCGACTCACCCTCCTCCCTCACTCATTCTTCAGTCCGTCTCCTCTTTACTTCCAAGTTTCTAGGAGGCTGACTCCAAGCAAATTCTCGTCTCTCTCTCTCTCTCTCTCTCTCTCTCTCTCTCTCTCTCTCTCTCTCTCTCTCTCTCTCTCTCTCTCTCTTCTCTCTCTCTCTCTCTCTCTCTCCAGGTTCCAGGCCACGTGGGGATACTCCAGAATTGATGTACATCATAATGTCCTCATGACTACAAGCGGCTCATGACGTCCTCCTGGCCTCAAGCGGCTCACGACGTCCTCCTGGCCTGAAGCGGCTCATGACGTCCTCCTGGCCTCAAGTGGCTCATGACGTCCTCCTGGCCTCAAGTGGCTCATGACGTCCTCCTGGCCTCAAGCGGCTCATGACGTCCTCCTGGCCTCAAGCGGCTCATGACGTCCTCCTGGCCTCAAGCGGCTCATGACGTCCTCCTGGCCTCAAGTGGCTCATGACGTCCTCCTGGCCTCAAGTGGCTCATGACGTCCTCCTGGCCTCAAGCGGCTCATGACGTCCTCCTGGCCTCAAGAGGTACATCCTCCCCTCCACGACACACGCCTCAGGTCCTTCCGCCCCCTCCTCTCTCTCCTGTGGTGGTGTCCTTGGCAACGAGAGACACAGTCCCAGAGGGACCGACCTGCAGCAGCAGCAGGAGCAACACTGTGTCGTCTGAACGTCGCATCAGCTGCTCCGTTCCACGTCTTACACACACACACACACACACACACACACACACACACACACACACCTAAGGGACAAGCCATGTCAACCAGACAGCAAGGCTTTCATATTGAGTAACTGGGAGGGAGGCTGTGTAGCATGGGAGTGAGGCGGACTCTCCCAGTGGGAGAGGCTGTGGGAGTGAGGAGGGACTCTACCATCTACTTCCACAATCCTACAAACGGCCCGAAATCTGACCCAGTATATCATCCTCTTCCGTAAGAACTACAAGGGCTTCAGTCCCGCTGGTCTCCAACACCCTAAGCTCTGTGATCACTACAGTAACAACCCCCCCCCCACCCCCACCCCACCCAACCCCACCAACCCCGCGCCTAAACGCTACAGAGACTATAACCAAATCAGTACTTTACATTCTAAAGTTAAATGTGCATCAGTACCCCTTTCAGTAGCCTTCAATCCCCCCTGAAAATCATATGTTACCTCCCTGATCCTATCCTCACACCACACTCAGAACCTGTACCATATCATCGCTCTCATTTTGTGTATGGTGCATGCATGTTCAATTGTGTGTGTGTGTGTGTGTGTGTGTGTGTGTGTGTGTGTGTGTGTGTCTGCATGCCCGGGGTGCCATTCCTGGCACAGGTCGACCCGGGTGTAACTGTAGTGGAGTGGGCTCCTTCTGTAGCTGTGTATAGTGTGTAAGATGTGAGGAACTGCTCCATAACCATAAACAAAAGAGAATGAATGAATGAAAATAAAGATCGAGTGATGAATTCATGAAAGAAATGACAATCAATTCTACGCGTCGAGATTAGCATGAGCACTTACATACACACGGAGCCAACGCCTATGTTCAATTCGGCGTAGGTAGTAATGCATTTAACCCACAGAACAAAAAAATGTTTTTACCAATGATCTGCCTTTAATATATATATATATATATATATATATATATATATATATATATATATATATATATATATATATATATATATATACTCTAGAGCGTCTATGGACACAGTTATACCAATAAACTTGCTTCGAACTCCGCTGAATCTTTAGTAAGTACATTTGTAGTAGTCCCCCATGACTTCTATATCTAAAGAAAACGGGGTTGGTCATTCAATCACATACTATAATTTTAACGGCTCAAAGTATATCCTTATCTACAAATTGTTTCCACCGTGTGACAGCCTTCACATAATAGGTACAATTCAACATCAAAGTGTATGAGTCTTGAATCCTACATACATAGTCAACATAACTCTAGTATCTATTACATGCTAGGCACGTTTGGCACAATCATCTAACTGAATGCAATATGACAATTAGTATGTTTTATCTGTTATATCTATCACCACGTTTTCCCCCTTGCGTTTATCCAAATTTGGCTATTTGAAAAAAAAAAAGGTACATTGTTTTAGTGTCCCCTTTCGTTTTAGTTTGTTATGAGAGAAAACGTGCAAGACTGCACTACACCCCTAACTTGCTTATGGCCAACACAACTTCTCCCCAGCCATTTGATCTAGGTATAGCCTATCCCTACAATAATGTACTTACAGTTTATGATAAGATAACTACTTAAAGACCATCAAGCAATTGACCAAAGTTAAGAATAACAACATCCACGTGACAAGACACGGCCAAAGTTTAACCTTTAAAAGCAGCTACTGACCAACCTATGCCACTTAACAAGTTCAACCTAAGTCAAAAAGGTACGTCGCTTTGCATAACTTTAAGGAGCATCGCTTTCGCTTGATATCAAAGACGCGTTTAATTACTATTTGAACTTATCATTCATTATAATCAATGTCATTTTTGCTTTGTTATCTTTTTCTTCTATGCTTTCAAGGGGACTACATTTTTTTTTTTAAGTAGCGTTAAGGCCAGACCATCTCGCTTGGACCTTGGGTCTGTGTGGTCTTTGTATCTATGTAACTCATCATTTATACACTTTGCAATTCTATTCTCTATGCTGGAGACTGCAGACACGGTCGAATGTATGCGTGACGGCCGGGCCATAAGTGACGTCTTCGGAACGAGAGAGAGAGAGAGAGAGAGAGAGAGAGAGAGAGAGAGAGAGAGAGAGAGAGAGAGAGAGAGAGAGAGAGAGATGAGAAGATGGGGGGGGGGTATCCTAATAACTAGGATGACGTAGGAAAACCAGCTTTTTTAAAAAAAAAGTTGAGGTTTACAGATGTCTGGAAACAAGATCCGAAGCTTGGAGGTGTAAGGGAAAAAAAAAAAAAGTTATCAAAACGGACCACAGCCTTGAGTTGCCAACGGCCACACAGTAATCATGTGACGCACCAGCTTGCCCAGTATTTAAGGAGGTAAATTCTAGATTGATGTGGATAAAACTGAAAGTGGATGGCGAGGGATGTGTGATTATTGGTGCTTATGCACATCATGATGAGAAGAAAGGTCATGAGAAGCAAGTGGCTTTGGGAGCAGCTGAGTGAGTGTGTCAGCAGCTTCGGTGCACGAGAGTGGGTATTCGTGATGGGTTATTCAAATGCAAAAAAGTAATGTGGGAGTTGAGGGTATAATTGGTGTACATAGGGTGTTCAGTGTTGTAAATGGAAATGGTGAAGAGCTTGTGGAGTTGTGAGCTGAAAAAGGACTGATGATTAGGTATAGCTAGTTTATAGATACACACAAGTATACCGTTTGTAGGTAGGAGAGACGGTCACCGGGTATTACTGGAGATATTAATTGATAGGCGTGTAAAAGAGAGACTTTTGGATGTAAATGTGCTGAGAGGGGCAGCTGGTGAAATTTTTGATCACTATCTCGTGGAGGCGAAGGTGAAGATTTGTAGAGGTTTTCGAAAAAGAAGAAACAATGTCAGGGAGAGAAGAATGGTGAGAGTTAGTGAGATTGTAAGAGACTTGTGTGAAGAAATACTACGAGAGATTGAGTGTAGAACGGCAAAATACTTCCCAAGTATTTTCTGCGTGTCGTATAAGGCGACTAAAACGGGTGTGATCGGGGGGCTGGAAATCCTCCCTTCCAGGTTTTTTTTTTTTTTTTACTTTTCCAAAAGCAGGAACAGAGAAGGGGGCCAAGTGAGGAACTATTCTTCTATGGCTCAGTTCTCTGTTCTTGACGCTACCTTTGCTGACGCGGGAAAATCTAAATTGGTACATTTGTCTTCAGAGACAAGAGGTGTGTGTGTGTGTGTGTGTGTGTGTGTGTGTGTCAGGAGCCTACTCAAAACTCTAGTTTTCATACCAGATTCTATATAATATTACACAAGAAATTACTGTTCAAGATGTACGAAAACACAGTACCCAGACGCCCAACACATTCACAACAGAGAGGTCCGAAGCTTCCATATAAGAAAAAAAAATAAAATGAAATAAAAACCGTTAAATATACAAATGGCATCTAGCTCGCACACATTCCCTTCCAGAAACACATGAACACGAAACCATGATTAAAAAAATATCACAAAAACTTTAAGACTTCACAACTCAAAGCGATACGAATGTGGACGAAAAAAAAAAATAAAAAAGATCCTGAAAACGTTGCAGAGCTAAGTATGAACCACGAGAGCAAAAAATTGTACGAGGATATTACTCACAACACACCCTACGTGACCGGGGATGGCTGCCTACCTCTCCCCGCCATTACCGCCCCGCAGGCGGAGTGTGTGATATAGGCTGCGTCGCTGCTTTCGCGCCCCGCGCCAAAAAGTGAACGCGAGTCATTCCTCTAACAATAACTTAACGATATTAAGCTCTTTATGGAACGCCAGACCAGTGCTGCTTCTAGTCAACATATCACACACATTGCTGACTATTTACGGGGACATAAGCCTGTGAATGGAATTATATCACAATTTTATATCACTTACAGATACGTGCATCAAACCACCGCCATGGGAAGTAAGACGATGTAATCAGGAGCTTAAGGTAATCTAACACAAAGCTAATTCAATACCGTATTAAAGAAAACGTAAATTACATTTCATCTTTCTGGATGAATTCTAATCAAGGCTCGGGAACACATTAATTATATGGATCTTATGAAGCAACGGCTACTTCACTCTAAAATCTGAGCCATATCCTCTTCCCATCTTTTCCTCCATAAAATGCTAAATGACTCCCTGTATTTGGTCCTTATCCATAAGGCTTTTATATTGCTAGGCCAAGATTTCCAGAAGAATTCTAGGGAAAAAAAAAGGGGGGGTCATAAGTGGCATATCTGGAGGGTTTTTTAAAAGCCGGGAACATGGTTTTCTTTGTACAATCTAATCTCTAAAACGAAAACAGTCACCAAGATGTTTTTGGGTCTGGTTACGACTGAAAACGGGCGTTTCAAGATGGCCGCCGCCGCCGTCAACATAAACAAGATTGTATGAAGTTGATTCCTATGGCGCCACACACACACACACACGCACCTCCAGGGGTCCGACCACAACACCCTCACTGATGTATGTGGCCGCCATAACGTAGTTCTAAGACGGTGGTCGGTACTCGAAGACACGTGACAGTATTCATTTCAATCGTGAGGAGGAAGGAGAGATGAAATGAACTCAGACGAAGTCGTCTAAGCGCAAGAAATCGTTTGAACAACGTCGGAGAGAGAGAGAGAGAGAGAGAGAGAGAGAGAGAGAGAGAGAGAGAGAGAGAGAGAGAGAGAGAGAGAGAGAGAGAGATAAGAGAGAGAGAGACAGGAATGCCACGCCCTAACAATGCGTTGCAGCATCTGTTTCCCTTCTCAAGGATGGTGAGTTCAGGCGCAGTGGCAAGCAGCGTAACGTACACATGCATCAAGGCTGAAATGCAAAAATTATTTGGATGACGGCCGGTATGGCGAAGATTACACAGGAATAAAGTACGTAGCAACACACCACCCGGTCCTATCCAGGGCTGTTCGAATGACTGATTGAAGACAACAGGAGCAGAGATTTCTGCAGTAAGAATAGAGAAGCAAATATATGTATGTATATGGAACTTAAGGAAAAATAGCTATTAGCTAGATTTATATGTAACTATTGAGGCACAACTATTATCATTCGTGGACTTGTAGCTATGTATCTATAAAAACAATTACCATATATATATCAAAATACCAGCTTTCAACTACTCTCATTGTTAAATCATCCCGTGCAATGAGGCAGTTCATCCTACTGTGTGACCTAAACAACAAAACGCCTTATGGGTATCTAGTCTACAACCATTCCTACCACAACATGTTGTCACAGGGGGCGAGAGTAAGTCTTGTGCGTGTAGACAAAAAAGAAAAAAAAATGCATAGGCTTCACCCAAGGATGACCGTAGAGTGTGCAAGACGTCGGACTTTACAAAATTTTCAGTAAAGTCGACGTTCAAAGTAAACACAGACTGATGAGGGTCACGACTGACGTTATGTGTGCAAACTTTACACTATTAAAGGAGGGATTTATGGTGGGACGAGCCGTCTCAAGACGTCGACATGTATCACAAGAGCAAGCCTAGGTATACAGAGGCAAGCGTGGGTGGACGACGCAAGTCTCTCTCGTAGCCACAATGCACCGTGACCATCAGACGATAATCTAATCTAATATCATATGACGTGGGTAAGGTAGGAATGGATCCATAAATACAAACATGTAACGCTATGTCATATGTAAAACTGTGATGGAATACAGTTAGATGACTTCAATAACTGAAATAGGGAATATAAATCGTGGGACTGTGGTTCAAAAAGTCTATTTTTCTAAGCTTCAACCTCAACCTGAATGTTCATCCTCATACCAGCCACACCCTCTTCAGCATCTAACCATTTATGGAGATATGAGTGATTGACGTGCCCGTGAACAACAGTTGTATTATAATGCAGAACATTATAACTAACAACCATTAACAAAGAGAGTGGCCAACCTTTGCCCAGATATGACCAAAGTTTTTAGCTCTAGAAGTTAGTTAATTTTTGGCAATGAAAGTCAGTTTCCCTCAGGGAAAAGAATATACAAAATATGCCAGTATTACGTTTGAAACATGGCCTCTAACTTGAAATTCAAAAGGGCCGCAAAAAAATATAAATGAAATTGTAACAGTCGTGCCGCCCATTCGTGAAAATGGAGTTGTGACCATCAAAACCTATCACCCGCACGGCTTCGAAGCGGAGACACGGCATTTATGGTGTTAGCTGGAACGCCATTTCGGTGCACAACCATTCAAAACCTGGTCATATTTTTTTTTTTCTTCACTTTTCGAGTGTCGAACATTATACAAGAGCAACCATGCGTCCGACGTTCATCCCAGTCTACCAGCCGAGGTACAGTCTCGCGTCAAGAAGAAATAATAACACTTACGTTCAGTCGCTGGTTCTCTGTTGTCTCTTCCCGAGCCACATTACACACCGCCGAGATGGTAAACAATGCGGGGCGCCCCTAGTGGCCATATGCGGCACTAACTTTAGCTTTTAAATTTGTCTTGAAGACCAAAAACATTGGCATATTCAAGATTTTTTTTTATCAAGAACAATCCTAAAAGTCTTGTTCAACGATGTTTGACGCTGACTTAAATGTGGTCAGGTGATGACGAGGAAAATGTATATTTCTTTAGTGACGTTTTACCACAGTAAAATAGTTCATACCACAGATCCATCCTGTGCCTTGTAATGGGAGGAGGGCAAGTGTGGAAGCGACTGTCCACAGTGTTTCGACGGTCAGAAACAGACGTCCAGACTATGAGCTTTAGAGATGTTTGACCTTCGAGTCCACAAAACTTTTTTTTTCTTTTAAAGACAATGAAATAAACTATAGGTGAAAAAAAAAGATGGTGGAGTCTTGGCGTACTGAACAAAGGAACATACAAGGCAGATTTCAAGTCACTCGGCCTCTTTAAGATGAAGGAATGGTGGAAAGACCCCGACTGTGGGGGGGCTGGAAAATACAAGGCAAAAGCAGCTTGTCTCTCCACAGGGAGGCAGACATGAGAGAGGCAGTGGAGCTATAACAGAGGTAGAAAAGAGGTGTAAAGAGCCGGTCTCCACACGCTGGCAAACACCTGATCACTGATGAGGTTCACCAATGGCTGGGTTGTTCTTTTATTGTGGTTGCGCTTACGGAGTGGCGCTGGGAAGTTACCAGGTGGACGGGGAAACAGTGACAAACAGTGGCCACACTCACCGGGAAGTTACAGAGGCGGGGCGCCTCCCTCGCAGCCCCAACTCACCACAAAGACGCGTTTTGATTTACATTTTTAATCCATACGAAGCGAGAGGAAGTTCTCCTAGTGTGACACTGTGGTCCAAAGTTGGTGATTTCTGATGTGTTTGAGTCACACAGCAGGCCTGATGAATAATACACACACACACACTCGGAGGCCTGGGTTAATGGATGGTTTGAGGTGAGGTACACTGCTGTGGGATACCTCATTAGCTATAGGCCTTCGTGGTGTAGTGGTCAGTGTGTGTGTGTGTGTGTGTGTGTGTGTGTGTGTGTGTGTGTGTGTGTGTGTGTGTGGACAATCAAGAGAATAAAGAGATGTTATACATACAAGATTAAGAGACTGAGCAACATGAGTGTAAAACTTTCTCCCCTTAACACACACACACACACACACGCACACATAGTAAACACACTCAAACACACACTATACGCACAGAATGCCTGAACATACATACGAAATACCAGTGCTTGTAAACTCCAAGTCCCCTCACGTGCACGAATCAACTTACCGTCCAAATCCGAAGGTAACGCGATCAAACACGAGGAAGGTTGATTCTCACCCAGCATGACAACAGTGGGAGGTGGCGGTGGTGAAGGCACGTCAGGGGGGCCAGATGTGACCCTCGTCTACACGCAGCTCACTCCCGCAGCCTGAAATTGGCTGAGGAGTGGGAGAGTGGCGAGTGTCGCTTCATGGCCCTCAAGGGCATAGCTGATGGAGGCTGCAAAGTGCCCGCTGGCTCTCTTCTCTCTCTCTCTCTCTCTCTCTCTCTCTCTCTCTCTCTCTCTCTCTCTCTCTCTCTCTCTCTCTCTCTCTCCCCTGCCGAGAGCAGCCCGCAGAGGTGGGGAGAGAGGACACATCTTGTGGAAGGTGCAAGTGGTCGTCGACTACACCCCCCCCCCCCCCCCGGTGCCCTCCAGCGCCCGGCGCGGGACGCAAGAGAATGGATGCCTCAAGTGGCCGTGGCTTTGATATTCTATGGGCCCTGCTGGGGGGGGGGGGGGCACCTCTGGAGAGGCGTGCAAGTGGCCGAGTATGCCTCACCGCCCTCGAGCACCTCAGAAGCACCGCTTGTGTCCGGGTGTAGTGGATGGACAACGGGAGGAGTAAGGGGGACGAGATGATACAAGGACGACCTAATGGTACAAAGGAAACTTAAAACTAACGTGACGAAACCTGTTAGCATCTACTCACTTTACTCGGTCACATAAAAGTCTAATTACATTCCTATCAAAAGTTTTCTTTTCATCAGGTCACAAAGTTCTGTCTTTCACCTCATCGAACCACACAAGAGTAAAGTCCATGAAATCCAACAAAGCTCAGCATAGGTAGAGTTAGTCAGCTTTCTAATTCAGCTCTGTCCAGGTCTAATTCAGCTTTGTCCAGGTCTATTTCACCTCTGTCCAGGTCTTATTCAACTCTGTCCAGGTCTTATTCAACTCTGTCCAGGTCTAATTCAGCTCTGTCCAGGTCTAATTCAGCTTTGTCCAGGTCTATTGCACCTCTGTCCAGGTCTTATTCAACTCTGTCCAGGTCTAATTCAGCTCTGTCCAGGTCTAATTCAACTCTGTCCAGTTCTAATTCAGCTCTGTCCAGGTGAAATTCAGCTCTGTCCAGGTCTTATTCAACTCTGTCCAGGTTCAATTCAGCTCTGTCCAGGTCTAATTCAGCTCTGTCCAGGTCTAATTCAGCTCTGTCCAGGTCTAATCTTCGACGGAAAACGAAGCTATGTTCTCAACAATATCACATGGATGTACTCAAAAAATGGCGAGACGTCATCCCAATCCCAGGGAACTGTGTCGCCTGTGGTCGAGTGTCGATGGGACGGAGAAACACAAGAAGCTGTGTGGGAGGGGAGGAACACGATGAGCAAAACTGCTGACAGTGGCGAACTCATCATCAGGGAGGGAGGCGCGACTGGGCCAGCGAAGCCATGATGTAAGGACCCGAAGCAAATCTTCATAAACGTGTATTTCCACTGTATGTAATACCTGAGAGTATTATGACATATTTTCCATCATTATTTCAAAAGTGAAACCTAACATATTTCAAACACTTCTATACTTGAAATAATTATGGTAAATATATAATAATGCGCATGGTTACTTAAAGGTACCCGGTAAATACGATGTAAATAACCAAATGATGCTGAAAATTTGAATTCATTTAACAGCTTTATCAAAGGTCAACAAAATGGCCAAACGACATTTAAAAACGCACATATTTTTCACCTCAAAAAAATATTTTCTTTCAAAATCGAAACATAACATATTCATACATTTCTATACTTGAAATAATCATGGAAAATATATCATAATGCTCTCGGTTATCTACCCGGTAAACACTTTGGACATGATCAGATAAGGCCATGAAATTCAATTAACTTGAAAGCTTTATCAAAGGTCATATAGACAAGACCAAACGATATTGTAATCCCATATTTGCATTTAGCATGAAAAATATTCCTTATGCGATTTTCAAAGAATACTATTTTTCTTTTTGAGAAATATACCAAAAATTGCAGGGCATTTTTTCGGGTCAAAAAACTTTTACTTTCAAAATTGAAACATAATATATTGAAACACTTCTATACTTGAAATAATCAATGAAAATATCATAATGCTCTCGGTTAGCTATAGATTCCCAGAAAATACGATGGAAATGATCAAATAATGCTATGAAATTTATTCATTTAACAGCTTCATCTAAGCTCAAGATGACCAAACGATATTTTGGGCACATATTTGTATTCAGCATGAAAAATATTCCTTACTACGCGGTTTTTAGAGAAATATATCTTTTTGAGAAATGTACCGGAAAAAAAACAGTGTATTTTTCACCTCAAAAAACTTTTTCTCTCAAAATTGAAACATAACATATACAAATACTTCTATACTTACAATAATCATGGAAAATATATCATAATGCTTTTGGTTACCTACAGATACCCGGTAAACACGGGAGAAATGATCAAATAAGGCTACGAAATTTAATTCATTTAACAACCTTATCAAAGGTCATAAAGACGACCAAACAATATTTCAATCACATATTTGAATTCAGAATGAAAAGTATTCCTTATCATGCGGTTTTCAAGGATATCTACTTTCTGAGATATATATATATATATACCAAAAATGACAGGTAATAATTCATGGTATTTTTCAGCTCAAAAATCTTTTTCTTACTAAAGTGTTACGTAACATATTCAAACACTTGTATACTTGAAATAATCATGGAAAATATATAATAATGCTCTCGGTCAATATGATGCCTAATGATCAGAAGCTTATGAATATGTTGTTCCAATTTGGAAAGAAAAAGTTATCTTTTTAGCTGAAAAATTACCCAAAATTACCCTGTAATATTTGGTATTTTTCTCAGAAAAATACATTTCCTTGAAAACTGCATTAGGAATATTATCATGCTGAAGACAAATAGGTGCTTAAAATATCATTTCGCTATCATGACCTTTAATAAAGCTGTTCAATGAATTAAACTTCACTGTATTATGTGATCATTTCCATCGTATATACCGGGTATCTATAGGACACACAGAGAGCATTATGATATAGTTTCCATGATTATTTCAAGGACAGAAGTGGCTGGGCATTTATATACGTTCACCCGGATGTATCCATTTTTAATCCCTAGGGATCTTCCCAAGGCGATCGTGGGATCTATACAGGTCAGTGACACACCTCCCTCTGACAAGGCTGAATTAATCATATGATAATTGTTTTTTTTAAACTACCATCTACCTAGTAAAGCAATCCACATGAGGAGGAGCGGTCAGCTAATTCACAAACACAGTCTTATCAGCACAGGAAATGGAACATGTCGCACACTTTAACCAGAAGCCAACAACTCAGATGGTAAGTCATACGAGGGTCGCTACAATACGATGCGTCAGACCTGAGATCATATTTTTTTCAAGGGAGGAGGGAAGATATCCCTCCGCTCTCAACCTTCATCAAGAGACGCCAGCAACGGCGCGTGCAACGGCTCCACCTTAACAGCGTCAGAAGACAGTACAGACGATGATGTAACGAGTACACAGCCTCACACATGTAACCCTCTTCGCTTTCCTTTCTAAATTTCTCCTTATGTTTTGTAACTTTCCTCACGACTCTTCCTCTTTCTGGTTCTCATATATATATATTTCTTTCTTTTTTACCTCTTCCTCCCGCATCATTTTTTCATGTCCCCTTTCATCCTCTCCAATACGATGTTCTTTCGTCGTCTGTCGCAGGTGTCTACTTCGGCACCGCCGCCTTCGGCAGGAGCAAGGAGCAGGGTGGGTCCTCCCTCCCTTGCTGTGGACGGGTCAGCAAGGCTGACTTTGGAACTCCGCCACCAGCCCGCTCAACTCACCTGCGGCCAAACACACTCGCATCTCTCTCTCTCTCTCTCTCTCTCTCTCTCTCTCTCTCTCTCTCTCTCTCTCTCTCTCTCTCTCTCTCTCCTCAGCTTTAAGCCTCAGCCCCAAAACGAAAACATTCATCTTTTTTTTTCTCCTCTTTTTGGCCACGAAGATTAAACATTAAACATTTGGCATCAACAGAAGCAACTAATTTTACGGCGAAGGCACCCGTGTTGCCAGAGGCACGAGAGAGAGAGAGAGAGAGAGAGAGAGAGAGAGAGAGAGAGAGAGAGAGAGAGAGAGAGAGAGAGAGAGAGAGAGTTACCCAGATTCACAGACCAAAGGTCTAAACGAGGTGGTCTGGCCTTAAAGCTAATTGGAGAGAGAGAGAGAGAGAGAGAGAGAGAGAGAGAGAGAGAGAGAGAGAGAGAGAGAGAGTGAATCGGTCCGGGAATGCATCGTTTGTCAAGAGCGTCAACTGGGATCCGCTTGGAACGGTCGGCGGCAATTACTGGCCAGCAAATGTACGCAGACTCCACATACACATGCCCGGACAGCCCGGCAACCGTGCGCAGACTCCACATACACATACACGGACAGCCCGGCAGCCGTGTATCATGAACGTATGATACATTTTCTGGGCGGCGCACTTCATGATATTCCGTGCCGCCGAATCCGTCGCTTAATTATCCGACCTTGTTTTTCCGGGGGATTACATATTTCGTGTCTTCAGTTACCGAGGCGGCCACCGGTTCTTGTGTTCACCCGTTCCTTCCTGATTCGTGTGGTCATGGCGGCGTATGGTCGTCCTGACTGTACTGTATGGTGTGGCTGGTCGATCTATGGTTGGTTCGCTTGGCTTTATAGTGTCTACAGGGCCGAGTTCTTGGGCTGTATCGTTGTTTAGCTGGGCTATAATGACTGTGCAGATGGGCTGCACTGTTGTCTAGCTAGGCTATACGGTGCTCTAGCTGGTTTATATGGTTTAGGTCCAGCTGGGTTATGTGGTCATGATGTGGTCTATGTTGTTGACCTCATGACGCGCCTCTGCATGACGGCACGTGACACTTCAGTAAGATAAGCCACACACGTGAGGAAGTTGAAGGCAACATGGATGTAGGTGGATAACCAAATCAATTACTCCTCCAGTCTCTTAACTATGGACACTCCTCGGGGAAAAAGAAGAGAAACAAAAAATGAAAGAGTATGTGGAATGCGAAATATGGAAAATTAAGAAAGCTGTTTGACCGATAACCATTTTTTTCTTCTTTCTTTCTAGTGGATTATATTCCTAAATCCGCAAAGACTTCCCTCTCTCTCTCTCTCTCTCTCTCTCTCTCTCTCTCTCTCTCTCTCTCTCTTCCCTTGCCACAAGAATACATCAGCCTTAATGGACTCGAGACGGGAACTTACCACACTGAATTTATCTTCACGTCCTCCAGTTCTGGAGGGTTGGGAGGGAACGTTGTGTGGCCGCCTCCACCATGAGTCTACCCACAACACAGTGAGGACCATCGTTGTAGTCTTGGTGCCAATCTCCCTCAGATCCATCACCTACGGGAAGGCGTCTTTACCTGACCCTGTGGTATCCAAACCTCCCTTAGTCTACTGCAATGCAGAACCTGTTTGAGAACTTGGACGAGTGACAACCCCTGGAGTGTCTTTATATAAGCTGACGGTGGAGGAACCACATCAGGTTCACCAACGAAGCGTCGTGGGTGAATACCAGGTTCTCTTTAACTTCTCTTCCACTGCTCTTGATCTTCGCCCGACCCCAGGAACCCTCTAACAAACCGCCTCTCAAACTCTTCAACTCCTGACAACTCGTCCTCCCAAAGTCTTCCAGTCAAGAAACATTCTTCAGTACCTCCAGCCACCGAAGTTACACACACACACACACACACACACACAGCTCCGGGGGGTTGAAAGACTCGAGAGCTATGCAAATGTAGTCAACAGTGGACTGACTCTTTAAGACTCGGTTTGTTTAAATGTTCCTGCGAGTTCGTCAGTCGTCACATCGCTCACGAGCTCTTATGATCCAACTTTAGCTCGCGATTTGATATCTCAAAACGCCATGAGCTTTTCAAGGCACTTGCCCCTCGCGTCTTCTGCTGGCGTCTTATTTTCTTGTGGTGTTTACTCCTACTGCAGGCACGGAAGGCTTACGGGTTGAGTTCGCCACCGTAGGCCAGCTTTCGCTATCTCTCAATTTTGGGGGGGTTCCCTTCCCTCCTGCACCTCTGTGGCATGCAGTCAGGATGCGCCTGGACACATAGTTGTAGGCCAGGAAGATACGAACCCCTGGGAACGACCAAGAATGCGTACTTGATTACGTCCATTTCTTAATCATATTTATGAGTACCTGCTCCATATTCTTCATATAGCTCCGACACTTGCCACATCTACACTCTTGTATATACGCTATTCTTGTTTGCTGTTCTTTGACATCTAAAACATTCCCTGGTCTTCACCGCCTTCGTCAAACCTAGAGCAAATTACAGTTCCCTTTTTCTTCTAACTTGGAGAAAGTCTGTTCTCCAAGTTAGAACTTCTCTAAGTTCTTTTAGTGTTCGTGCGACCTCAACAGTTAATACATAAATGTTGCGGAGAAATGGTAGGTCAAACTTTAAAGCATATCCTAATATATATATATATATATATATATATATATATATATATATATATATATATATATATATACATATATATGCGTGTGTGTGCGTACGTGCGTGTGTGTGTGTGTGTGTGTGTGTGTGTGTGTGTGTGTGTGTGTGTGTGTGTAATCATAATGATCAGTAACAACATTTGACACTTCCAACAACTAATACACTTCAGAACGTAAAATTCAGCACTTTATACTAGAAATAAGACCTACACAAGGCCCGCATTCAGGGACAAATATCACGTTATAAGCATACACCTCAACAGGACTCATGAATAGCGCATGTGGTCACGCATCGAAACTAGCTGTGAATACGGAGTGATTTTCTCCTGCAATACTTAGGCTGTTTTTGTCGATTACACTGAGAGTACTGGAGTGTGGTCAGGAGCGTTGTATTCTTATCATACGATGCCAACTAACGCGACAGTGGTGAGGGTTATGAATATAAGGGAAAGCCTCGGGTTAAGAAAAAGCAGTCATCCATCATCAGACACTTTCATGATGCGTCGTAAACTTCCCTTGAAGCCATGACGTAGTATGTATGTATTCAGTATATATATATATATATATATATATATATATATATATATATATATATATATATATATATATATATATACATGTTTGGCCCGCATGGGATGACTGCATTTGGGTCAGACTGTGTGGTGGCCGCTCGTTCTGTCGTCTGTCGACAACCACGGGCAGTCACCATCACTAATGTCTAGTACATATCGACTGTAATATCGTGAAATAATATAGATCTAGTCTGCTATAAAGATCAAATTAAGTTTTTCAAGGGATGTGTCGATTTTTACACGGACATCTACTTTAACATTACATAACCTCATATTTTACCTAATACCCACAACCCTCACAACCCACGGTTGTGTCATTAGATACGGTAGATTTAATCTAATGCTCTATATCAAGCTTCACAACCTCACACACACACAAGATCAAAATCAATATCGATGGCTAGTTTCGAAGCGTAGCTCAACCAATAAAATAAATTTCACGTGTTCGCTGCTGTTGTTAAACTGTTTACATACATCGAATCGATACAAATGAAATAAAATCGACAAGCACTAATTAAAGTTACGACTTATCATCAAAATAAAATGAATATTAGTAAGATACGATGGATTTTGTAAGCTGAGAAATACTTGATTTCAATTCAGTATCCCCCTTGGTCAATATGAATAATAAGGCAATTTCCCCAATACTCCAGAAACCTCGAAATTTCGAGAAAACACTGAATCTCACGTACCAAGCCGAAAATGAATTAATTACCCATATACAATGGGTATTCTAAGTCCTCCTAGGTTAAGATTTTCCGCTTTTCGGTCTAACAAAAAACCTACAAGAATTCTTGTTGATTTAATTTATAAATAGGAATCATGGTGAAGATAGGAAGAACCGACATCAGCCAACACGTCTGAGCAGAGCAATTAACCCGCTTACGAACGAACGTGATCTAGTTAACATTAATAACAAAAATGGCGCCACTGGATGCCTAACACTCTCTACACTTGATATAGAGTGTGGTAGCTTAGATGTAGCAACTCCTACTCCAACAATTCTACATAATTCTTTACGGTAGCAACTACGATTCTAAGAGGGTAGCACACAGATCATAAAGCTGGTAGAATGCGCGCTTCAGCTAATGGCTAATTCATTCTGAGCGATAATCCATCATTAATTCCAACGACTCAAACTTCAAGACTTACCAGTTATCTTCCGTGGGTGTGAGATGACTTACCGGTTATCTTCCGTGGGTGTGAGATGACTTACCGGTTATCTTCTGTGGGTGTGAAATGAATTTGAATGAAGACCTGACGACGTGTGTCTCCCACGCACGCTTGTCAATACTGCGTTCGACTACTCATCCAAATCTTACTTCTACCTACAAAGCGTGAAAATTCTATATATCTGTATGTCTGTCACTAAATGACATTTCTTATTAAATCATTTGTAATTATATGATTGCAATTTTAGAGTTCTTTCAATGATTTATGTTTCGATGGTTAATGTGGGCATTGGATAGGTTCACGTGATCCTTCACTCGTTAATGACAAATTGGGTCAATGTTAAGAGTTTAGGGCCTTTATCAGATGATGAACTAACACTTACCACAGATCCAGAGATGATCAAGTTGGCTGTTTACGCAGCAATCGAGGTTTTGGTTGATATTACGGCGACAACGTCCACCCGTGAAGTTAACACGTTCCTCTACAGCGAGAAACAGCCACTCACTGAGCGGTCGTCGGTGATGGTGCTCGTTATATCATGGTTGCATAAATGATATAAATATACACAAGTCAAGAAAACAATTCTCTCTTTACTCGGATGAGCTTGAGATACCGCTATCGTTTTCCCGTATCATAATGTACCAAATATAACTAATAGTTACTGAGAGTAAAATTAGGTTAAACCTTTTTATATGTAGAGTTTGTGCCCCATGAAGTCCTTTCAACGATGGGGAAATAATTTGGCCAAATGTTTTCTTTTCAGTTGGAGTCAAATCCTAAGTTAGACCTTTTTATAAGGAACAAAACTCAGGCAAAACCCAGACTAGGGTTGTGGGTCTCATGTCGTCCTGTCTTTTGAGTGATTTAGAGTTTTCTTGTCTTGCCGATGGTCATGTTACGCTGGACGACAGACAGACGGACAGACAAGGCGTCTGTCAGGCGACTCACGAGACAGTTAAAGACGCGTAGTACGACTAAGCCTGATAGTGCATATTTCATTGCCTTAATTTGACCAACCGATTGACTAGAAATTCATGTTTAATTGCTTTGAGTACGACCCTCGGGTATGAAAGCCTTACCTTCGAACACGAGGGTCGTCCTCAACAAGTTAAACAGTCGATTGAATAAGACAGATAGGCTAGACAGGGTCTCTGTCTTTGTGATGAGTTACTCTCTGTCTTACGTGATGAGTTAAACAGACGGAAAACTGGGACGAGGAAAGTATAAAGCAGATATATGCACTATGAATATATCATTGTTTCTCGTGGAGACCTTAACGTGGCTCCATGTAGCGCTAGCTGGGCCCCCAGGGAGATCGCCTCTGGCCGCGGCAGGAGGCAGTGTTGCCAGCTGATGTATTATGACAAGGTTGAGTAATGATATACTGCCCAGGGGTCATGTACCTTCGCTCTGTCAGTGTTCAGTCGCTGTTCATATGCCTAGCGTGCGACTTCTCCTTATAGGCAAGTAAGGAAATATTAAGGAAAACTGGTTTAGATGTTAAATAAGACTATTCGAAATATTAGGAATAATTAGTAGGTAAGGAAGGAAATATCAAGGATTTTTTTTTTTCTAATACTAGGGATTTTTTTTTCCATTAGGGAAAATTGGGTGAAATGTTTTCCCCTATTCAGCATAATGGAAAATTGGCTGGACTCTTTTCCTCTTTCACTTGTGACCCAAGGTTATTTACAAGAAAATGTTTGTGAACTATGATCATATATGTATACGAAGACCTACCTCCCTCTGAGCCACCTACGTTAACTTTGTCCTCTCCAACACCTCCTACCTCACGTGAGTGGAGGAATAAGATGGATCTTTTCATAATGAATGTGAGATAGGATGAAGGCAAAACTTTTAGAATGTCTCTTTTGTGAATATTTCTGATGTTAACAGAGCCGATACCATCTGAAGTTGGCCCCTACGATGTTTGGCTGTATACGCAGGTGACAGCATATCCCGTGGGCGATCAGCGAATACATCTGACCTACGGAATTCTGTAGTTGACCTCAGCTAGTTTGCTTGACCTCTTAAAAACTTGTATGACCTTTGGTTATAAAAGATTTGGTCATTTCGACTTGACCCCTCTTTAAAGGCATGGTCATAAAATGCCCACAGGTCGTTTACATGTATTCAAGGGTTTCAAATGGTCCCACTGTACTGGCAGTGTATGGTAAATTGTTTTCCTGTATCGAGAGACGGAGAGATGCAGTATATAAATCCAATCTCTCCATAGGTGAAGTGTTAGATATACAGCACAGACAATGTATACTATGTTTCCCTTACCACAGAGAAATAGGTGATGTCCGGTAGTTCATATTTTCTAAGATTACTAGCTTATTTTATGTGATTAATCGTGATGCATAAAACTGATGACTTGATAGTGTCAATTATGATACCTGGACAAGGTCAGCTGAGATGGGACATTTTCTTTGGTCGTACACGAGAGAGAGAGAGAGAGAGAGAGAGAGAGAGAGAGAGAGAGAGAGAGAGAGAGAGAGAGAGAGAGAGAGAGAGGCAAAATGATGGAAAGAGCAGAGTGCCACAGAGATAGTGAAGGAGAGTTCCAAAGTGCAGGGGTGTTCAACAGAGACAATGAAGGAGTGTGCCACAGAGACAATGGAGGAGTGTGCCACAGAGACAGTGGAGGAGTGTGCCACAGAGACAATGAAGGAGTGTGCCACAGAGACAGTGGAGGAGTGTGCCACAGAAAAAGTACAGGAGCGTGGCACAGGGACAGAGCCAGAGTACAGAACTGGAAGGAGCAATTTAGGAAGTTTATGAGCTTGCTATATATATATATATATATATATATATATATATATATATATATATATATATATATATATATATATATATATATATATATATATATCATTACCTCTCCCCTGACCTTTATTTTGATATTACTTGTCCATTGTCTTGTGTCCTTTAATACTGATCTCCACTTTGGTTCTGACTCTTGCAAATGTTGGTGTCACAACAAAAATGGATATTATGGCATACCATTATTTAGTATCTTTTGGAAGAATGCATCTGGAAAATGGTACACCCTTCTGTTTTCTTATTGTTCAGTGTCTTTTTTTTTTTTTCCCCAGCCTTCAATTGCACCAGCTCATCTCAGTCTGTGTTCCTCAGCCGTACAGGCGAGACAGACACACACACACACACACACAGAGGCGCCCGAGGCAGTGACCTCAGAGTTGTTTAGATCCTTCGTTCTCTCTCGAGGTTGACTCTACAATGGGAACCACGTCCACCTGCAGGGTAAGGAGCGACCCTGTGTGTGTGTGTATACGTTCCACCACAACCAGGGAGGAGAGGGAGAGCAAAAAATATCATAATATCGGGAAGTGGGGGGAAAAGAGAGGAATGGTGTTTCCTAGGTACTGGTCTTTATATGAGTATAATACAGACTTAACAAGCATATTTCTTACAAAGTAATATTTACAAAACTTACACACACACACACACACACCGTGTCGGGACATAATCTTGAGAGCATATACCTAAGTGGACGCTATAACTTGGAGACTCTCACTCATGTATTGGGGGACGGGCTGGCTGGCTGGCTGGGCTGGGCTGGGCTGGCTGGGCTGGGCTGGCCACCGCACCTCCTCGTCTCTTTTTAACACTTGCCCCCCCCCACCCCACAACTGGGGCTGGGCTGGGCTGGCCACCGCACCTCCTCGTCTCTTTTAACACTTGCCCCCCCACAACTGGGGCTGGGCTGGCCTGGCCACCGCACCTCCTCGTCTCTTTTAACACTTGCCCCCCACCCCCACAACTGCGGTTAATATGACTCCTTTTCTTTTCTCCTCTTCTGCTGGTCGAAAGCGTTGTGTGTGTGTGTGACGAGGCCAGCCGTGGGAGACCCAGCCGAATCCTCTCGTTAAGGCTAAAATCTCTCTTCTCTCCTTTTTTTTTCCTCATTTTTTTTAAGGTGATGTGTATAGAAAAATGAAACTCGTGAGAACTCAGCGGCGGTTTAGGTCTGGCACTGCTGCCCTCGCCACATGGCTTGGCTAACACTGGAGGTGGTGGTGGTGGTGGAGGTGGTGGTGGGGGGAGGGAGGAGACATCCAGCCTCGCCGGGTAGCGGAGGGTCGGCTTGGCTTGAGGGAGGGAGAGTATCCCCCTTTTGCACCCGGCGACTGTGGTTGTCGTTCAAGGCCAGTCACACGTCGTCGCCTGGGGGCCTCCCTGACCGTGGCCCCCTTAGGGCTACATCAGGGCCGCAGGTAAGGTGAAGGCTACAGAAGGCCTCCTCGATGGCTTGTGAGAATCGCCAAACTTTGTAGACGTCGGGTGTCCTCGGGAAAGGGAAACACGTCAGTCACTTGGGTTGTCCGATGACCACCCGCTGATGGGCGGGGTATGCACTCGGCCCAATGACCGGGCGCCTCGTATCAACCAAGTGACCAGTGCTCCATTCGCCAACACACCCGCAATGTATTCTAAGTAGCTGTTCTAGTAATGAGACAGCTGTGAAGATGATTCCATGGCTAGAAGAAATACTTGTACAAAACAGGCTGTATAAAATGGAACCGCACTACCAAGAATGCTTGATACAATGTATATATGATGCCTCTAACAATGTTTAAAGCTATGATAACCTCCCATGACATTTCCATTAGCCTAATAGAACGCCCTAGTTTCATTAGCATTATATAACTCAAATAATAATAAACTGGATTTGGCCAAAATGGATTGGGTTGGGCGAGGCAGCAGAGAGAGCGCTAGTTTACATCGAATCTGATTTGCAAAAGGTAAACAATTGTTTTGACGTGCGCGATGAAGGAATGCGTTATGTGTCTGTGTATGTCTGTGTGCTTGTGTGTGTGTCTGTTTACATCAGGCAATGTGGCAGGCAGCACAAAGGCTTTTTCTCACCATCTACAGCGCGCTAGACCAACCTACAATACTCCAGTCTACCCGTCAATGTCAATCCTCAAACCTTCATACAGTGCTCCCCTTAATCCCCCTGTCTTGGGGGGGAGGGACCATCATAGACTCTCGTCACTTTCCCTCGTCTCCAGGTCGACCGGTCCTTGTGGTGAGTCTGGGTCTTTGTGGCCCATATTATGTTCAGTCCTCTGCTGGTACGGCCCCTCGCTACGATCTAAACTTGTCCTTCATGGCATGAATCACTGGCAGCACCTTTACCACCAGAGAAAGTCTGGTGGTGATGGTACACTGTTCTTAGGTGAAGATATCGCTTTGGATGAAGTCTATTTCTAGTGCTTCATGCGCGATACAAGTCTCTGTACTGTGCTGTTAATCTTGTGGCATCACCAGCCTGGTGACCCCGACCTCCCTGGGTGGGGTGATCAGAGTCGCCAAAGTCTTCTCCTCTGACGTCCCCCTGGACTCCTCGAGTCTGCTGGTGATCACATCGAGTCTCGATAGTCTCTTGCTGCCTATCCCTCAGCCTCGGTGGTCTGCTAGTGTCCCACTCTGGGTCTCTATGGTCCGCTGATGGTTTACCCTAAAGTCTTTACAAGCCTGACTTGATCGTGGGTCTTATTAATCCCCGTGAAGCCACACTTGCTTGCCGACCCACCACAGAAAAAACATGATCAGACGTTGCCTACCACAGCACGTCTGCCACACCCTCTCATCAAGGGTATGGAAGCACACATACACCTCGGACACTTCGCTCTGGTCCCCTGGGGGTCGATGTGACAGTACATTACACCAAGTGTAATATAATGCATAAGTACGTTCCTCTCCTACGAGAGGAAACTGGGCATCGCAACACTTCACACTCAGACAACGACGCTTATGAACACGCCTGCGTCAGAATGCAAGCGGTGTGACTGCAAGATATGGGGAGGTGGTTCTTTGGCTAAAAATTTTGCTTCTCGGTTCTACTCTTGCTTCAGTCGGGTCCTGGTGAAGCAGCGTGTACATCTGCACGTTTAGAGCAGAACCTCTTTAGTTTTCAGTGTATTGCTCATGGGAAGCCTGGTGCCTCCTCCTCACACTGGGTCGATTCAATGGGACGACACTATACGGGTGGCCGAAGGAGGCGACTCACCCGTTAACCAGTGAGCTTCGGACGACCTGGTTCTCTCCCGGGGGCCTGTGTGTGCGCTACACCCGCTCGAGTCTGTCTGGTGTCGTCTGTCTCTTGGACGTTTGTGACAGTCGTGAGGTCGTGGTGGTGAGGGGGAGGAAAGGAGAAACTGCTAAAGCAATTGCTCGTTTTACAAGAGTCCCTGTCGTCATACAGTAGTCCTGGTCGTCATACAGTAGTCTTGGTCGTCATACAGTAGTCCTGGTCGTCATACAGAGTTCTGGTCGTCATACAGTAGTCCTGGTCGTCATACAGTTGTCCTGATCGTCATACAGTAGTCCTGGTCGTCATACAGTAGTCCTGGTCGTCATACAGAGTTCTGGTCGTCATACAGTAGTCTCTGGTCGTCATACAGTTGTCCTGGTCGTCATACAGTAGTCCCTGGTCGTCATACAGTAGTCCCTGGTCGTCATACAGTTGTCTCTGGTCGTCATACAGTAGTCTCTGGTCGTCATACAGTAGTCCCTGGTCGTCATACAGTAGTCCTGGTCGTCATACAGTAGTCCCTGTCGTCATACAGTAGTCCTGGTCGTCATACAGTAGTCCTGGTCGTCATGCAATAGTCCCTGGTCGTCATACAGTTGTCCTGGTCGTCATACAGTAGTCCTGGTCGTCATACAGTAGTCGCTGTCGTCATACAGTAGTCCCTGTCGTCATACAGTAGTCCTGGTCGTCATACAGTAGTCCCTGTCGTCATACAGTAGTCCCTGTCGTCATACAGTAGTCCCTGTCGTCATACAGGTGTCCTAGTCGTCATACAGTAGTCCTGGTCGTCATACAGTAGTCCCTCTCGTCATACAGTAGTTCCTGTCATCATACAGTAGTCCTGGTCGTCATACAGTAGTCCTGGTCGTCATGCAGTAGTCCTGGCGTCACATCCCTCAAATGGTTGACCATCAGCTTCTGAAGTCTACAGGCTTAAATTCAGCAATTCATATTTTTTCCCCTTTCTTTTTAAACTGAAGTTCAGACCTACAGTAGAAGAGAAAAATATATATGAATGTTTTATAGCCTGAAACAATACAAATAACAATGGATGACCATGAAAAAAGCCATATCAAGACTGATGACATAAAACATCCTATTTCATTGGAACAGATTCTTTTGACTATACATCTACTGAAGAGTCCTGTTGACGTAAGAGGGAGGGTGGTGTGGTTAGTAGCAGTTTTGGAGGTGCGCTAGAAACGAAGCTGAGTGTGTCGGGTCCTGTCGTTGATCTGAGGGTTTCTGGTCACCGTGAGGGGGCGTTTCTGGTCACCGTGAGGGTTTCTCTTGTACATCCCCCTGGGGTCTCTCTCTCTCTCTCTCTCTCTCTCTCGGGCCACATGTCACTAAACCAATTTCTTTTTCTTTCTCTCACAACCTGGTATTTTTTTTCATTTTTGTTTTCCTTAACAAAACTACGTTAACAAGGCAGGCTCTTCCTCCCGGCTACATTATTTGGGGGGCGGGGGGTCATGTAGGGTAGTGGGGATAACAATTACAAGTCTTTTGTCACGCTGGCCAAACGTTGAGCCAGAGGGAAAGGTGGAAACATTGTCCGGCTCCCACCCTTCCGTGATCGTCCCAAATAACACACACACACACACACAAAAATCACTGTGTTTAGACAATGGCTTTGCCTGAGAAAGAGAGAGTTTTCATTTCATGTTTCCTTTTTCATACATACATATATATATATATATATATATATATATATATATATATATATATATATATATATATATTTTTTTTTTTTTTTGCTGTTGTCAAAAGCGTGCAGACTTCTCATTTCCAGGTCAGCACTTGCCGGACGAGTTGAAGAAGGCTGGCGAAGTATTCCACTGTCGCTTGTTCCAAAGCCAAACAATCAATTATCATTTCCTTTTTTTCTTTGAATTCTTTTTTGAGAGGGAGGGGAGGAGAAGGCAAAAGGTTACCAACTTGCGTGTGAAAATGATCAAAAGGTGTTATGTTCCATCAGTCCGGCTCTACCTATATAAAACACTTCTCTAAGTACAGTATAAAATCACAATAATATAATCGTAAGCAAGAAGTCACACAATAGTACCCTACTCCGCCGATATCAGATGATGATGTCAGGAAGTCTATCAACGAGAAACTTGAAAGCTGAGAGTTATCTTTCACAAAGTCATTATCATTACTATCATGTCTTTTTTTTTTTTTGTCTGTTTTCGACAAACACTGCAAGATCCTCATCCTTATACTCCATTCGTCCTTAGGGGTAAAAACAAGTAACTTCAAAGTTTATTTGCTTACCATACATAATCAGATGGACAAGTTTAAGTTTTTTTTTTGTATATATATATATATATTTTTTTTTTGAAGTTTTTTTATTATTTTTTTTCTTCATCATCTTCTTCATCATCTTCATCTCTTTATCTAATCACGTTGGCGATCAGAGTGTGCGCGGCGGCGACATCTGCCGCTCGCATTATGCAGTCTCTAAACGTTAGTGTGTCCCGGTGAGCAATTGTTCTTCGCGACGGAGGACAAAGCCTGGTCGGCTGAGGAGAAGGAGGAGGAGGAAGAGGAGGAGGAGCATGAGGAGGAGGTGGTGGGTCGACGTCCTCCGCCCGGCAGGAGGGGAGGTGGCAGTAGGGCGGTGATGCTGGCCTCGCTGCTGCCAGCGGGGGCCCGGCCCGCCCTGGACTACGTGGCCAGGTCGGAGGCGCCGAGCTGTTGGGTCTCTGGGTCGGAAGTGCTCCTCCCGTTGGACACGTTGGGCTGGGGCGACTCCGTGCCGCCGCCCCGCCCGCTCGACGCGTTCTTGCCCTCGGATTGGGACGCGTCGCTCTCAACGTCGCTCTCAGTCTGTGGTACAAACGTTAAACCTCAGGCATCTATCTGTTGGTTCAGGCGACGTCAACAGGATATGGTGCAGGGAGGTGCATGACACGTAGTATACACAGCACACACACACAATAGTACATACACTACACACACACACACACACACATATATATATATATATATATATATATATATATATATATATATATATATATATATATATATATTGACTGCAAAATTGATGGTGGATACACAAACTAATATACATATACATTAATTCTATACTAATTAAGGTCATTCAACGGACATTAAATGGAGATTAATCTGAGAATAAGAATATAAGGCACACAGAATATATATAAAAACATATATCAAAACACTTTAAAAATTCAATGGTGTTCATGTGTCTACAATATATAAAAAAACCCTCTCCTATTTGTATTTCAGTTTCTGAAAGATAGAACTGGAAGGTCCAATCGAGGAATACTTATCCTCTTTGAAGGCTCAGGATGGGGGATGTCTGAATGTCCTTGAATGTAACTAAGAAAAAAAAGGTGAGATCAGTAATTCTTTGAAAAGAGGAACCTGGATGTTCGACCTTTAAGCAAATATACAAGCTCAAGGGGAAGGGGGAAGAATGGATTAGAAATGTCTTGGGGGTAAATTGAAGGGTTAGTGTGATGGCAAGGTTAAGGGATAGCACTTCTGCTGAAGGATGAGTTGTGGGTATGTGTGAGAATAAAGAGAGAGCCCTGGACTAATATGGATATATATGAAGGTGGATTACGGCAATTGGGTAACTGCTGGTCTTAATGATATACAAGGAAATAAGAGAAGTAAGGAAGAGAGGCAAGTGTTTTGGGAGGAGCTGAGTGAGTGTGTCAGCAAGTTTGATGCCAGGGATCGAGAGTGTGTGTGTGTGACGGGGAATCTAAATGTGAAGGTAGGTAATGTGATAGCTAAGGGCATAAATGGGGGAATGGGGTACACATTGTTATGAAAAGAAAAATAGGGAACAGCTTGTGGAATTGTGTGCTGACAAAGGACTGGTGATTGGGAATACCTGGGTGAAACAGAGGGGCACACATAATCATACGTGGGTAAGCTGTGCGGTCAGGCATTAGTGGATTACGTACTAACTGACAGACGTGCAAAAGAGAAACTGACTCTTGGATATGAATATGTGGTGTGGGGCAGCTGGTCGGGTATCTGATCACAATTCAGTGGTGGTGAGGGTGAAGGTCTGTTGAGGTTTTAAGTAAAGAGGAATTGATTTGGGTGAGAAGAGGGTGGTGGAAGTGAGAGGGTTTGTAAGAGATGGTTGTTTCAAGAGGTACCTAGAGAGACTGGGCGTAGAGCGGCGAGAGATGAGTGAGTGAAGGTAGGGAAGTGGATGAGGAATGGACGATAATTCGGTATGTAGAGCCGGGAAGTGCGGGAGAAATGTCTGGCATGAGTTAAGTGAAAGGCGAGCAGGCGAGAAAGGGGTGTGAGTGGTGGGATGAGGAAGTTAAAGCTGCTAGTCAAAGAGTCAAGAGAGATGTATGGGCTTCACATTCTACGAAAAAGTACGAGTAATTGGGAGATGTTCGTGAGAAAGCTGCAGGAGGTCGAGCGAAAGAAGCGTGGGCTAAAGAAAATGGGTAAATTTGGATGTGCGAGTATCAGGAAACATCAAAGAGGAAAATATTTTGAAGGGGCTTAACAGTGTGAGAAAAAGAAGAGAACAAATGGTAACACTGGAGAAAGGGATAGAAGGGGAAGTGGTAACAGTTAGAAATGTGGCGAAGAGGAGATGAAATGAGTATTTTGAAGGACAGTTAAATGTGTTCTGAGCTGTTCTGGACGTGGAGGTGTGAGAGGTGAGAGAATAATGGCGAAAAGAAAAGAGCCGGTGAAAGCTTTGTATAGTATTAAGTGCGGCACAGCTACTGAGTGTCTTAAGGAAGGGGTGACCGCGTTGTTGATTGGTTAGTTAGGACTTTAACTGTATGTATGGGTCATGGTGAGGTCCCTGAAGATTGGCGGAATACTTGTAAAGTGCCATTGTATAAAGCAAGGAGAGGTATGTTATTATTTGATGATGACGCGGCGCTAGTGGCAGATTCGAGTGAGAAACTGCAGAAAGTCCTGCATTAGTTTGGACATATGGAGAGGATGACCACGAAGTTACTGATACAAACAGAACGAACATGGGAAATGAGGAAACCAAGGAGGAGGTATGAAATGAGTGAAAGACAGCTTTAAAGAGTCCAAGAGAGTATCTGTGGAAGGCGGGACGCAAGCGAACATCGCATCATCCGATCCTTGAGTTGTCAATGGTCACACACAAGTTCTGTTGGACTTAGTGGCCTGTCATGTGCTGCATGAACTAGTTAGAGAGAGGAGGAGGCTACGCGAGCAAGCAGCCAGCCAACACTTGATAGGAAACCCCAAGGAGGTACCTGCAAACAAATGGAAGGACAGAACTGTAAGAAGGGGAGTTGACAGGCGATCTGCCTTAGACTTATACACCATAAGGAAGAAAGTCGTCGAAGAAAGACTTGTAAAAGCCCCAGAAATGACCGGCGAAGTCTTTAACGTTTGTTGTTAGTACAAATCAATCTAATACGTATCTAACCAAACCTGACCTTTGTAGAGACAGAGACATCTCTACCACGCGTCACTTGCCACCATAGTGTCCATGTACACAACGTTTGGGAACCAACAGTCGCTTTCTCTAAGAGATAACACTTAAAAAAAAAAACAGGTCAAAAGATACGAGAAAGAAAAAGAAAATACAAAATTTAATATATCCGAGATGATAATGAACAAGGATACGTTACTAAAGACTAAATAGAACAGTGAAGTAGTCACAGAAACTATGCGAGATCGAATTCTGGATGAGATGATCCATCGCATATCAACAGCTGAGCAGTGGAAAGTATCATAAGGAACGAGGGGCTAACGAGGAGCTAACGAGGGAGCAACAAGGTGAGGTGAATGGTCTGAACCAGAGGTTCTCAGACTTTTGAATCACTCGACCGTAATGAGACGTCATCGACCCTAAATCACATACTCAGTAAATAATACATGTATATGTGTGGCGGGGTGGCGGTGAGAATGGATGAAGGCAGCATGTATAAATATGTACATATGTATATATGTATATGTCTGTGTATGTATATGTATGTATACGCTGAAATGTATAGGTATGTATATGTGCGTGTGTGGGCATTTATGTATATACATGTGTATGTGGGTAGGTTGGGCCATTCTTTCGTCTGTTTCCTTGCGCTACCTCTCTAACGCGGGAGACAGCGTCAAAGTATAATCCAAAAATTTATAAATAAAATAAAATATATCTGAATAAGCAAAACTGAACAAGTGTGGAAGAAAACTAACCAATGCAAAATACCTTTTAATTGGGGGGAAAAGTTTACATCCTTAATGAGGTGGAGGGAGCCTAGTGGGAATCATTAGGTCAAACTTTGCCAACCGACTGAACGAAGGACATAAACCTGTCTCTGTCTTTCCTTCGTTTAATACACAATCGACTATTTCATACTTTTAAAGTTTTTCTTCCTTTTTTTTTTTTTGACCTCTAGAATTTCATCGACACCCCCCGTCGACACATATCGACGTCTGCACAGTTCTATCGACCTAGGGAGGGGGTCTAGAAAAAGCACTCTGGGACCCGCCAAGTCTACAGGGATACGGTAGCGTGGAGCCTAAGGAACAAGGATAAGAATCAGGCGACGTGTGCCAACGAACTGGGAGGGAGTGACAGACCGTAGTTTGGAGGAGAGAGAGAGAGAGAGAGAGAGAGAGAGAGAGAGAGAGAGAGAGAGAGAGAGAGAGAGAGAGAGAGAGAGAGAGAGAGAGAGAGAGAGAGAGATCATCCCATCCTAGCTACGTCACAGTGGGTGAAAATGGAGGGGATCCACATGTTCACAAATGGTGGATGATCTCGTGAACACCTGCTGAACAATGGAGATTGATCCCTGTTCTCACCATTTAAGACTGGTCAAGCGATATGTCCACATGAACGTTCAATTCACACACACAGCCTTGGAGCTTAGTGTGAGCAAGTGTGTGTGTGTGTGTGTGTGTGTGTAAAGGTAATGAGTGGTGGAAATCATACAATCACTTGGATCCATCTAGTTGAAGAAGAGAGACAGGAATCCGCTATTCTGTGTAGCAGACTCAGTCAGTTCAGTCAGTCATCAGTCAGTTCAATCAGTCATCAGTCAGTCATCAGTCAGTTCAGTCAGTCATCAGTCAGTCAGCCACACTGCCACCCCGCGTGGCCACACACCTGCTTGCCTGGAGGGAAGGGCGACAGTCTCTCGGAGGTGTCGGAGCCGCAGGAGGAGGACTCCGAGAGCTCTGTCGTAAACTTGCGACCGACCCTGGGCGAGGCGGGCGGCCGTCGACTGCACACCTGCGCCTGAATATGCTCACATATTCGACGGAATCGGCGTATGTTCCCTGAAAATCGACGCCATTAGGAAGAGCTCACAGCAAGGCGTCCTGCATGCAGGCAATGCAACTAAAACATTGCGCGCAAAAATCTAATTTGAAAAAACAAACTGAAAAACGGTTCGAACGCAAGTGAGAATTGAACTTATCATCGCCATGCAAAAAATAGATATAAATACATGACCTCAATTCTGGCTCTGAACTTTGCAAGAAAAGAAAAAGTCCTTTCAAAAATTTGTTTTGGAGTCTTTTGGTATTGATGATGAAAAATGAAAATGTCTTTTCCTTCTAGAATCATGATTATGAGTTGATGAAGACTGAGTATCATCAACAAGGACGTAAAGTTAACAGTCATGACGGAACAAAGAACAACACAAGCACTCACACTTTTACTTTATCAAACATTAAGTACATAATATGAACACATGTAGGCACACAAGATCAACACAAATGAAAAAAAAAAAAAACCTTTCTCAAACACTCACATGAAAATGAACAAGTCCATAAACATGGGCAAAAGACAGTAACAGAATGATAATAAAGAACAAAATCAAACTTCAACACACAGTATTGTAGCTCATACGAGGTGGAAACATCACGTTCTGACCAGCCGGCACATCAGCCCTGCACTTGTGACACAACTACTAGCGAGGGTGGAAGACGACTACTACAGCTACTGGCATGTCACTCCTACGTGCAGGTACAACCCCGCTGAGCGTCTGTCTTCCTAGGCCCCCCGTGTAGCGACGGGACTGACTGACTTCCACACTCGCATACACACTGAACGTCCCCGTCTGTCTCTACACAGTTGGTGTCACCTCGCTTCACTGGAGATTACTGCGGGCGGCTGAGTCAAATACGATTTGATGCAGTGGGTTGTTAGAGGGTTCGTTAACAATGACACTGTTAGTTCTTCTCCAGGGCGGTTCACGTTCACGTTGTGGCTATACACAAATGCTTGACAGATCAGGACACGAACTCTGGGTGATCGCCGTCTTTGGAGATTTATTTTCCTTTTTCTTCGACGCTTTTGAAAAAGTTAAAGTTTGCCAGTACTTGAGGTAACCCAAGATCTACAGAGTTCTGGGAACGTATGGTGTCATGGTGGAGTCATTCGTCTTTCCAGACGGGATATGAGAGGCGATCAATTCCCTCAGGATTTGCTTCTGTGAATCAAGAGCAAATCTGCCGCTGTGGATGTTGGCCCGAGACGCTACTGGCGTTCCGACACTCAAGTGTGTTCACAAGTTCACGAGTCACTCGCCCATGGAGTGATACGACCCGTGCCAGTGAGGGAGTGCGTCCTGTGGTTGGGTGTGACCATGGGTGCGTGCCAGGGGGGAGGATGGGGGGGCAAACATGCTTCTGCTGTGAGTGCGTCGCGTGTGAGCAAGAGGACCGAGTGAGTTCTGCGAAGGCCTCCGTGGAGGGGAGGGCACCCGTTTGTTAGACATCGAGTCAAATGATCCGGTGTTCCCGTTACCATACGCATGTCACACAGCCCTTGACCTACTGAGCCCGTCTCTCTCTCTCTCTCTCTCTCTCTCTCTCTCTCTCTCTCTCTCTCTCTCTCTCTACAAGCGCTTTCTCTCTGCCTCTCCGTCGGATGCTTCGCTCTATGAACTACAATACCATTCTAAACACTTTTACGAAATACTAAGTGCGCCTCACCGCCATCCATGAGATCCTAAGACTCGCCTAGTTCGAAAGCAAGTGAACAAGCAGTTCGATCTCGTATTCCACAGTCATTCCAGTTCTCTCTTACGTGTCGGGGAGGGAGAGAGAGAGAGAAATATGTCCCTCCCTCCCAGCACCCATAGAAGAAGAGGGAACATCCGGAAAACTGTACAATACCAGAGCGGAGGGAGTCTTCGCCTGCTTCAGGGAGTCAAGAGGAGGTCTTGGGTGTTGGGGGTTAAGGTCGCACGCTCACCTTACGCTCGATAAGCTTTAAGCTGTGAAGCGGGGGGGAAACTACGAAAAGTACGTGTGCTGCCTTATTACCCATCATACCAGAGAGGAGGATGAAGTTAATGGCGTAGAGCGGGTTGGGGTCATTGGGGGAACACACGGGGGTGATGTCCACCTGAAACCGAACATGTCTCTGGAACACGGCTGGGCCAGAGCTACCCCGCTTGTACTCCACCCGGAAACTCATGGGTGACGTCACGCTATGGCTCAGCTCAGCGACCTGGAACAAAAGAGTGAGGTCAAGGGGGCGTTAGTTTGGTGGCCTTTCTCTGGACTGTCATGCATACATGACTGGCATGGTATGCATGACCACAGTGATAATGACCAAGGCATGATTTTAGTATTAATGGCCTACGTATATATGTCCTCAATGCTAAATGATTCGTATGACCTTAGTGCTAATGACCTAGACATGACCTTAGTGCTAATGACCTATACATGACCTTAGTGCTAATGACCTATACATGACCTGAGTGCTAATAACCTACATGACCTTACTGATAAAGACCTACATGACCTTAGTGCTAATGAAGTACATGACCTCAGTGCTAATGACCTATACATGCATGACCTTAACGCTATCTGTCTCTGGCCAACACGTGGGGAACCTGTATAAACCCAGTACTAGTTATCTCCAATGACCTGTGGTGACCTCCGTGCATCCTAGTCAACTATATAAGACACAAGTGGTATGTCTACACGGGAGCCCGCATTGCAAAAAAAAAAAAAAAAAAAAAATTACCTAAGGGTCGCTGAGAATATAAGTGATCAATACCAATGGAAATAATATTGATGGATTCCCTTTAGTTAGAAAAATAATTTGTAATTCCATCAGTATTTCAAAGAGTTCTAGGTTAGGTTAGGTTAGGTTAGGTTAGGTTAGGTTAGGTTTCTCTGATCGGCATCTCTTCGCGAAAGCTCATACCTGTATGTACGTCCAGCAGCTTCTGATGACATCCCGTACTGGATGTAGCTAAGGTCTCTCTCAGAACACTCACCCTGGGTTCTCCTGTCATCACAAGTTACCCACACACACACACTACCAGCAGTTCGGCTGTGGTCTTCTCATGACTCTACCTAGAACATGGTGAACCCAAGACCCGTTTTCTTCACGCCGATGAAGGTGGAGGCGGGCATTTGGATGCTCTTCTCGTGACTCTCTACCTAAAACATGGTGAACCTACGGCCCGTTTTCTTCACGCTGATGAAGGTGGAGGCGGGCATTTGGATACTCTTCTCGTGACTCGCTACCTAAAACATAGTGAACCTACGGCCCGTTTTCTTCACAGCGGTGAAGGGTGAGGCGGGCGCTTGGTGGTTTCCGCCATTTTCTGTCGTGCTCACCGAAAGGAAGGCGTGGATGAGGTCGGCCTTCACGGTGGCTAGAGCCTTGTCCTTGACCAGGATGGTGTACGTCTCGTCGCGCTCCGTGCTCATCAGGGACCCGAACCACGACTTCTTCGTCAGCTCCGGCGACGACTCCGGCGTTAGGTGCACCTCGTCTGTTGGAACTAAACAACGCAACGGGTAGTACAGTGAGGAACGGGTACAGCGAGCCTCACTACCGCTTAAACCTATCAAATCATCATCTTATCGCAACAACTTCTGCCCAAATGAAACGTTATGTTATATGAAGCGCATCGGTCGACGCGACTGAGCCGTTGAAGGGAAGGGGAGGGTACGTACCTTGCAATTTCCTCCTGTGGAAGCGCGGGGAACCTAGGAATGAGTTCTTGATCGTGTTGAGGCGAGACTTCCAGTAGGGCGCGGAGTAAGGCGAGCCCGGAGCCGAGGGAGGGTTACTGTCCTCCCCCGACGTGATTGTGGCCGATTGCTGGTGACTGCTGGTGCTCGTGGTGACCGTGCTAACCCCGCTGGTGCTGGTGCTGGTGCTGCTGCTGCTGTGGTGGTGGTGGTGGTGGTGGTGGTGGTGGGACTGGTGGCGGGAGGTGCGAGGCGAGGAGACGGGCGAGGCGGTCGGCGTCACGTTGTTGGAGTGGAGGGGAGAGTGGGACCCGCTGTTGTTGTTGCCCGAGCGGCGTCGGCTGCAGGGCAGCGTGTGCGATGACCTGTCGGTACACGACGGAGGCACGGTTAGTCTACACCACACCTGCCCCCGGAGAGTTCTGTCTGCACGGCTGGTGGTGTGTAGGGGGGCTATTACACCCCCTGAACCCCCCCCCCCCTGTACGGGTGGCGGGTTATTTACAAGAAAAGAGAGAGAGAGAGAGAGAGAGAGAGAGAGAGAGAGAGAGAGAGAGCCTTACCTCCACAGTCTTGTGGTGCAGGTGTTTGCATGATGCTGGGCCCGTATGGCAACGTACGTAGCTCATATATTGATCGAACTTATACGAGTGAACAGGAATTTTACTTTATTATTATTATTATTATCATTATTATTATTATTATTATCATTATTATTATTATTATTATTATTATCATTATTATTATCATTATTATCATTACTATCATCATTATTATTATAAATTGACGTTGGAGGCTCCAGTCAAGGACTCAAGTCCACATCAAGGCTGAACCCTAATTAAAATATAGAAGGGATTATGAAAGGGAAAAAGAAGAGATGATGGAAAGGATTTACGAATTCTTGTGCAAGTGAAAAACCTGTCACTTAAAAGGTGGAAGGTCGTGGTTACTGGGAAAGACATGAGAAGGTAGAGCGTTCCAAAGCTTCGACGTGTAGGGAAAGAAACAATTATGAAAACCATTAATACATTAGCCAGACTATCTTCTAAAATGGCATAATATTTCTTCCTTGTTTATAGTCTTAAATCAGATATGATTTTGATTTTCTAAAACACACAGTTACAATCTTAAGATTCTATAAACACTGACATGTATAATAAGGCATGACGAGACAGGAAGAGAAGTTGAACATGTGATATAGGAGGGGGGACGTACTGATGAGTAAGGTTCCGGCGCGGACTGATGGGCGAGCCTTCGGCCAGCCGCTCGAAGTGGGACATGGTGCCGTTGACGGCGCACGTGTCCACCCTCTTGCGCGGCGGATCGGCCGATTCTGAGCGGTAACGGTGGATAATCTCGTTCTCGTCCTCACACGCGGGTTTCCGCCGCTTCCGGTCCAGCAGGAGGAAGTAGATGACCTTCTCTGTGTTGTGGCTGGAGGAGAGGGAGGGAGGGAGGAGGCGGGCGGGCGGGCAGGCGGGAGGCGAGCAGGGAGAGACGAGACACCATGTGAGACGTGTATATCCCTGAGATTCCACTATCCAACGCCATCCATGCTTTCAGCCACTCCACACACACACACACACACACACACACACACAGACACACACACACACACACACACAGACACACACACACACACACACACACACACACACACACACTCACACACACAGCAGCAGCAGCAGCAGAGTCCTCATCCCACATAAGACATGAGATATAACTGTCTAAGGTGCCTCACAATCCCTCACAACTTTCCATTAATAGTGAACATCTTCCCTCCCACTCCTCACCAATGCCTCACCTCCAGTCATCATGGTCCAGCCAGCCCCTCATGGTCCTACACTGCAGTCACTACCCTCAACCTCTGAGGCACCCCCTATATACAGCTCGATATTAACCCATCTACATCTACTTCTCGATACTAACCCATCTACATCTACTTCTCGATACTAACCCATCCACATCTACTTCTCGATACTAACCCATCTACATCTACTTCTCGATACTAACCCATCTACATCTACTTCTCGATACTAACCCATCTACATCTACTTCTCGATACTAACCCATCTACATCGACCTCTCGATACTAACCCATCTACATCTACTTCTCGATACTAACCCATCTACATCTACTTCTCGATACTAACCCATCTACATCTACTTCTCGATACTAACCCATCTACATCTACTTCTCGATACTAACCCATCTACATCTACTTCTCGATACTAACCCATCTACATCTACTTCTCGATACTAACCCATCTACATCTACTTCTCGATACTAACCCATCTACATCTACTTCTCGATACTAACCCATCTACATCTACTTCTCGATACTAACCCATCTACATCCACTTCTCGATACTAACCCATCTACATCTACTTCTCGATACTAACCCATCTACATCTACTTCTCGATACTAACCCATCTACATCTACTTCTCGATACTAACCCATCTACATCTACTTCCAGCTATGAATTCTTCCATCACGATCATAAAATGAATAGCAAATGAAGCAACACATTAGCATGAACAATATCATTCATGTAACCTAACTCATGTTATGAACTGTTCGTATGAACAGTTCGAGTGTTACTTGTGAACATCTCGTGTTCTCGTTATACGTCACACAGATCGGATCCAGCCGCTCTGGTTAACAACTTCAGTTGTGTAGTTGTAAACTAGAGAGGCTGGACCTACAATGCATGACATATAGTCCTGAGACATGAATGCAAGACGTATACAGCAACACTTAAACTGGGAACAAATCAAACAGGAATATAACATATATAAAGACCTGAAAAAAATATAATAATTACATTTAGTTATGAAGAGGGCCTGAACTGTCATGGAAGAATGAAGAAGACTATATATATATATATATATATATATATATATATATATATATATATATATATATATATATATATATATATATATATATATATATTCCTATGAGTCCACGGGGAAATGAAACACGATAAGTTCCCTAGTGCACTTTCGTGTAATAATCACATCATCAGGGGAGACACAAGAAAGAAATATAATAGTCAGTTGATATACAACGAAGAGACGTAGCTAAGACCCAGCTAGACTCCCTGACTATGGGAGGAGACAGATGAGGAAAGACTATAAGAGCTATTCAGAAGAGCGAGGGGACAGGGTGACCCATGGCTTCCAGGCCGGCGCTGGAGACGATGAACGACTCCAGACACAACTGGATGGCTGACCTACGGGGAAGGTCCAGTGGAGGAGGAGGAGGAGCTCTATGAGTGGCTCTCGCGGTGGTCTGTATGTGTGTGTGTGTGTGTGTGTGTGTGTGTGTGTGTGTGTGTGTGTGTGTGTAGAGGAACTGTAGATATCTGAGGGAAGGGAATGAAGGGAGAGGGAGGATGGTGGAACGTGGTTCAAGTGAAGAGGGACGTCCTGGAGTGGGGTCGTATCCGCCGGGGCGGTGCCAGAGATAAGGATAAGAATGATAAGAGAGACGGCGGGTAACGAGGATAAGACTCCATACAGAAAGCAATGTAATACCACGAGGGTGGAGGAGAAAGAGGAGGAGGAGGAGGAGGAGGAGGAGGAGGAGGAGGAGGAGGAGGAGGAGGACGTGGTGAAATTCTTATAGTCTTCAGGAGGAGCTAGTGGTTCCTGTTGTCTGGTGACCGTCTGCCGACGAGGCCTGATATTCTACAGGACTGAGAGGATGGAGGGATAAGAGGATTTAGGAGGCGAAAATCCCTGAATCCTGCACAGAGACATACAGAAATAGGATCAGGCGGAGGGATCACAAGACCTGGTTATATTACTACAGAGAAACTCAGGCGAAGGACTTGAACAATAGGGGTCTGGCGGGAAGAGGATCCTACTCCCATGAGGAAGGAGTTACGTACCAAGGATCTGGGAGGATGAGGGATCCTCCTATCTAAGGAGGAGTTACGTACCAAGGATCTGGAAGGATAAGTGACCCTACTGTCTGAAGTAGGAGTTACCTCCCAAGGAGGCAGAGAATCTCACTATCCTACGCAAGGAGTTAACGTACCAAGGATCCAGGAGGTCCAACATGACCTTGTCCTTGTCCTTGAAGCAGCCGAGGGAGGCCATGTTCCTGATGACGTCGGGGTCAACGCTGTCCTTCGTGGGGATGATGTGGGTCTGCACCACCTCCATCATGGGCTTCTCCAACTCCAGCTCACCCTTGCCCCCAGCCACCACCCACGGGTGCTTGTTGATCTCCTCCAGCTGGAGTGGGGGGGAAGGGAGGAGGAGACCACGAGGAAAGGGAAGGGGAAAGGGAGGGAAAGGAAAGAAGGAAGGGAGGGGTGGGTGGAGGGAGGTGGAGGAGGAGGAGGCTCAATGGATTATGAAACGTAAATTTGAGAGACACATATAAATATACACGTACATATTAGAGATTAAATAGGTGGTCGAGACGTGAACTATATACCATACGGTTTGGAATAAGCCCATCACGAGTCCAGCCAGGAAGAGAGAGAGAGAGAGAGAGAGAGAGAGAGAGAGAGAGAGAGAGAGAGAGAGAGAGAGAGAGAGAGAGAGAGAGAGAGAGAGAGAGAGACCCCTCATCATCTCTAACTCCAGGCATCTCTCCCGCCGCCGCCGTGGTGTCTGTCTCGTCTCCCCTCCCTAACGTCTCTCTCTCTCTCTCTCTCCACATATACGTAAACCTGAAACTTTTATTCTTAAAATATTCAGGAGGTGAGTGAACATCGGCCGTGCGCGCGGAGAAGCACCCGTGTCTCCCCCTCACCCGGGCGGGCGGGCGAGCGGGAGGGAGGGAGGGCCAGGTTCCTCACGGAGGCACGGGGTGGGTGTGGGGTGTGTTCAGCGGCTCCTCTGCTCCCGGGGATGACCACCGTCATCAATGCCTCCTACACCAGATGTAATGATGGAGTACAGAAAAATGGGTGGATGGTGCCCTAATGGTGAAATATAGAGCCTTCTGTCTGTCTGGTCAGAGTCTGGTACTGTCTTAACCTCCCTTCCGTCTGGTCAGAGTCTGGTACTGTCTTAACCTCCCTTCCGTCTGGTCAGAGCCTGGTACTGTCTTATCCTCCCTTCCGTCTGGTCAGAGCCTGGTACTGTCTTATCCTCCCTTCCGTCTGGTCAGAGCCTGGTACTGTCTTAACCCCCCTTCCGTCTGGTCAGAGCCTGGTACTGTCTTATCCTCCCTTCCGTCTGGTCAGAGTCTGGTACTGTCTTATCCTCCCTGCCGTCTGGTCAGAGCCTGGTACTGTCTTATCCTCCCTTCCGTCTGGTCAGAGCCTGGTACTGTCTTATCCTCCCTTCCGTCTGGTCAGAGTCTGGTACTGTCTTAACCTCCCTTCCGTCAGGTCAGAGTCTGGTACTGTCTTATCCTCCCTTCCGTCTGGTCAGAGCCTGGTACTGTCTTATCCTCCCTTCCGTCTGGTCAGAGCCTGGTGCTGTCTTAACCCCCTTCCGTCTGGTCAGAGTCTGGTACTGTCTTAACCCCCCTTCCGTCTGGTCAGAGCCTGGTACTGTCTTATCCTCCCTTCCGTCTGGTGAGAGCCTGGTACTGTCTTATCCTCCCTTCCGTCTGGTCAGAGCCTGGTACTGTCTTATCCTCCCTTCCGTCTGGTCAGAGCCTGGTACTGTCTTAACCCCCCTTCCGTCTGGTCAGAGCCTGGTACTGTCTTATCCTCCCTTCCGTCAGGTCAGAGTCTGGTACTGTCTTATCCTCCCTTCCGTCTGGTCAGAGCCTGGTACTGTCTTATCCTCCCTTCCGTCTGGTCAGAGCCTGGTGCTGTCTTAACCCCCTTCCGTCTGGTCAGAGCCTGGTACTGTCTTATCCTCCCTTCCGTCTGGTCAGAGCCTGGTAGTGAGATTCTGTAGAATAAGTCTTAATTTTACTTATACCAAGAAAAAAAAAGGTTTTCATAACTTTATAATGTTACATTAACACTTTAATTTAGTAAATATAATTGGTATATTGTAAAGGACGTAGTAAACCCATCATTTTTTTAAAATAGTAAGTGAGACAGCACGGGACACTGAATACCTTTATCATGGCCACATCATACACACACACACACACACACACACACACACACATATATATATATATATATATATATATATATATATTGGAAAAAAATGTAGCTTAGACATTGAAGCTTATTGACACAGTGGTGAAATTGATGAGAACTGCTATTGACGTTTGTGTGAATAAATTGTACATTTCCTTTTCCATAGCCAGAGGTTGAACCATTATGTGACATTCATTTTTTTTCATTCATTTCAAGCTAAAAGTTTGTTTTCTAAATTGTTTCTTACATTTTTCATATGTATATATATGTATGTGTGTGTGTGTGTGTGTATGTGCATATGTGTGTGTGTGTGTGTGTGTGTGTATATGTATATATATATGTATATTATCCCTGGGGATAGGGGTGAAAGAATACTTCCCACGTATTCCTCGCGTGTCGTAGAAAGCGACTAGAGGGGACGGGAGCGGGGGGCCGGAAATCCTCCCCTCCTTGTATTAACTTTCTAAAATGGGAAACAGAAGAAGGAGTCACGCGGGGAGTGATCATCCTCCTCGAAGGCTCAGAGTGGGGTGCCTAAATGTGTGTGGATGTAACCAAGATGTGAAAAAAGGAGAGATAGGTAGTATGTTTGAGGAAAGGAACCTGGATGTTTTGGCTCTGAGTGAAACGAAGCTCAAGGGTAAAGGGGAAGAGTGGTTTGGAAATGTCTGGGGAGTGAAGTCAGGGGTTAGTGAGAGGACAAGAGCAAGGGAAGGAGTAGCAATACTCCTGAAACAGGAGTTGTGGGAGTATGTGATAGAATGTAAGAAAGTAAATTCTCGATTAATATGGGTAAAATTGAAAGTTGATGGAGAGAGGTGGGTGATTATTGGTGCATATGCACCTGGGCATGAGAAGAAAGATCATGAGAGGCAAGTGTTTTGGGAGCAGCTAAATGAGTGTGTTAGCGGTTTTGATGCACGAGACCGGGTTATAGTGATGGGTGATTTGAATGCAAAGGTGAGTAATGTGGCAGTTGAGGGAATAATTGGTATGCATGGGGTGTTCAGTGTTGTAAATGGAAATGGTGAAGAGCTTGTAGATTTATGTGCTGAAAAAGGACTGATGATTGGGAATACCTGGTTTAAAAAGCGAGATATACATAAGTATACTTATGTAAGTAGGAGAGATGGCCAGAGAGCGTTATTGGATTACGTGTTAATTGACAGGCGTGCGAAAGAGAGACTTTTGGATGTTAATGTGCTGAGAGGTGCAACTGGAGGGATGTCTGATCATTATCTTGTGGAGGCTAAGGTGAAGATTAGTATGGGTTTTCAGAAAAGAGGAGTGAATGTTGGGGTGAAGAAGGTGGTGAGAGTAAGTGAGCTTGGGAAGGAGACCTGTGTGGGGAAGTACCAGGAGAGACTGTGTACAGAATGGAAAAAGGTGAGAACAATGGAAGTAAGGGGAGTGGGGGAGGAATGGGATGTATTTAGGGAATCAGTGATGGATTGCGCAAAAGATGCTTGTGGCATGAGAAGAGTGGGAGGTGGGCTGTTTAGAAAGGGTAGTGAGTGGTGGGATGAAGAAGTAAGAGTATTAGTGAAAGAGAAGAGAGAGGCATTTGGACGATTTTTGCAGGGAAAAAATGCAATTGAGTGGGAGAAGTATAAAAGAAAGAGACAGGAGGTCAAGAGAAAGGTGCAAGAGGTGAAAAAAAGGGCAAATGAGAGTTGGGGTGAGAGACTATCAGTAAATTTTAGGGAGAATAAAAAGATGTTCTGGAAGGAGGTAAATGGGGTGCGTAAGACAAGGGAGCAAATGGGAACTTCAGTGAAGGGCGTAAATGGGGAGGTGATAACAAGTAGCGGTGATGTGAGAAGGAGATGGAATGAGTATTTTGAAGGTTTGTTGAATGTGTCTGATGACAGAGTGGCAGATATAGGGTGTTTTGGTCGAGGTGGTGTGCAAAGTGAGAGGGTTAGGGAAAATGATTTGGTAAACAGAGAAGAGGTAGTAAAAGCTTTGCGGAAGATGAAAGCCGGCAAGGCAGCAGGTTTGGATGGTATTGCAGTGGAATTTATTAAGAAAGGGGGTGACTGTATTGTTGACTGGTTGGTAAGGTTATTTAATGTATGTATGACTCATGGTGAGGTGCCTGAGGATTGGCGGAATGCGTGCGTAGTGCCATTGTACAAAGGCAAAGGGGATAAGAGTGAGTGCTCAAATTACAGAGGTATAAGTTTGTTGAGTATTCCTGGTAAATTATATGGGAGGGTATTGATTGAGAGGGTGAAGGCATGTACAGAGCATCAGATTGGGGAAGAGCAGTGCGGTTTCAGAAGTGGTAGAGGATGTGTGGACCAGGTGTTTGCTTTGAAGAATGTATGTGAGAAATACTTAGAAAAGCAAATGGATTTGTATGTAGCATTTATGGATCTGGAGAAGGCATATGATAGAGTTGATAGAGATGCTCTGTGGAAGGTATTAAGAATATATGGTGTGGGAGGCAAGTTGTTAGAAGCAGTGAAAAGTTTTTATCGAGGATGTAAGGCATGTGTACGTGTAGGAAGAGAGGAAAGTGATTGGTTCTCAGTGAATGTAGGTTTGCGGCAGGGGTGTGTGATGTCTCCATGGTTGTTTAATTTGTTTATGGATGGGGTTGTAAGGGAGGTAAATGCAAGAGTCCTGGAAAGAGGGGCAAGTATGAAGTCTGTTGGGGATGAGAGAGCTTGGGAAGTGAGTCAGTTGTTGTTCGCTGATGATACAGCGCTGGTGGCTGATTCATGTGAGAAACTGCAGAAGCTGGTGACTGAGTTTGGTAAAGTGTGTGGAAGAAGAAAGTTGAGAGTAAATGTGAATAAGAGCAAGGTTATTAGGTACAGTAGGGGTGAGGGTCAAGTCAATTGGGAGGTGAGTTTGAATGGAGAAAAACTGGAGGAAGTGAAGTGTTTTAGATATCTGGGAGTGGATCTGTCAGCGGATGGAACCATGGAAGCGGAAGTGGATCATAGGGTGGGGGAGGGGGCGAAAATTTTGGGAGCCTTGAAAAATGTGTGGAAGTCGAGAACATTATCTCGGAAAGCAAAAATGGGTATGTTTGAGGGAATAGTGGTTCCAACAATGTTGTATGGTTGCGAGGCGTGGGCTATGGATAGAGATGTGCGCAGGAGGATGGATGTGCTGGAAATGAGATGTTTGAGGACAATGTGTGGTGTGAGGTGGTTTGATCGAGTAAGTAACGTAAGGGTAAGAGAGATGTGTGGAAATAAAAAGAGCGTGGTTGAGAGAGCAGAAGAGGGTGTTTTGAAATGGTTTGGGCACATGGAGAGAATGAGTGAGGAGAGATTGACCAAGAGGATATATGTGTCGGAGGTGGAGGGAACGAGGAGAAGAGGGAGACCAAATTGGAGGTGGAAAGATGGAGTGAAAAGGATTTTGTGTGATCGGGGCCTGAACATGCAGGAGGGTGAAAGGAGGGCAAGAAATAGAGTGAATTGGAGTCATGTGGTATACAGGGGTTGACGTGCTGTCAGTGGATTGAAGCAAGGCATGTGAAGCGTCTGGGGTAAACCATGGAAGGCTGTGTAGGTATGTATATTTGCGTGTGTGGACGTGTGTATGTACATGTGAATGGGGGGGGGGGGGTTGGGCCATTTCTTTCGTCTGTTTCCTTGCGCTACCTCGCAAACGCGGGAGACAGCGACAAAGTATAAAAAAAAAAAAAAAAAAAAAAAAATATATATATATATATATATATATATATATATATACTTTTTTTCATATTTGATTGCCGTTTTTCCACGTTAGCTCTAGGAACAGACGCACAAAGGCCACATTCGTTCACACTCGCTCTCTAGCTCTCATGTGTAATGCACTGAAACCACAGCTCCCTATCCACATCCAGGCCCCACAGACCTTTCCATGGTTTACCCCAGACGTTTCACACGTCCTGGTTCAGCCAGTGATAGCACGTCGACCCCTTTATAGCATATCGTTCTAATTCACTCTATCCCGATCAAGCCTTTCACTCTCCTGCATGTTCAGGTCCCGATCACTCAAAATCTTTTTCACACCATCCTTCCACCTTTGATTTGGTATCCCCTTTCTCCTTGTTCTTTCCATTTCTGTCAACCATTCCTCACTCATTCTATCCATATGTCAAAACTATTTCAACACACACACTTCAGCTCTCTCAATCACACTCTTTTTATCATCATAAATCTCCCTTACCCTTGATCAAACCACCTCAAACCACATATCGTCCTCACATTTCATTTCCAACACACTCTTCCGCACAGCCTCAACTATAGCCCATACCTCTCATCCATACAACTTTGTTGGGACTACTGTACCTTCAAACATACCCATTTTCACCCTTTCAGGTAACGACCTTTCTTTCCGCACATTCTTCAGTGCTCCCAGAACCTTCGCCCCCTCACTCACCCTATGAATAAATTTTGCTTACATGGTTTTTTTATACTACAATTTACACTCCCAGATATCTAAAACACTTTACTTCCTCCAAATTTTCTCCATTCAAACTCACACACCAATGAAACTGTCTTTCTACCACGCTAAACTAATAACCTTCCTTTTATCTACATCTACTCTCAGCTTCCTCCTTTCACACACTCTTGCAAACTCAGTCACAAACTTTTTGCAGTATCTTACTCGAGTCTTCCACAAGTGCTGTATCATCAGCAAACAAGTGATTCACTTCTCACATTCTCTCACCCCAAACAGGCTGCATACTCGTCCCTCTCTCAAAGACCTTTGCATCTACCTCCCTCACCACCTCATCCATAAACAAATTTAAAATCCATGGTGGCATCACACACTCCTGCCACAGATCCACTTTCTCTTCACCAAACCGCACTCCCTGACTCTCACTCTGTAGACCAATCCGACCTAAGCACACTACATCTGCCAACCTATCATCAAACACACTCAACAGTTCTTCAAAATACTCACGTCACCTCCTCTTTATTTCATCGCTAGCTGTTATCACTTCCCCCCCTTTGCTCCCTTATCTGATGTTCCCTTTTGTCATCTTCTTTTTCGCACTCTATTAACCTCCTTCCAAGGCATTATATTCTCTCCGAATCTGATACTCGCTCAACCTCTTTACCTTCCTCTTGACCTCCTGCCGCTTTCTCTTATACGTCTCCCAGTCATCTGCACTCCTTCCCTGGAAGTACCGCCCATATACCTCTCTTTTCTCACTCACTAGCAACTTTACTTCTTCATCCCACCACTCACTACCCTTTCCAACCTACCCATCCACACTCATCTCTCGCACATTCCAGCAATGCTTCCCTACATACCTCTCATTCCTCACTCATTCCCCTTGCTTCATTTATTTCCCATTATAAATCCAATCTTTCCCGGTATTTCTTCACACAAATCTCCTTTCCAACCTCACTTACTCTCACCACTCTTCTCACCCATAACATTTCCTCTCTTCCGAGAACCTCTACATATCTTCACCCTCGCCTACACAAGACACTGCTCAGATGTCTCACCAGCTACCCGTCTATTCGTGAGGTACAAATAGGTAAATATCACAAGAGATGGGGCTAGGCGAGTGTTGAACTCCCTCCTCGTAGACAACAGATACGTAACTATGAACATAACAAACAAATACATAACAAGAAACCTCGTTGGCTCACATTCTTTCAGCATTCCAGAACTGGGGTGTAGCGTGAGTCATGTATTGTACTGCTAATGTGAGAGACATACTGTCCAAACGAGTCTGGTGTTTGTAATGCTGGTGTGAGAAACACATTCTCCTGGCAAGAGTGGTTAGTTATGGAGTAGTTTCGGTGGAGGGAGAGGGTCTAATGCTACTGCAGAGAATTAAGTGCCGAGCATGTTGAGGTGGGGCAGTAAAGGGAGGATCTTTGTATCATTATGTAGGTGTTTGTGGTTGCCTGGCAGCCGGTGATTATTCTGAGTGCACTATGCAGCTTTGATATACCTAGTTTTGAGAGGGGTAAGAGACCAGGCATTTATATATATATATATATATATATATATATATATATATATATATATATATATATATATATATATATATATATATACACTCGTCAGAAAGAGACTGGTGTGGAAATTCAGCTCGACTTCTATATCTTTTCTCTTAAAGAGAAGCACAACATTACCTCTCGTCCAGTGCCTCCCACCTACACCCTCCTCCAGTGGTGGACTGTACAATGGTACAGCCAGCACGTCACGTGTATACCTCCACACCATTTTCCTCCTCACACACTGACGGTTTCCGTCAGGACCGTGAACCTTATGTGGGTCATGGGCCTTCCCTAGTGTGTTCATGTCTTATCTAGCAATGTCAGCGCTTACCCAGAGCTCTTCCCTATCGCCACTAATTGGTGTTAAGTCTTTTGATGTTTTCCATTGTGAAGACCATATTTGAACGTGTTAAGTAGGGTGTGTGTGTGTGTGTGTGTGTGTGTGTGTGTGTGTGTGTGTGTGTGTGTGTGTGTGTATAAGTGTTGACGTATGTGTGTACGTGTGTGTGTGTACACGTGTGTGCGTATGTGTGTACGTGTAACGTACGTGTTGATGTGTGTACACGTGTGTACGTGTGTATCTGTACACGTGTGTACGTGTGTATGTGTACACATGTGTACGTATGTGTGCACGTTTGTGTGTGCACATGTGTACGTATAAGTGTGCGTATATGTGTACATGTACACGTGTGTACGTAAGTGTACGGGTGTGTGTGTACAGGTGTGTACGTGTGTGTGTGTACGTATGTGTACGTGTGTATGTACAGGTGTGTACGTATGTGTGTCCGTGTGTACCTATGTAAGGTGGAAGCCTCACCGTCAACCGCTTCTCCGGGTTGACCTCAATCATGCCCCTGAGCAGGTCCTGGCAGTCCGGGGGCACGAAGTGGGGGATGTGGAATACGCCCCGCTTCACCTTCTCTAGCAGCTGTCTCAGGTTATCGTCGTCAAAGGGCAGCGCCCCCACCAGGAGGGCGTACAGTATGACCCCACATGACCACACGTCCGCTCGCCGACCATCGTATTTCTCCCCCTGCAAGTCATCGTGCGTGTAAATATGTAAATTGTCTCGTAAAAAAAAAGGATGTAAATTTTTACCTGTAAAAAAAAAGGGTGTAAATTTAACCGGAAAAAAGGGGTGTAAATTTACCTGTAAAAAAGGGGTGTAAATTTACCTGTAAAAAAAGGGGTTAATCATCTTGCTCAAAAAAGGTGTAAATTTTCCTGTAAAAGAGGGTTAATTATCTTGTAAAAAGGTGTAAATTTTCCTGTAATAAAAGGAAATGCCCTTGTCAAAAGAAAGGTGTAAATTTTACTGTAAACTAGGAAATTCGCCTGTAAAAAGAAAGATGTAAATTTTCAGGTAAAAAAGTAAATTCTCTTGTAAAAGGAACGGTGTAAATTCTCATGTTAAAAAAGACGAGTGTAAGTCCTCTTGTAAAAGAAATTGATGTAAATTCTCTGTGGAAAATTAAGCATGATGTAAATTGTAAATGGAAGCTGTCGTACTTCTGCAAATCCTCGTAAATGAAACCCAACGTAAACAAAAGATGTTGTGTAAACAAAGCCACCATACATATCAAAAATCCTGGCATACGAGTTTTTCAAAATTAAAAAAATCTTAGACCCTGAAAACCTACGTATGTAAATTTATGTAAATGAGAGGTACCATAATTGTAAAAGTTCTCGTCCATACGAAAAAGTGACCAATATTGTAAACTGTCTTTAAAGTGTACCAATAAGTGCGTTAATTACCCATTATCTCATAATTAGAGTCAAATAATCATAGTAACTAATTAACAATAATGTAAATATGGCCTTAAAAGTTAAAGAAACATCTTGACTGTGGATATAATTCTAAGGCAGGATAATTATCAATTATGAAACAACTATGGATACAATTCTGAGGGAGGATAATTATCAATTATGAAACAACTGTGGATATAATTCTAATACAGGATAATTATCAATTATGAAACAACTGTCGATATAATTCTAATACAGGATAATTATCAATTATGAAACAACTGTGGATATAATTCTAATACAGGATAATTATCAGTTATGAAACAACTGTGGATATAATTCTACTACAGGATAATTATCAATTATGAAACAACTGTGGATATAATTCTAAGGCAGGATAATTATCAATTATCAAAATAATTCATTACGTAGGAATCCCCATCATATAAACTTGGGAATCGCCTCATCATTAGAAATCATCATAATAACCATAATTATCACATAATCTTATAATATCGTGGCCATTACGAAGTCTATTGCTGGAGCCACTGGCGATAGATAATTCGGATCAGAAAACGAATGTGAATATCGCTTCTATTATGACCAAACACGACTGGGTTTTTTTTTGGCGAGTGTGAATATCGTGTTTATTGTAGGAACGATAGACAATATTTGGATTTCATATACTGTGAATATTCGTGTCTATTGTAGGAACGACAGACAATACTTGGATTTCATACACCGTGAATATCGTGTCTACTGTAGGAACGATAGACAATATTAGGATGTCATACACCGTGAATATTCGTGTCTATTGTAAGAACGATAGACAATATTAGGATGTCATACACCGTGAATATTCGTGTCTATTGTAGGAATGACAGACAATACTTGGATTTCTAAAGTGCGAATATCGTATCAGCTGTAGGAACGACAAACAAATATTACGATTCCACAGTGTGACTATCGTATCTAGGCATGAGAGACAATATTTGGACCATTTCATGACTGTCTGAATATCGCTGGGAAAAGGACAAGTCTGCCGGGTGTCGGGGTTAGAGACGAGACGCTGTAGCTGGAGTACATGCGAGGGCCTGGGTGGAGGGGGGGGGGGGGAGGGGGGTGGAGGTAGGGGGTCGTCAGGAGGGAGGGGGGGAGGGGGAGAGTCATCCATCACTCAGCCGTCAGGCGGATACAACCCTGGATGACAGCTTCCCCCCCTCCCCCCGTCCCCCCCCCCGCGGGAGGGATGGGGGGAGGAGGGACGCGTCAACAATGAATTAAATCGAGGGTGCTACAGAGAGAGAGAGAGAGAGAGAGAGAGAGAGAGAGAGAGAGAGAGAGAGAGGTGGTAGACGTTGTGAGGAGGAGGAGGATGAAGGTGAGGGGGGGAGAGTGGGTTGATGTGGAGGGGGATGATGATGAGGGAGGAAGCGTGGGGGGGAGGGACGATGTTGGGATACTGAAGGATGGGATGATGTGTCATGGTGGATGATGTTGAAGGGGTGGGATGGGGTGTGAGGATGTGATGATGAGGAGGTTATGAGGCTGGGATGATACACACGCAGATGTGATGATGAGGGATGATGTGTTGATGATAAGGATTGATGAGGAATAATGAAGGATGATGAAGGATGATGAGGGGGGTGATGAGGGGGTGATGAGGGGATGATGAAGGATGATGAGGGGATGATGAGGAATGATGAGGGAATGACGAGGTAATGATGAGGGGGATGATGAAGGATGATGAGGGGATGATGAGGAATGATGAGGGAATGACGAGGTGATGATGAGGGGGATGATGAAGGATGATGAGGGGATGATGAGGAATGATGAGGGAATGACGAGGTGATGATGAGGGGGATGATGAAGGATGATGAGGCATGACCCTAGATGACCAGGGACTCAGGTCAGGGTAGGTCATGGGGGCGCCCCCACACAGGTCATGGGGCCCTTCAGGTCTGTGACCTGCACAACTCGGTAATAGCGAGCTAGGGACCCCCCCTGAAGCAGGTGGGCGGGACCATAGGGTCACATGGCTTGACCTTTGACCTGTACCCTTAAAAAGGGTTAGGTCTACGTATGACCGGGCCTTCATCCGTCGTGCTGAGTGGCCGTGTTGAAGGGGATGGCTTCATGAATCACAGACCGAGACTTGATCCCTTCCTCTGGCCATGTTACCAGCCAGCCAACACCCAGCCAGCCAACACCTAGCCAGCCAACACTTACCCAGCTAACACCTAGCCAGCCAACACCTAGCCAGCCAACACCTAGCTAGCCAACACCCAGCCAGCCAACACCCAGCCAGCCAACACCTAGCCAGCCAACACCCAGCCAGCCAACACCTAGCCAGCCAACACCCAGCCAGCCAACACCCAGCCAGCCAACACCCAGCCAGCCAACACCTAGCCAGCCAACACCTAGCTAGCCAACACCCAGCCAGCCAACACCCAGCCAGCCAACACCTAGCCAGCCAACACCCAGCCAGCCAACACCTAGCCAGCCAACACCCAGCCAGCCAACACCCAGCCAGCCAACACCCAGCCAGCCAACACCTAGCCAGCCAACACCTAGCTAGCCAACACCCAGCCAGCCAACACCCAGCCAGCCAACACCTAGCCAGCCAACACCCAGCCAGCCAACACCTAGCCAGCCAACACCCAGCCAGCCAACACCCAGCCAGCCAACACCCAGCCAGCCAACACCTAGCCAGCCAACACCCAGCCAGCCAACACCAAGCCAGCCAACACCCAGCCAGCCAACACCCAGCCAGCCAACACCTAGCCAGCCAACACCCAGCCAGCCAACACCTAGCCAGCCAACACCCAGCCAGACTCTAGAACACCACATTAAGGCTAGGGAGATCGGCTGGTACACCAGTCAAGGGCTGAGCTATCCTCAGGACACGGTATCTTCTGAAACATGATTCGAAGTATCTAAAACACGTCTCGACTCCTGACTCGAAGTATTCGAACGTTCTGAAACATGTCTCGACTCCTGACTCGAAGTATTCGAACCTTCTAAAACACGTCTCGACTCCTGACTCGAAGTATTCGAACGTTCTAAAACACGTCTCGACTCCTGACTCGAAGTATTCGAACGTTCTGAAACATGTGTCGACTCCTGACTCGAAGTATTCGAACGTTCTGAAACATGTCTCGACTCCTGACTCGAAGTATTCGAACGTTCTGAAACATGTCTCGACTCCTGACTCGAAGTATTCGAACGTTCTCCTGCATCAGGTAGGGTTCGGGGGGTCTCTAAATCTTCGAAGCCAGGAGTTAAACCCTAGCTCAGCAGCCAGGCTTCACTGGCGCCCTTCACACATCGGCCGCCACCAGTGCATCAGAGAGAGAGAGAGAGAGAGAGAGAGAGAGAGAGAGAGAGAGAGAGAGAGAGAGAGAGAGGCTCGTGTCGAGTGGTTCTCGACTTTTCCCATTAATATAGAGATGTGGGGGGGGAGGAAGAAAGGTGGGAACTAACTCATGTGGGAGGAGGAGGGGAGGGGCGGGGTGTGTGTGTGTGTGGGGAGGGGAGGGGGGGGGGGTGATCGTCCCAATACTGGGACCTCCATTTGGACACCAAACAAACTACGAGGATTTGTACAGTTTCACAGGAAAGGAAAATAAAAAAAGAAAAAAACGGAAAAAAACATATTTTTAAAAAGGAGAAAAATTGATCAAAAGGATTCCTATGAGCAAGGATGTGTAGTCGTCCCTCTGTACTATTTCAAGCCACTCTCTCTCTCTCCCTCTCTCTCTCTACTTCAGGCGGACGGGGGGGGGGGATATCAAACAACCCCCTCCCTCCCCCTCTCGAGGTCAGTCTCCAACCATGGTCAAGTTGAGAGAAACAAATATAGATGGTTAACTACCAAATGATACAACGAGGGAGGGATCACAGTGTCTCTGACCTCCACGACCAACATGGGGGAGGAGAGTTCCCCCATGAGCCTCCCACATCCTGAAGAAGGAGTACTGACTAACTGCACACGCAGCTGGTAGAAGGCGTGTCTCTGGGGTTCAGACGTCCAACCCCGCCCCCAGCAGGCACTCGCCCGCCTGTTCCTTGTCAACATGGGGGCATCCAGTCCCCCCAGCGTGTATGACTTGGCCTCGTTACATCTTGACACGACCACTGAAGGAGTTAGGTTAGGTCAGAGGTCACACCCTCGTACACTCAAGGGTCCAGCTGTCGTGCCCAAAGGGTTGCACTTTGTCCTTCTCAAAGGGTCGGTCTATCGTGGTCAAAGGGCCGTATCATCTTGGTCAAGGGTCGTACCATCGTGCCCAAGGGTCGTATGGTCTTGGTCAAGGATCGTATCGTCGTGCTCAAGGATCGTACCGTCGTGCTCAAGGATCGTACCGTCCTGCTCAAGGATCGTACCGTCGTGCTCAAGGATCGTACCGTCCTGCTCAAGGATCGTACCGTCGTGCTCAAGGATCGTACCGTCCTGCTCAAGGATCGTACCGTCGTGCTCAAGGATCGTACCGTCCTGCTCAAGGATCGTACCGTCCTGCTCAAGGATCGTACCGTCCTGCTCAAGGTCAAATCCGGACACGCTCACACCTCTGCTATCATACGCTTATCCTTACAGTCGACCCCACTGCCATGACCCGTGTGGAGGAGGTGTCGGAAGGTCCACACTCCCTCGGGTAGTTAAGCTGGAAAGCTTAAGCTGTAATTAACTGTGCTGGTGAGCACGTAGATTAAGCCCTCCTCCTCTCCAAGCCTTTCAAGCCTCCCACACTGCTGTATGACCAGCGGTGTTCTGTGTGGAGGAGAGGTGGGGTTGGGTTGTTGAGGGGCCTCATCCAATAGCGTAGACAGTTATCATGCTCTTGTAGTCTACCGTCTACCTCAGGGGGGGGGGGGGGGGTGATTCTACCTGCGTATACACCCCCCCCCCCCCCCCCCACACGAACGCAACGGCTTCTGGCGTATTTCAGTACACCGCTGAATAGCCTTGTGCCCTCAGTATAATTTGCGTTTCTTCCTAGGCATTAAAACTCCTCCAGTGTCGGTATATACGATCAGGGAGGACTGGCACCTTCCTCCACCCACGTTCAACCCTCTGCGTCACGTGTGTGGGGTGGTCAGTGCTATATAAAGATCATCCAGTTACATATGACTTTGTTTCGTGTTGAAGCATATATACTCGCTTTCGTTTAACAAATATCAGGACAAGGAATTCTGAAAAAATAATTACGGTTTTTTAAAAATGTTTAGTAAATTACAGGATTCCTTCAATATTTGTACCTTTTCACACAGACAGACAGACAGACAGACAGACAGACAGACGGACGGACGGACAGACAGACAGGCACTCACACATACATACAAACGACCCTTCAACATATAGGGGCGCAAGAGCTACGTGAAGGCGTGGGTGAGATGAGGAGGTGGATGAGGGTAAGGGATGAGGGAGGGAAATGTGAGGGGAAATATGTGTGAAAACAATGAGTAGTTGAGGGAGTCCATCTTCCTTGGGTCTGGTGTGGTGGGAGGGGTCATCTTTCCCCCACACAACAGTCACCACTCACCCTTATGACCTTCCCTCCTGGTGTAGGGGGCTCATCTCCCCCTAATACAACAGTTATCACTCACCCTGATGACCTCCGGGCAGGCGTAGTGCGGGGAGCCGCAGGACGTCTCCAACATGGAGCCCTCCGGCTGGAGCGACGCCATGCCGAAGTCCGCGATCCTGATGCTGTTCTTCTCGTCCAGCAGGAGGTTCTCTGGTTTCAGGTCGCGGTGGCTGTGAGGGTCAGAAAGAGAGAGATAGAGAGACACACAAACACACACACCTTCGTCAAGTAAAGCTATAAACTAGAAGTTAAAGTTAGTTAATGGATATTAAAGTTAGATATGTCAAAAAGAGGGTGAGAAGGACACAGTCAGCCGGATGGGTCTTCCACAAGTGTTCCAGGAAGGTAAGAGAGGAATGTCTGGATATCCAGGAGCCAGACCTGGAAATGGAGCCTCGGGGACCTAAGGTGATCGTCGTCCAGTGCTTGTGGACCACAGGGTCAGAACTGTGAGAGTCGTAGGAGACACGAAGCTCTTTTATGTCCAAGCCCCTTGAGCGAGGAGGTACAATCCATGGGTATGATGACATGTCCTTAAATAGAAAAAAAACCCGAACACTTAAAGGCTTTTAGGTCTAAGGTCCAAAGGCCATCATACCCGAAGGGGGTCGTGCCAACGTGCTCAAGGGGTCTAATGAGTGTTGGTGTATTGATCTGTTCGCGACGGCTACTCCGGTAATGATGCCCTACGGATGAGACCTCACAACTTCCTTTTTAAAAAGAAATGTTATTTCCCCTCCAACCCGCAGCCCACTCCAGCCTCCACTTGGACTCCCTCCCAGAGACCTTAATATGAGAATTAATTTCCCCCTCTCCTTCCTCCTCTCCTGCAGTATTACACGTATCTGACCCAATGAACGTAGGGTGTTTGTCTACGATCCCTCACCGACTGACGTACTTGGGTGACGTAATTTAGAAGCGCGGATTAAGATTGGTATACCTGTCACCTCCCCGCTACCTCACTACTCCTCCAAGGCGTCTGTAGGACGCCCCTTCGAAAGAAATACGACCACTAGAGGAAGAAGAAGGAGTTGTCGTCCTCCTCCTCTGACTTCGCCGAGCACAACAAACTGCAGGAGTTTGGTATATCAGCGGAAGTTCTGGCGGATTCCTGCAGAGATGGACGGACTGGGGAGGGGATGAGAGGCACGAAGGAGGCGTGTATGGGGGGAGAGGAGAGGCAAGATGATCACCTCGAGGAGAACTACCGAGTGATGTGTTTGACGAGCTTCTCCTGTATTAATATGACTCTCTCACTGCTCGTTTTTTTTTTTTTTTTTGTGAATCAAATTTCTAAGCGAAGTAATAAAAGAAAAACAAAAATAATTTCAGGTTGGATTACATATCCTTAAAGTATGTGATGAAGGCGACACAGACGCCTTGAGAGAGTTGCAACGCAGGTATGAGGTAAAATGGAAAGGTGAATAAGCAAAGCCAGAAGTGTTTACTGGGGGAGTAAAGTTGCTGTGCAAGTCGGATGGGAGAAGAGTGAATGGTTTTTGGCGAGGGTGGGTCTCTCCATGTAGAGTGTGAGATGCTACCATGGCTGTTTGATCTGTTCAAGGGCGGTGGTGAGGGAGGCAGATGCAAGGGTGTTGAGAGAGAGAGAGAGAGAGAGAGAGAGAGAGAGAGAGAGAGAGAGAGAGAGAGAGAGAGAGAGAGAGAGAGAGAGAGAGAGAGAGAGAGAGAGAGAGAGAGAGGGGGGGGGGGGGGCAGCCTACTTCATGTAAGGGGTGGGGAGGCACGGGAGGTGCTGTTTGCAGATGACACAGCTCTGGTGGCAGGCTTCAGAAAAGATCGAAGTGACAGAGCTTGGGAGAGTATACGGGAAAAAAAAGAGGCAAGTTCGGGGTAAATGTGAACCAAAGTATGTTGATAAGGTGCTGCAGGTTGGGAAGACTGGATGGCAGAAAGTTAAGCTCGTACGTGGAGGGCCATGAGGTGGTAGAGTGCTTTACGTAGCTGGGAGTGGATGCGACAGCGAGTAGAATAATAACAGTTAAAGTGAGTCGTGGGATGAGAGAGGAAGCTAGGGTCCTTAGATGCATTAAGGTACATTTGGGGAAGGAGTTCAGTGTCAGTGAGGACACAGACAGGAATATCTGAAGGTACAGTAATCCAGATGATGTTGTACGAACCCATATCGTGTGGGTCTTGGGCGCTGAATATGAAAGAAAGTAAGACGATGAACGAGTTGGGAATTATATGCTCGAGGGTGATACGCGGCGTGAGGGGACGAGATCGTGGAGGGAATGACAGTGTAAGACAGAGGTGTGGTGTCAGGAGCAGTCATCAATGAGAGGACCGACCAGGGTGAGAGGAAATGGTCCAGACATACGGAGAAGATGAGCGGGAAAAAGGGACTTGAAGAAGAAGTCTGTGTGCCAGATGTGGGAGGGACGAGGAGAAGGAGAAGGAGGAGGAGGAGGAGGTGGAGATCGACCGTGAGGGAGATGGAAGGATGGAGTGAAGGACGCTACAGGAATCGAGCCTGAGCATTCAGGAGGGCGAGGGACGTGCATCGACAGAAGAATCACCTTGGTCGATGTGGTATACAAGGGCGACGTGGGCATCAGCGGGCTTAGGAGGGGGCATTTGGAGCGGTCAAGGTAGCCAGCCCCTCGAGTTAGTATGGAGGGCTTGCCTGCTGCAGGTTAGCTGCGGTGTTTACGGCGCACTATATCAAGGTTAGGGAGCGCGCGCGCGCGCGCGTGTGTGTGTGTGTGTGTGTGTGTGTGTGTGTGTGTGTGTGTGTGTGTGTGGTTTCCTTCGTGGCCAGAGCCAGACATCTTGCTCTGAACATAAAGAGACGTCATTACGACCTCGGCGACTCACACGCGTCCACAACACCAGCAAACTTGTGGGTTTATTAGAAAAGTTAACGTGAGAGTATCGACACCCCGTACAGACACCCCGTACAGTATTAGAGGCAGGGAAGACCACCTCAACCCTCCACACTCCGTACATCTCTGGGGGTCTTATACAGACATTATGGCACCTGCATCCCCAGGGGGGTTCGTCTCTGGGGTCTTACACTGACACTACAGCATCAGCGTCCCCTGGGGTTCATCTCTGGGGTCTTACACTGACACAACAGCATCAGCGCCCCCTGGGGTTCGTCTCTGGGGTCTTACACTGACATTACAGCATCAGCGCCCCCAGGGGTTTATCTCTGGGGTCTTACACTGACATTACAGCATCAGCGCCCCCTGGGGTTCGTCTCTGGGGTCTTACACTGACATTACAGCATCAGCGGCCATTGGGGTTCATTTCTGGGGTCTTACACTGACACTACAGCATCAGCGCCCCCAGGAGTTCATCTCTGGGGTCTTACACTGACACTACAGCATCAGCGCCCCCAGGAGTTCATCTCTGGGGTCTTACACTGACACTACAGCATCAGTGCCCCCTGGGGTTCCGTCTCTGGGGTCTTATATTGAAACTACAGCATCAGCGTCCTCAGGGGATCATCTCTGGGGTCTTACACCCACCTCTCAGTGCCTCCGCCCTGTGTGTATTCGTCCCTAAGGGCTTATCCCTGACGACCCTATCATTACACAGGCGTCGCATCCTCTCTGCATCAGGGCCAAGTTGCGACACCCACGCAAATGGTAAACATCAACTACAAGTTGGACGTAGGGAGTGGCTCTCTACCTCAACCATGGGGGGGGGGGGGGGGGGGGTTCCAGCTTCCGTCCCTGGAATGACGATTTCTGGAGGAGTTCCAGCAAACCTTCCCCCATCCTCCTCCTCCTCCTCCAGCCACCCTCCTTCTCCCACGCTGTGGCGACTGGAGCCTCATGTTCAGCTGTGGCACGGAGTGGCCTTATCTGTGTTGCGGGGACCGCTTTCATTAGCTGTGTTGCATGGAAGGCGGTCATGAGCTGTGTTGCGGGGACCGCGTTCATGAGCTGTGTTGCGTGGACTGCGTTCATCAGCTGTGTTGCGTGGACGGCGTTTATCAGCTGTGTTGCGGGGACCCGCGTCCTAAACCCGTTCTCCCGAAACCCGCTGACGTCACTGCTGACCCCGAAGCTTCTCACCTGTCCTCCTGACACTTGCTGACGCCCTGGTCCGTCCCACAACACGTCCCACTTAACCCCTAAAGCCAGACTGAACACACCCAACATCTTCCCCTTTCGTCTGTGGCTCCGCCAAACACGTCCAGCTTAAAAAGAGGACTAACCTCCCCCCTGACCTTCATAACTCCGCCACACTGACGAAAAAAAAAGAAAAAAAAAAAAGAAAAATAAAAAAACAGATTCCCTCCCTTCCCCCCCCCTCCTCCTTCCCCAGACGCCACCGTTTGGGGGGAGCCAGCCAGGTCAGCCAGCCAGCCAGCCAGCCAGCCAGCCAGGTCAGCCAGCCAGCCAGGTCAGCCAGCCAGGTCAGCCAGCAAGCCAACCAGCCAGGCAGCCAGCCAGGCAGCCAGGCCAGCCAGCCAGCCAGCCGGCGAGCCAGCCAGCCAGCCAGCCAGCCAGCCAGGCCAGCCAGCTAACCAGCCAACCAACCAGCCAGCCAGCCAGCGAGCCAGCCAGGTCAGCGAGCCAGCCAGCCAGGCCAGCCAGCCAGCCAGCTAGGCCAGCCAGCCAGCCAGGGAGGCGCACATAGCCTAGGGTCTCAATCAAAACCCCAAACTCGGACCCTTGAAGAAAATTCGAATCCCCTTAAGGTCTAGTGAGGGATGAGGGGGGGAGGGGAGGAGAGGATGGGGGGAGGGGGGAATGTCAGGGAACCCCCCCCCCCCCCACACACACACACCAACGAAAACCCTCTCGATTCCTTGTGGGAGAGAGAGAGAGAGAGAGAGAGAGAGAGAGAGAGAGAGAGAGAGAGAGAGAGAGAGATTTAACCTCCCCCCACCTTCCCTTCTCCTTACGGCTGGAGGGAGGGGGGAAGGGAAGGGGGGAGAGGTCTTGTCGTTAACGTTGCCGTGATGATATACATATATCTTTGGAGTTAGTGTAGAGGGATGCCTTCCTGTGCATCTGGAGGGAGGGAGGGACAGGTGGCGCTGCTGTTGTGAGGGCGAGCCGGCCACACATTCCCCACCCCTGGGGCTGGGGTTCGAACCCCCTCACCTCAGGGGGCCTTGCGGGTGTGGTGGTACTGTGTTTGTCTAACGTCCCCGGGTTATTTGTGTCTCTCGTCTCTTATAGATTTACAGTTATAAGTCATTTATCATTATCATTATTGTTATCATTATTGTTATCATTATTAGTATCATCACTATGAATACCATCATTATCAATACATTTATAATGATCATCATCAGTATGGTTATCATAACTATCATAATTATCATTACTGTACTGTCATTATAATTATCATTATCATCATTATCAATATTATGAGAAGTATTATTATCATTACCAACATTATCATCATAATTATCATTATCATTATCATTAGCTATCAATATTATGAGAAGTATTATCATCATTACCATTATCATTATCATTATTACCATTATCATTATCATCATAATTATCATTATCATTAGTATCATCTTTGTTATCATTATATTCTATTTTGACGAGTGTTGCCTCCGCGTGTGTCTTCGTCCGTGCTTTTCATTCATTTCGCCTGCGTCTCCAACGACCACACACTCGCGTTCGTAGCAGTTCCTCATGGGAGCGCCAGCTGGCTACATTATCATTATCATCATGGGAGCGCCAGCTGGCTACATCATTATCATTATTCTGACCGTCATCTTATTCCATGCATTATACACACGGATGATAATCTATCGTCTCCCTGCAACACCTACGAACACAAGATGTGTTGCCTGGCTCACTCCAGCGCAGTGTACAACACCCTACACCTCTCCCTCCCTCTCCCACGGTCTCACACACACACACACACACACACACACACACACACACACACACATGTGGGAGTCCCAGTGTACACACACAAACACAGACACACAGACACACACACACACACACACACACATGTGGGAGTCCCAGTGTACACACACAAACACAGACACACACACACACACACACACACACACACACACACACATGTGGGATTCTACGAGAGAGAGAGAGAGAGAGAGAGAGAGAGAGAGAGAGAGAGAGAGAGAGAGAGAGAGAGAGAGAGAGAGAGAGAGAGAGAGAGAGAGAGAGAGAGAGAGACTAAATCAAAGAGGACTGACCACTATGATGCGTTCTTCCTTCCTTCCCTCGTATGTCTTCCCTCCTCTGCTTTACTTTTAGACTCCAGTCTACACACGACTGAGTCACCATGATTACCTTCTTAATAATGTTTTTATCTCCTACTCTGAGATGGTCCATGACTGGAACATGTTTAGTAAACACAGGTGAACAGAGAATGTTCAAGAGTGCACGAAAGCTACAGAGGGACACACTAGGTGCTGGTGGTGACCTTTGACCCCACTAAAGCTACAGAGGGACACACTAGGTGCCGGTGGTGACCTTTGACCCCACTAAAGCTACAGAGGGACACACTAGATGCCGGTGGTGACCTTTGACCCCACTAAAGCTACAGAGGGGACACACTAGGTGCTGGTGGTGACCTCTGACCCCACTAAAGGCTAGAAATGGTCAACTCACAAATCCCTCAGTGCCATTATGTGGTAGATGTTGGAGTGTAACATTCGTACTACGTTTTCTGAACGTTGAAATATGACCGAGTAATGTTCAAAAATAAGACAGAAAAGACTTCAGTCTTCTGCAGTGGACCGTAACCACTAAATAACCCACAAATAATAGCCATATCCCAAATCTGATACAATCACAGTGTAGAACATGCCAAAATAATTCTTTCTGTCAGATCTTATGACCATTGGCTGAACTACGGCCAAGTAATGACAAAATAAAGGACAAGATTAGGTGAAATGTTGACCGCTAGAGTATAGCAGTGTTCGCTAGTGTCACATATCCTGAGCACTATATGAGCCTTGTGGGTAAGGCGGCTGTGTCTCGTCTCACTGAGCCACTTTGTTTGGAGCAGTTACCCAAAACATACGCTTCTGGGATGTTTGTCTTCTGACCTCGTTCAAGCAGTAATTCATAACCTTATTCGCCTCGTTCCTTGATATACAGAGGCACCTGTATGATAATCAGAGTCACCTCCGTCAGTCGGTCATGGAAGGAAGTACTGAGCGGGCGAGGTGCCTTACGCGTGTCGCGGCGTCGGGCCTTCCCGGAACGCAGGCAGAGGTACTGGAATACCTGCCGTGCGTTCCTTCCGGCTAGGTGTTTCCATCAGGCCTCAACAAGTGTGAGTTTCCAGTTGTCAGCGTCGGAATCCCTGGCCTTTGGAAGTCGGAGTTTCCAGGTCTCAGAATCGGAATTCCAGGCCTTAGAAGTCGGAGTTTCCAGGTCTCAGAATCGGAATTCCAGGCCTTAGAAGTCGGAGTCTCCAGGTCTCAGAATCGGAATTCCAGGCCTTAGAAGTCGGAGTCCCCAAGTCTCTCAGTAAGAATTTCCAGATATCCATCTTTTCCTGGAAGCTATGGCGGCCAAGATCCTAAAAGCAATCAGAGTTCCAGGCTTATCAGAGCGGTGTCTCTCTGAAGATCCAGGACAGAGAGAGAGAGAGAGAGAGAGAGAGAGAGAGAGAGAGAGAGAGAGAGAGAGAGAGAGAGAGAGAGAGAGAGAGAGAGAGGAGTTTTCATGGCTACAACTTTTGAAGTTTGCAGCAGACTTCAGACGAGAGAGAGAGAGAGAGAGAGAGAGAGAGAGAGAGAGAGAGAGAGAGAGAGAGAGAGAGAGAGAGAGAGAGAGAGAGAGAGAGAGCTTCTTTCAGGCCTAAGGATTGGGAGGCCCTGGTTCTCAGAAGTCTGTTCTCAGGCTCGAGGCGAGAGGAGGGTCTCCACTCCTCTCAAAAGTCGGCTGGAAGTTTTAGATTAAGAAAGCGAGAGGTTCACAGACCCCGGAAGAAAACACTGGGCTTTCCAGAATTAGATATGGAATTACCTTTACGGGTCGTGAGAATTCAATTTCTAAATCTAAGACAAGAATCATCACGTCCATGGAAAGAGAAAAAGAAATCTAGATACAAGAGTCACTTAATTCATCTAAATAGAAAAAAAAAAGACTTGAGTTTATGGATGTGTGGACGTGAGAACTGCTACTTCCAGAAGTTGGAGATCTGGAAACTGCTGACGTGGGAGTTTCCAAGGATTTCCTGGATTAACTCGCGGATGTCTCTGGATCGTATAAGCTGGAGGTCTGCCGACCTCTGTCTACAAGTTTCCAGGTTTACGACGAACGGACGGGTGGGGTCTGCTTATGCGACAGTAGTTTCTAGGACCCACGAAGCGGACACTTGGAACACTGGAAGATGCAGGAGGCCATCGACTTCACGTAGGAAGATAAGAAAAGAATATCCAAGTAGGAAAATGCGATGAGAATAAATAAAAAAAAAAAACTTCTTGATCTTTGACAACGGCAATGCCTGGAAACCAGAGATGGAAATTCTAGAAAGATCTAAGCCAAAGAAGGATCCATGAATTGATGAAGGAAGGAGAGATGCCAATTCCCTTTTGCTAAAGTTTTCTGGAATCAAACGTGGGTTTTCCTGTGTCTCCCTCCGGTGAAGGAACCAGAGAGACGACTCAAGTTGTCAGAACTTCCGCATCTCTGGTGATGACGCTTTCCAAGCCCGCCCCTCCCACTCCTCCTCTCCCACCACCATTCACTCGTACCCATTATTTTTGCTCTGTGTGTGTGTGTGTGTGTGTGTGTGTGTGTGTGTGTGTGTGTGTGTGTGTGTGTGTGTGGCAGCGACCCAACGTCAGATACACTGAGCCTTCTTGAGACCTCCCCCACCCTCACCCAAAAGCATACGAAAGTCTGTACACACTTGCAATACTCAGAGCCGCAGGACCATAAAACTTTTGGGAGTTTCAAGATATATATATATATATATATATATATATATATATATATATATATATATATATATATATATATATATATATATATATATATATGTGAATAAGAGCAAGGTTATTAGGTACAGTAGGGTTGAGGGTCAAGTCAATTGGGAGGTGAGTTTGAATGGAGAAAAACTGAAGGAAGTGAAGTGTTTTAGATATCTGGGAGTGGATCTGGCAGCGGATGGAACCATGGAAGCGGAAGTGGATCATAGGGTGGGGGAGGGGGCGAAAATTCTGGGAGCCTTGAAGAATGTGTGGAAGTCGAGAGCATTATCTCGGAAAGCAAAAATGGGTATGTTTGAAGGAATAGTGGCTCCAACAATGTTGTATGGTTGCGAGGCGTGGGCTATGGATAGAGTTGTGCGCAGGAGGATGGATGTGCTGGAAATGAGATGTTTGAGGACAATGTGTGGTGTGAGGTGGTTTGATCGAGTAAGTAACGTAAGGGTAAGAGAGATGTGTGGAAATAAAAAGAGCGTGGTTGAGAGAGCAGAAGAGGGTGTTTTGAAATGGTTTGGGCACATGGAGAGAATGAGTGAGGAAAGATTGACCAAGAGGATATATGTGTCGGAGGTGGAGGGAACGAGGAGAAGAGGGAGACCAAATTGGAGGTGGAAAGATGGAGTGAAAAAGATTTTGTGTGATCGGGGCCTGAACATGCAGGAGGGTGAAAGGAGGGCAAGGAATAGAGTGAATTGGAGCGATGTGGTATACCGGGGTTGACGTGCTGTCAGTGGATTGAATCAGGGCATGTGAAGCGTCTGGGGTAAACCATGGAAAGCTGTGTAGGTATGTATATTTGCGTGTGTGGACGTATGTATATACATGTGTATGGGGGTGGGTTGGGCCATTTCTTTCGTCTGTTTCCTTGCGCTACCTCGCAAACGCGGGAGACAGCGACAAAGCAAAAAAAAAAAAAAAAAAAAATATATGTATATATATATATATATATATATATATATATATATATATATATATATATATATATATATATATATATAGGAAAGATAACTGTCTAAAAAGAAAAATAAAGGGGTCATCGCATGACAGCCAAGAACGGATATGCCTGACACAATTATGCTCTCTGTACTGAGCCATTGTGGAACATGGAACTCACCGGATTCTATCGCGTTTAATCCCTTGAGTACGACGTTCAAAGCCCTGGGTATGACGGCGCAACATTTGGCCTAACCTTCAGAGGGAATAGGTCAAAGGTCGCGTCGTCATATCCAGGGGGTCGTAACTTCAGAGGTGAAGCGTCGTATGCAGTCGTTCTGAGAGGGTCGTACCATCGTGCTCAAGGGTCGTACCGTCGTGCTCAAGGATCGTACCGTCGTGCTCAAGGGTCGTACCGTCGTCCCCAAGGACCTTACCGTCGTGCTCAAGGAGTCATACCGTCGTGCTCAAGGATCGTACCGTCGTGCTCAAGGGTCGTACCGTCGTCCCCAAGGATCTTACCGTCGTGCTCAAGGGTCGTACCGTCGTCCCCAAGGATCTTACCGTCGTGCTCAAGGAGTCATACCGTTGTGCTCAAGGGATCGCACCGTTGCGCTCAAGTGTTACTGATGTTCGTGTGTGGCGTCACCACACGCCTGCTGAATCAAGTGTTGTATAATGTGATCATTCGTGAGTGCACAAGACTGATGACCTGTCGTGTGTGGTGGTTCCTGAACGAAAGACATCGCGAGGCGTAATTCCTACGGAGTGAACGTCTTCCATACGACATGTGACGCATCGCAGAGAAGATCCCACTCAAGGTCGACCTCGATATGAGTGGTCAACAGTCAAACCTTAACAGCAGAGGGCTGCTCCTCGTTCAAGCAACGTACTGCGCAAGAGAGAGTTACTGGCCATATGTGAAGCATGGGCCAGCGCGGGGTCGGATCCGAAGGGGGTTTGAATGCTATGCGTGACACTCGGTCGACACCCAACCCAGGTGTTGATCCTCCTTTCGAGGCTGCTCGATAAATGGGCACCTGGATTAAGCTGGTGTGTGTGTGTGTGTGTGTGTGTGTGTGTGTGTCTTTGTATACACAAGAGTAAAGACATGGTACATATATATATATATATATATATATATATATATATATATATATATATATATATATATATATATATATATATATATATATATATGTAAGGTTAAGGGACGGGGGCAACACGAATGTCAAACTCTCTCACCGTAACACACAAACAGTAACACGCAAACGGTAATAATAAACAGTATAACATAAACAGTAATCGCACAAATAGTAGTCATAAACAGTAATCACAAACAGTACCCATAAACAGTAATCATAAACAGTAATCATAAACAGTAATCATAAACAGCAATAATAAACAGTAATCATAAACAGTAATCACAAGCATTAACCATAAACAGTGATCATAAAAATAATGGTAAACAGTAATCATAAAAATAATGGTAAACAGTAATCATAAACAGTAATCATAAACAGCAATAATAAACAGTAATCATAAACAGTAATCACAAGCATTAACCATAAACAGTGATCATAAAAATAATGGTAAACAGTAATCATAAACAGTAATCATACAGTAATCACACCCGGGCCACAGTGAGAGTGGTCGAGGCGCCACACGCCGGCTGTACTCACCATATTGAATGACTATGACAGAAATCTAAGGCCGATATAATTTGTCTGAAGAATCTCCGCGCCTCCTTCGGTGTTAGTCTGCCCTTCTTGACGAGGTAGTCGAAGAGTTCCCCTCCAGAGACGTGTTCCAGCACCAGGTACCTGCAAGAGCACAGACTTAACCCCTGTTCCACAGACTCCCACTGTTACCACACCTACAGGAGCAGAGAGTTAACCCCTGTTCCATAGACTTCCTCTGTTACCACACCTACAGGAGCACAGAGTTAATACCTTGTTCCATAGACTCGCTCTGTTACCGCACTTACAGGAGCACTAAACTAACTCTTCCATCATCTCCCGTGCCCTCAGCAGTAGGGCGTTACCTTCGCCTCCTTACTCCTTAAGCTGCAGGAGCACGGTGTCATCTGCCGCCCTGCCCCTAAAGCCTGGAAAAGCGCATACAAGAGAGAGAGAGAGAGAGAGAGAGAGAGAGAGAGAGAGAGAGAGAGAGAGAGAGAGAGAGAGAGAGAGAGAGAGAGACTTTGTTATACCCTGGTCAAATCGGCAGTGCGATACCGGCGACCCATCGTACAGCACTCGCTCCACCACAGCCAGTCGGTCACCCGTGGCAGGATCACCTCCCCTCCCTCAGCTCCGTGTCTGTGCGTCTCCTGGCCTCTCCCTCTATCTACCGGACGGTACCGCACTGGTATGGCTGGCTCTCTGGCTGGCTCGTCACTGTCGTACCGAAGGTTTCAATGGGTTTAGGGCGGGTGATCGACCAGATCGACCATGCGACCCATTCAGCTGTAACCTGAGAGGGACGCTGAACCTGTGGGGCATCGCTGACTCGCGTGCCAACCAGAGATGACCAGACGCCGGTGGATCTGGTCGCCCTACAAACGTTTACTGGCGACGACACGCGGGTGCAGTGGTCGAGGAAGTGGCATCTCCTGACGACGAGCTGCCGACGAAGAGGCATCTCCTGACGACGAGCTGCCGACGACGAGGCATCTGCTGACGACGAGCTGCCGACGACGAGGCATCTGCTGACGACGAGCTGCCGACGAAGAGGCATCTCCTGACGACGAGCTGCCGACGAAGAGATATCTCCTGAAGGGGAGGAGGCATCTCCTGACGACGAGCTGCTGGGGTTTGACTGAACGACATTCCTCACCACACAAGCAAGTGAACACCAGCAAATACAATGAGTGACAGTTATCTTGTAATGCTGTTCACACACATCCTATAATGATCAGGTATGTACGTGATAACTTGTCTGTTTGGTTATCATAATTGTCTCCGTAATCATCATTATTATCATCATTTTCATTATCTTTACTATCATTATCATTATCATTATTATTATCAGTATTACTTACTTTTATGCGTACTAATTATAATAAATATTCCTTTACCTTTCGTATCACCTGAGACCAAAATGCCCTCAAAATGAGACCAAACTCATCTAAATCTATCATTTATTTCCTATATCATAGCTACGTATGGTCTATATATTCTTGACGCTCGTTTTCCCGAACTTTGCATTTGGCGCGCTGGTCACAGTCGCCCTGAAGGCTTCAGCATCATATGTCCCGGTCTGGACACGCAACAGTGGCTTCACTGGGCAGGTCTTAATGCTATCAGCATCGGGTCCGCGTTGGAACGTCCGCGTCGGTAAGCCCGATCATCCTCCAGCAGCAGCAGCAGCAGCAAAAACAGCTGTAGCAGCAGGAGCAGCAGGATCAACAGCTGTAGCAGCAGGATCAACAGCTGTGGTAGCAGCAGGAGCAGCAGGATCAACAGCTGTAGCAGCAGGATCAACAGCTGTGGTAGCAGCAGGAGCAGCAGGATCAACAGCTGTAGCAGCAGCAGCAGCAGGATCAACAGCTGTAGCAGCAGCAGTAGGAACAACAACAACAACAAAAACATGCACTTCCTGCAGCCTGGGAGAGGTGGGGAGGGAGGGATGCAGGTGGACACCGGCTTTGCTTTGGGGAGTGTTGCTCCGGGGGGAGGAGGAGGAGGGCGGTGTTAATCCCGGCCTCACGAGCGCCTGGGAGACCAAGCGCAAATATGTAATGATCCTGCGGCTTGAGACGCCGGATGAGGGGAAGCGGCTCCCTCACCCCTGACGCCACACCGCCTCCCTCACTCCTTGGATGCCTCTCCTCCGCCCCAGCGACCAGGAAGGCCCTGGGCAAGGCGACCCCCCTCTGCTGTGGCGCTACCTCGCCTCCTGCCGTGTGGCGGAGCAGGAACCTGGGACGCTATCACTGTGCTCCTCCAAGCAGGTAAACTCGTCGTAGATCATCAGATCTGTCTTCCGTCTCAGCGTGTACGCTGACGTCATCAGGCCAGTGACGTGGAGGGAGTGGGAGGGATCAGGAGGGAGTCCTGGAGCTGAGGGCACGAGCTACCGCGGGACGAGGCGGAGGCGGAGGAGGAGGAGGCTACGAGTTCTGAGAACTAGCTATCAGGGGACTTGAGGCGAGGCCGATGTCACCATCGTGGGAGGACTGACGCACACCACACACACACAGACACACACACAGACACACAGACACACACACACACACACACACACACACACACAAACGAGGATACTGACGACACGAGATGGACTCATGGGTGTGTGGGAGGAGGGGATGAAGCAGGACAGTGTGGGAGGAGAGGACGTAGGGCAGTGTGGGAGGAGGGGACGTAGGGCAGTGTGGGAGGAGAGGACGTAGGGCAGTGTGGGAGGAGAGGACGTAGGGCAGTGTGGCAGGAGGGGACGAAGGGCAGTGTGGGCGGAGAGGACGAAGTAGGGCAGTGTGGGAGGAGGGGAAGGAAGAAATATAAAGTTCCAGACGGCAATGTAGACACATGACGAGGAGAGAGAGAGAGAGAGAGAGAGAGAGAGAGAGAGAGAGAGAGAGAGAGAGAGAGAGAGAGAGAGAGAGAGAGAGAGAGAGTAGGCTAAGGCAGATAAAGGTGAGGCTCCATGGTTGAGGGAGGAGGGGCAAGGAATGAATACCACAATGCGAGAAGATGAGAGAGACAGGAACCCAAAGAGAGGTGTGATGCAGGGGGCGATGAAGGATGGGAGAGAGACAGGTGAGAGAGAGCCAGTGTCTGACTACCTACATATCATATATACACCAACGTATATATATATATATATATATATATATATATATGTGTGTGTGTGTGTGTGTGTGTGTGTGTGTGTGTGTGTGTGTGTGTGTGTGTGTGTAAGTAATAACTTACAACTGACCCATACATATATACACTGACCCAGGTTAAGGTCACAGGGCAGAGGGTCTTAAGACTGCTCATAGCTGGACACAACACTGGAAATGTAAATAATAACATATGGCCGGAACTGTGCGGAAATCCTCGCAGCAGAGCGGTTTGTCTGGCCCCCAGATGTAGACCATCATGTTCTTTCTTCAAACTGCCATGCAGCACAAGAGGGGAAGAACAACTGGGGTATTTCTTCAGCTTACTGGAAGATGTGCCAGGAGGGAGGGAGGGCAGGGAGGCGGGCGTGCGTCCTCCGTTCCAGCCGCCTCTTGCAGGTGGATCAAGGAGACCCAAGGAGGGAACTCGTAATTTCTTGAGACAAACAGGTGAAGGGGACGACAGAGGCAGGGAGGGTGGACGGACGTGTTCAAGCCTCCTGCACGGCTCTGAGGCCATGTCCAGCAGCGCCACTCAGAGGCTCCGTGGCAGCACCCGACGGGTCCAGAGAGAGAGAGAGAGAGAGAGGGGCAGCCTGCCTGGCACCCAGTCATGCCGGCCCTGAGGTACCGTACCCAGAGTGGGTGATGACCTGACCGCACTCCGCCTCCAGACGTTATGAAGCTTCCTCTACCCAACTGTTCCTCTCTGTACCCCACTGTCTCCCTCCTTGTACCGCAAACTATCTCCCTTTGACCCCAGTGTCTCTCCCTGTAACCCAATGAGCCCTCTCTGTACCCAACCGTTCCTCCCTGTACTCCTCTGTCTTTCCTTGTACCAAAAAATATCTCCCTGTACCCCCAGTGTCTCTCCCTATAACCCAATGCCTCTCTCTGTATCCCACTGTCCCATCCTGTGCCAAATCATATCCTCCCTGTGCCTCCTACCACCCTCCCTGTACCTCACTGCCACCCTCCCTGTACCCTACTGTCCCTCCCTCACCCCACTGTATCTCCCTATTCTACACTGTATCCCTCCTGTACCCTATTACGCCTCTCTGAGCCCAGTTAAAGAGCCTCACGCAACACCCCAGCCTCTCTCCCTACACCGTGCAGCCTGGCACTGCTCCTGGCTGTAAGAGTGTGTGCACGTCCATTCACAGGCGTGTCCCTGGTGTACCGGAACAGACAGACAGATCCACTCTGTCTTACTCGGCCACCACGCCCTCCTCCCCACCCACCATGATGGTTGTGGTAGCGGTACTACAGCACCTACGTTCAGTGTAGGATCTGTCGTGTAATGTAGCAAGTTGGATGTCATGTACAAGCGTCAATGGTTTTTATCTGTAGGAGGGAGGAGCGAGGAGGATTAAAGGGATGTGTAGGATGGTTTACATGAGGAAGACAGACAATAGAGTCCTGATTGGCCAGCGACTGTGGGTTGTCTAAATAAAAAGGAATTCAACTTGACAAAAAATGTAATTCCGCTAAGCTTATTTTTTTCAAGCTATCACTGACTCCCCGCTGTTGCACACTAGCCTTCTACTGTCCCCGTTACTGCTGTCGTTTATACATTTCATTTCTGGTGTTTTTCTCTGAGTATTACCGGTGTTTGGGAGGAGCTGATGAGGGCTAGAACGGTATGGTTGGGCAAGGTGAGAAAAGATAACTGGACAGGTATTTAGCAGGAGTGAGTTACATACAGGTCAGTAAGAACAGTACATACCCCCACCCCCTTAAACAACGCGAAGACAATGACATTACAGCTATTCATGTAACGTAATAAGGCAACGACTGAAAGAAAGTTTTTTTTTCTTATAACAACTGTAGCATAAAACTGGGTTTTCTTATCAAGTGAGAACGAGGGAAGCCAGACTAATCATTTAATGGACGACTGCATTGCACCTCAAATGATCCATGACCCAATGAGAGGAAACAATGTATTAGACTAAGTGGTATTCACACACACACACACACACACATAGAGATTTCATTGGATTTTTGTGTGAGATCGTCGGTGGGAAAAGTTAGGTGAAAGTGACCACACTCTCATAAAGCCTGGCGGTAAATTTCCAATTTTGCTTTTAGATGATAATGAGATGCTGATAGCAAATTTTCAGATGAGCAAACTGGAGTTCAAAATGCGCCGGAATGCTGTTAACGTAAGCTGGCTGTTAACGTAAGCTGAATATAGCTTTTACGTGCTCAGCCGAGATGTGGCGGAAGAGGATAAAAATAGATAAATAAAAAGAAAAATATACTTCTTGAAAGATAAGAAATTGCCTAAAGGCAAAGTAGAAATATTAAAAAAAAAAAATGGAAATGCAAAGCTAAATGAACGAAGAAATTTAAAGCTGAATTAGGTTTATATAGAAATATATAAACAAGAGATCCAAATTAAGCAACAATCCACAGACTGTAGAACGAAAATTGAAATCAGTACAAGACATTGTGGGAAGAGAATTGCTCATAATGTCCAAAAGAACAATACATTCTTATCCTAGATACATGAGGAGCGTGAAGACAAGGCTCGTTTTCTATTGGAAATGGCACTTCAGATAATAAGACCCAACCCGAATATCTCAAACCTGACGATATTTCTACAAAGAATATTTCGGTGAGAAATGAGCAGACAAGGAGCACTCTCCTCCATTTACATGATATTCACCAAATTGCTACAAGAAGGGTAACGGTGCCAAATGACTGAAAACTTGCCAACATAACACAAGCTATACAACAACGTGCCTCAGTTGTTGCTGTTGTTGTTGTTGTTGTTGTTGTTGTTGTTGTTGTTGCTGTTGTTGTTGCTGTTGTTGTTGTTGTTGTCGTCAAGGTGAAGACTATCTTCACATTCAAGCCACATCAAGACAATTACTTTAATTACAGCAATATGTAAATAAGCATGTTCAAGGAGGATAATATAATATGTAAATATTTCAACTTATTTATCTTTTCTGAATCAATCCTCCTTATCCTCCCTCCCAGATCATCCCGTTGACGAAACCAGAACCAGACTGCGTTTTCTATTCATCCTTCCCTATAAAATTCCCTGGCCAGTATACCACCGCCATACTGCGCTCGTGGTTCTTCTCCTCAGCGGCTGGCTACCTCCCCATCGGCTGATGTGCTGCTGGAGGGGAGCGATGGGGAACGTCGGCCCTCACGTAGTGGCTGGGAGGGAGCACCTCCTGCATCCACTCTCGTCCCTCCATCTTACACAGAGTGAGAATTTAAAGCTACGGTTTCTGTCCTCCAGCAGACAATTCTCGCCACGGACCATCAGCTCTTCTGGTATCTGTCTTTCATGCAAGACTCCCTCCCTCCCTCCCTTTCAAACACCACGCCCTATCCTCCACACACCACGCCTTCTCTTCCACCCACCACACCTTCTCTGCCATCCACCACGCCTTCTCTCCTCACCCGCTACGCCTTCTCCTTCACCTACCACGCCTTCTCTTCCACTAACCACGCCCCTCTCTTCTACCTATCACGCCTCTCTCCTCAACCCACTACGCCTATCTCTTCCACCCACCACTCCTTTCTCCTCCAACCATCACGCCTTCTCTTCCACCCACCACGCTCCTCTCTTCCACCCACCATGTCTCTCTCTTCTACCCGCCACGTCTTCCACCCGTCACGCCCCTCTCTTCCACCCACCACGCCTTTCTCCTCCACCCACCACTACCTCTCTCTTCCACCGACCACGCCTCTCTACTCCACCTACCAGGCCTTTCTCCTCCACGCACCACGCCTTCTCCTCCACCTGGCGTGGATCACCTCTGGCCACGCCGGTCCCTCCTCGTTATTTTTCTTGTGGTACGGCAAAGGTCAGCCTCGGAGTCCGGCTGCCGCGGGTCAAGGTCACTCAACTGGCCTGACGTGGGAGGACGACCTCCGGATAGGACTGCCCTCTGGCGTGAGGCCGGTGGGTGGCCTGGGACACTGTGGCCCTCCCGGGACACTGTGAGCAGCCTGGGACACTGTGGCCGTCCCGGGACACTGTGACCAGCCTGGGACACTGTGGCCGTCCTGGGACACTGTGAGCAGCCTGGGACACTGTGGCCGTCCTGGGACACTGTGAGCAGCCTGGGACACTGTGGCCGTCCCGGGACACTGTGAGCAGCCTGGGACACTGTGGCCGTCCTGGGACACTGTGAGCAGCCTGGGACACTGTGGCCGTCCTGGGACACTGTGAGCAGCCTGGGACACTGTGGCCGTCCTGGGACACTGTGAGCAGCCTGGGACACTGTGGCCGTCCTGGGACACTGTGAGCAGCCTGGGACACTGTGGCCGTCCCGGGACACTGTGAGCAGCCTGGGACACTGTGGCCGTCCCGGGACACTGTGAGCAGCTTAGGACACTGAGGACCATCTGGGAGAAAACATATGGGATATTCTCGGCCATCTGGAACACTGTGAACCATATGGAACAAACCATCTGGAGCAGTTTAGACAATTTGGAACAAAACACTGGGACACTTTTGGACCACTTGCAACACTGTGAACCATCTGGAATAATATGGAATATCTGCAACACTGTGAACCATCTGGAACAAAAATACAGGAACACATTTAGACCTTCTGCAACGCTGTGAACCACCTGGAACACTGTGAGCCATCTGGAAACACTGTGAACCATCTGAACACTGTGAGCCATCTGGAAACACTGTGAACCATCTGGAACACTGTGAACCACCTGGAACACCGTGCTTGCCTGGAACGGCCTCGATCTCGCACCTCTGAACAATCCTTCTTCATGGAATGTATGTGACGAAGCTCCTGCGCCTCCTGGATGTCTTGCGAGATCCTCCTTGCCCTCACGTCCAGTCACCTCCTCCTCGAGACCTTCCTGACGAAGGCGCTGGAGTATCGAGGCCGCCGCCTCAACATACACGTAATTTCTTACCAAGTGCGAGTGGTGACATCACAGTGTCCCTGTGTTAATGATGCCAAGCGGAGGAGTGACGCTGAGGGACGTCGTTCACACGGGAGAGGTCGTGTTCGGCACAGCAAAGTCGCGTTGAGGGAAAACTCGTTTTCTATCTGCTTGAGAACGACAGGGCTACGCTTAGCACGACGGCGCAACCCTTGAGCACGACGGCGCGACCCTTGAGCACGACGGTGCGACCCTTGAGCACGACGGCACGACCCTTGAGCACGACGGCACGACCCTTGAGCACGACGGTGCGACCCTTGAGCGCGACGGTGCGACCCTCGAGCACGACGGCACGACCCTTGAGCACGACGGTGCGACCCTTGAGCACGACGGCACGACCCTTGAGCACGACGGCGCGACCCTTGAGCACGACGGTACGACTCGAGCACGACCATACGACTCTTTTGAGCACGACGAGTACGAACTCCGGCCTAGGAGGAGCCGTGACTTTTGACCATACCCTTCAGGATCAAGTCTAAGGCCAGGACAACAACGGTCGATGCTCAAGGGATCAATTGGTTGATGACTCTCCCTCGTCATCAGAGTGTGGATGATGGTCAGCAACAACACCACGACGTAATACTGACCTTGTCGGTCCACATGCAACAAACGTGCCACACGAATCATGCAACTCCAACCCCACAACAACTCCCACACACACACACACACACACACACAGATCGATGAAGACGTCATTACACTGTTGTACTTCGATGGTTGAGAAATTGGTTAACTGGTCGTAAGCACAGAGTGGTGACTGATGGTCAAGCCTCAGAATGGTCGTACGTAACAAGTGGAGTGCCACTGGGATCAGTCTTGGGACCGGTTCTCTTTCTCGTATACGTCAATGATGCTGATCGTGGGCTGCATCGTAAGGCATCTAAACTCGCGGATGATCCAATGTTGGGAAATAGATCAACAACAGAAACTGAAGGTCTGCAACTTCAGAAAGACACAGACAAATTAATGGGCTGGGCTAATACGTGACGAATGAATCGTGATGTTGGTAAGTGCAAAGTTTTACATATCGGCTGTAAAATGATAAATCAAACTATAATATGGATTCTACTCGGCTACAAAAAGTAAATTTGTGAGAGGATATGAGTGTGATAACCTCTGTTGATCTAGAGCCAAGTAAACACTTCACAGAAGCAGTAAAAAAAAATAAGGCGAATAAAATTCTTGGATTCATAGGCAGGGGGCCTTCGAATTTCTGTCTCAGGAAACTATACTCACTATCTACACCTCACGACCCATCTGGAACATCGTGTTCGGTTCTGGTCACCTTACTTGAGGCAAGACACAGACAGAAAGAAGACAGCACAGAGGCGAGCTACCAAGATGGTACCCGGACTGAGAAACAACTCCTATAAGACCACAATAAACTGAACCTATTTAGCTTAGACAAGAGAGAGTCAAGAGGTGATCTAATCCAAGTATTCGATATCATTAAAGGTTCGGATAATCTCGATCTCACAAGCTACTTGAGGATTGAGTCGAGTGATATCACTCGTAGTTATGGATATAAACTCGTAGGCAAAACGTCATACCTCAAAAGAGGCGAAGTACCCTTTCTTCACCAGAACTGTTGACTCAAGGAGACGTCTACCAGTTGGAGTAGCTGAAAGTAATACCATAAACACGTTTCAGCACTGACTTGATCAACGTTTTTCACCTCAAATCCACGACAAACGTTATTTGCACCTCCCCAGCTGTACGATACGTTTCCAGGTCTTCCTCTCTCAGAAACATCCAAAGCTATCTTTTTTTTTATTGAACTCCTTCACATCAATCAATGACTTCCCGTTCTTTCCCACTACCACAAACTGCCTCGCTCGGACCCAGTGCTCTGTTGCTGTCTGAATTCAGTTGTACCACCGTTGTCCTTCACACACACACACACATACTCACACACACACACACACACAGGAGGGAACTGCGGGTGTCGATGTGCTCCTCCAGCCAGCGAACACACATCTCCAGGCGTACTCGTCCAGCTCACAGACGAGGTGCAGGGGGACGAGGACGCATCCAGTGCCGTCGCTCATCGAGACAGCGAGGCAGACAGATATCTATCTATCCATCTAGCTATCTATCCATCTATCTATCTATATCTATCTATGCTCAAAGGCCTACAGTTCCACCTGGCTAGGTACCAACAGCTGTGTACAGAGAACGACTAAACATGATGTATTTCGGGCGCAGTCACATACGCACACACATTACTGAACGCGTAACTACATCGGCCAACAACATTACGGACGAAGATTGGAATGACACAGTGTGAAGCAGTCGATTTCTTCTCACCTCCCACCCGCCCTTCCCTCCCTCCTTCCTTCCTTTGCTCCAAGAGAACCAGCGAAAACCACACACGTGAGACGGTGGCCGCCGAGATGGTGTTGATAGAGCACCGGACGTGTCTCGGGCAAGGAGGCGAGCACGATTTTGTGCAAGTGTTTCAAGTCTACTGAGGCGGAGTACAATTTGCAGCCAGGCATCCCCACCTACAGCCAGGCATCCCCACCTACAGCCAGGCATCCCCACCTACAGCCAGGCATCACCACCTACAGCCAGGCATCACCACCTACAGCCAGGCATCACCACCTACAGCCAGGCATCCCCACCTTCAGCCAGGCATCCCCACCCTCAGCCAGGCATCACCACCTACAGCCAGGCATCCCCACCTACAGCCAGGCATCCCCACCTACAGCCAGGCATCACCACCTACAGCCAGGCATCACCACCTACAGCCAGGCATCACCACCTACAGCCAGGCATCACCACCTACAGCCAGGCATCCCCACCCTCAGCCAGGCATCACCACCTACAGCCAGGCATCCCCACCTACAGCCAGGCATCACCACCTACAGCCAGGCATCACCACCTACAGCCAGGCATCACCACCTACAGCCAGGCATCACCACCTACAGCCAGGCATCCCCACCCTCAGCCAGGCATCACCACCTACAGCCAGGCATCCCCACCTACAGCCAGGCATCCCCACCTACAGCCAGGCATCACCACCTACAGCCAGGCATCACCACCTACAGCCAGGCATCACCACCTACAGCCAGGCATCACCACCTACAGCCAGGCATCCCCACCTTCAGCCAGGCATCACCACCTACAGCCAGGCTTCCCCCTCCGGCAGCAGCTGCTGCACGTGTCGCCAAAGCCACGACGGGCGTGCTGAAGAACCACGCAGGAGGTGACGACCTCGCCGGCTGCGTCGAGTGTGTGTGTGTGTGTGTGTGTGTGTGTGTGTGTGTGGTTGTGTGTGTGTGTGTGTGTGTGTGACTCTTGTCGAACTTCTTATACCCAGGGACGAGACTCGTGTGTGTGTGTGTGTGTCTGAGTAAATCCACGGACGCCGCCGCCACGGCTGTGAGGCTGGAAGCTCATTATCTGGGATCAGTCGCCTGCGTCTCCGTTCATTATGGGACCTCCAGTCCCACGAAGGGTTGGTGGGTGGGTGGCTGGCGGGGGGGCGGGGGATAAAGCTGCTGTGAGGGAAGGGGGGGGGGGGGGGGGACAAAACCCAGCTACTGGGTTGAGGATATGGTATTAACGAGGACACCGCCACCTGGTCTCTCTCTCTCTCTCTCTCTCTCTCTCTCTCTCTCTCTCTCTCTCTCTCTCTCTCTCTCTCTCTCTCTCTCCGTGCTGACTCTAGGAAGGGAGGAGACCTGGCGGCTCTCTGACCACCCGGCGGCGGCTCATCATCGTCATGATGGGGGTAAGTAACCAGGATGCGACGGCCCGTAGAACCTGCCTGACGGAGGTCGAGCCTTCGGAGCCCTAGGGCTGTTCACCACCCGCCCCACCAACATCCGTGGCGTCTGTAGAACGTTGGGAGGCGGCGCGCACACCACCTGCAGGTGAGCACCTGGGACAGGTACTTCCTCTACAGGTGACATGCAGGTGCTACCATGGGAGGGTTGTGGTAGAAGAACCTCCTCTCCCCATCACCGTGGGAGGAGACGACCCGCCTCTCCAACACCAGGTACCATCATTGTGGGAGGAGACGACCTACCGGCCTCCCCAACACCAGGTACCACCACTGTGGGGGGAGACGACTCGCCTCTCCAACACCAGGTACCATCATTGTGGGAGGAGACGACCTACCTGCCTCTCCAACACCAGGTACCACCACTGTGGGGGGAGACG
>NC_092232.1:4563814-4576314 GCF_036320965.1 Panulirus ornatus
GATTTTCCGAGCCAAGAGTGACCAGCGGGTGAGGGCGAGGGAGGGAGGGCGGAGTGGTGTGGTGAGTTACGTGGGGTAGCTGGATCACGTGCCCGATTGTCAATGTGTTGCCTGGCGCAAACGCCGTGGGTAAAGAGGTAGGCGAGAAAGATGAGAGAGAGAGGAAGAGAGAGAGAGAGAGAGAGAGAGAGAGAATGGCATTTGGCTCTCACGATCGTGGCGGAGTGGCGCTACCTGGGGGAGGAGGGAGAGACGGCCCTGGGTCCTGGATTATGGTTACTGCCTTCAAGACAGCGAGTTCGGCGAGACTCTCCTCCAGAGGCGACCAACTACATCTCACAAAGCTCCTCACTCATGTGGGATCCTCTCTCTCTCTCTCTCTCTCTCCTCTCTCTCTCTCTCCTCTCTCTCTCTCCTCTCTCTCTCTCTCTCGTTCGAACGTCTTTCGGACGTTCTTCTGAGCGGCGGCGTCGCCCACCCGCCTCGCTACTCACACTTGGTCCTCCTCATACCCACTGTTGTTGTCCAGGGCACCGATCACATCTTCGTAGGCCAAACCTCGGCGTTTGACCCCCGAAAACTAAGCACAATGCACCCTTCCTTATCCCCCATGCGTAGGGCAACAGGCCTCTGGATCAGGGAGGCCCCCTGGCCAGGGAGGAGGAACTCTCCTTTTTTTCCCTCGCACTCTCCCTTCCTTCGAGGGTGGGAGACGTTCCTCATGGAGAGAGAGAGAGGGGGAGGAATGCTGCTGGAGACAGACGGTTGCCTGGGTCATGGCCGGACAGGAGTAAGGGAAGCCGGGCAGAGGTTGGAGGCGTGAGGGTGGATCTTCGAGGCCGGGTGAGTGTCCCAATGTGGACCGGACGTAACCATTGTGGTCCAGAGAGCAAGTTGCCGCTAAGAGTCCAGCGTCCTGGACCAGCTTGGTCCACCTGCACGAACGTGTCTGGTCCACCCGCACGAACGTGACTGGTCAACTTGCACGAACGTGTCTGGTCCACCCCACACGCACGTGCCTGGTACACCCCACACGCACGTGCCTGGTCCACCCCACACGCACGTGCCTGGTCCACCCTACACGCACGTGCCTGGTCCACCCACACGCACGTGCCTGCTCTCTCAAGACTTTTTCTAACAATATCTTCAACGTATGAAAGATGGCTGAAGGTGAGGCTAAACCCACCATATATATCACACTGCTGCACCACAGGGGAAATATATTCCTCCCGTTTCAAGAGAACATCTAAAGTCACACGAGAGTCACACAAAATCTACAAGAAAAGCACACGAGATGAAAATCCTATTGCGTCACTGTGTCTGTGAACGTCATGGAGTCCATTGACGTCAAGGAATCCATGACGTCAGGGAATCTATTGACGTCAAGGAATCCGTGACGTCAGGGATTAGGGCCGTAATATACTGCACTACAGCTCAGTCCCGACCTCACACCTCCTTCTGTCAGCTAGGCTGGGGTAACACAGCATGGGGTAACACAGCATGGGGTAACACAGCATGGGGTAACACAGCCTGGGGAGAGACCCCCAAAAGAAAACGGATGGCAATATGACGATTGCGATGAAGCGTCAACACTGCAGGAGAAGAAGGGAAGAGGGAAGGCAACCTCCCCCCTCCCCCCCACCCCGCCCTCCCGACACCCTCCCGCCATCTCCTGCTGATGACACGAGAGGTCGTAAAGGCAAATTATTATCAGTGTGTGTGTGTGTGTGTGTGTGTGTGTGTGTGTGTTCCGTTGCAGCAGCCGGAAGGGGGGGGGGGGTCCCCCAGAGAACCAGCATTAGGGAAAGGGGGGGGGGAGGGGCTAGAGTAGAAGTAGGGGCACCAGGGAAGGAGCAGAGGCACTGGACAACCAGCAGGAGTTCATGGTCGTTCTCGCGTGTGTGTGTGTGTGTGTGTGTGTGTGTGTGTGTGTGTGTGTGTGTTTGTGTGTGTCTGTGTGTGTCTCACGTTTTCTTTATTCCCTCGGTCTTCCTCTTCATCAACCGTGACCGTTTTTCATCGTCGGATGCAAACATCGCGACACCTTGTGTGAGCTACTTCGGCTGACGTTGAGTGTGTCAGCCCCTTCGCGTCTTGCCTCAGCTGACGCCGTGGTCAGCAGCCCTGCTACACCCCTCGCCCCAGCTGACATTTTCACTATACTGGGATGTGGGGTAAAGAAAACGCGTTGGAATTACATTGGTTTACGACGAATCGTTCCCGAGGGACGACTGGAGAGGGAGGCTGTAAACACGTTCTGGGCCTGGCTTGACGTAAATACGATAAAAAAAAGGTGTTCTTTTTTATGATACTCGATCGCCGTTTCCCACGTCAGCAAGGGAGCGACAGAAGCAGACGAAGAAAGGCAGACCGCACATCTCACACTCAAGTCTCCAGCTGTCATGTGCAATGCATCGGAAACCACAGCTCCCTCTCCACATCCAGGCCCCACAGACAAGAGCTTTCCATGGTTCACCCAGGACGCTTCACATGCCCTGGTTCAGTCCATTGACATAGGTCGACCCCAACGATATAAAAAGTATAATTAGTATAATTATTAGTAGTATAGTGGAGCCATGATGAAATGAACAATAAAACTAGCTAGATTCTCTCCAAGTTCAAATATCACGAACTAGAAAGAGAATAAAAGATTTCCTTTCAGGTGATCTAGAGAGATATTATACGAAAGACTGACTGATTCAGTCCATGGTACCATTTTCCTACATAGGGAGGACCGAATTACCACCATTCCACCACACACACACACACACACACACACACACTGTGAGGGTCGCAAGAAGGGCCTAAGCGCCTGTCCTTCAGTGGGGCTCCTGAAGGCGACCCCTCCACTGTCTCCTCACACAAAGAACACTTCCATCCCGTATTTGCTCTTCTGTGTCCCACTCCCGCAGACCTCGAACCACACTCGCGGACCCCATGCCGACAGACCATAGATTCCTCAAAGAAGTACACACACACACACTCACACACACACACACACACACACACACACACACACGCGCGCGCGCGCGCGCGCGCACACACACACACATAAAGAGGATCAGAGATAAAAGTTAACTTCTGTGTTGTAAGGCTTCGTCAGCACCCAACCTGGGAACTGAAGACATCCCCTCCACGTCTGTACTTCGAAGGTGAGAGGAGGAGGGGGAGGAGGAGGAGATGAACTAGTAGTAGTAGTAGTAGTAGTAGTAGTAGTAGTAGTAGTAGTAGTAGGAGGAGGAGGAGGAGGAGGAGGAGGAGGAGAGGGAGAGAGCCAAGCAAGGCAGCTCCTCCTAATCACACACACATTACTTCCCCAGGAACGTCGCGACGGCATTCTGCTTCGGCCACCGTCTTCCCTCCACCTTCCCCTCCCTCTATGGACCCCTTGGCAGCGGTCTCCCCCCCCCCCACTCCCAACTCAGCCCCCTCCATCCCCACCCGCTCCCCCATAACTCCGGCTCTGACTAATGCTTATTGCTTATCTTGCGTTGATATATACTCTCTCTCTCTCTCTCTCTCTCTCTCTCTCTCTCTCTCTCTCTCTCTCTCTCTCTCTCGCAGGAACTCAGTGTGACACACAGTCCGGACCAGTGGCCGACTTTGGTCGCCTCCTCCGTCTTCGCAAGGGCGTCGTCGGGGTGCGAGGGCCCTTGAGACGCAGCACGATGGTACGACAAGTGGGTCACGATGGCCCGGGTCGAGGTCGTACGCCCACGGGGTGTCGTACCGTCCGTAATTTTACGAGTGTCGTACCGTCCGTGCTCAATGGGTTGTGCCCTCGCGCTCGACGGAGTTGTACCCGTTACAATCGCGCGTGTGTATGTGTGTGTGTGTGTGTGTGTGTGTGTGTGTGTGTGGGGTGTACCACTGCGGGGTATGAACTGTACCGTTGTGGTTCAGAGACGTACCTCCGTTGCTCAGGGGTCGCACCATCATCCTCGTGGGTCGTACCGTCGTGCTTTAAGAAATCGTAACGGTTGTACTGAAGGGTCGTACCCTTATGCTCGACGGGTCGTACCGTCGAACGCTTCGAGGGTCGTCCTGTGGAGATCTACTGTAGTTGCGAGGTAATCTACCCTACCTACCCATCCCCCTTTTGCAGACGACGGCGCGTCGCAGGAGGCACATACACACAGGGGGTGGGAGTGTGGCGCGGGGGACCCCTGTCTTCCTCCTCCCGGAGGCAGTCAGGGGCGTAGGTCCCTTGAGCCTGCACAAGTGTTGCCCCCTCCCCCCTCCCCAGACATAAACATCACCACGAAGACCCGCAGAGCAAGAAGAAGACACCCAGACCCCCAAACCCCCTCCTAACCTCCCCACCTCCACCCACTTACGTCATATCAAATATATTCATGAAATTCGGACACGAATTTTATGGGTTCCTACTTTTGCATAAAACTGTATCATCATCATCATCATCCCCTCCCTCCCGCCCCCCACGCCACTACTAAAGGGAAACGTGTGGCTAATTATCAAACAGTGATCGTTAACATGAATATACTTTCGACGCCACGGATGCGCGCGCAAGCGCCAGGGGTTCGAGTATACATTGACTCATCCTTCGAGATCGTGTGAAGAAGAGAAGATCACTGGAGATGACGTATCTGAGACTGTGTGGAAATTTATGTCATGACAGATGACGTCGTGAAAAGCAGCATCTTAACGGCGGGGTTATCAGACATCAGCTGCCACACCGGCACTTGGTTCTGGAGACGTAGTCGAGATTTTACGACACTGTTCCTCCCGAGCCAGTAGTACTACACTCCTTCAGCCATGACGTAACCAACCGGTCGGTTCGTCTTAACCAGGTGACGTAACCTCGCTGCCGAGATGACTTAAGAGTGTGTATGTTACGACAAGCTGAGTGGGGAGAGGTGGGGGGAATGAAGGAGATATGGGGGGTCTTAGCGCGACTCTTCACGACGACCCCCCCCTCGCTCCCACCTCCTCCTCACCAGGCTGCTCAGAGGAGTTCCCTGTCGTTATCCTCCCCTGAGCGACCTACTGCGTCACTGAACGTAAAAATCCCAGCAAGACACACGATGACGCCTTACGTCACCGGGTCCCTCCCTCCCTCCATCTCTCTCTCTCTCTCTCTCTCTCTCTCTCTCTCTCTCTCTTCTCTCTCTCTCTCTCTCTCTCTCTCTCTCTCTCTCTCTCTCTCTCTCTCTCTCCCGCCCACCGACCACAGAGCGCTGAGGGCCTCGTCCAAGGCAGCGCTAACGCGCACATGGCCAAGCAGGTCCTGGAGCATCGTGGCCCAGTAGATGAGACACACACACACACACACACACACACACACACACACACAGCCGCACGCACCGCCTTGTGGCTTTAAGTAGTAATCAATTAATCGCAAGAAGATCAGTGCAGGATGGAGGGAGGAAGGCATAGAGTGAGAGAAGGACAGAGGGAGGGAGGGAGGGAGCCTAAAGAGGAGGGGGAGGCACGACACGGCACGTGAGGTCACACACACCAGCACCAGCCACTCACCAGCGACGGGGCTTAACTGCTGCTGGTGGTTCAACCGTCTTCACCAGTGCCTGGCTCTCCTGGTGAGCCAGGCACTGGTGAAGACGGTTGCTTGTGCCAAGGGAGGAGGAGGAGGAGGAGGAGGAGGAGGAGGAGGAGGAGGAGAAGAGAAGAAGAAGAAGAAGAAGAAGAAGAAGAAGAAGAAGAAGAAGAAGAAGAAGAGAGGAGAGGAGGAGGAGGAGGAGGAGGAAGAACAGGAGAAGAAGAAGAAGGACGTGGTGGCAGATCGTGAATGAGACGTCCTCACTCATGCCATCACGGAATCCATCTCGCAAGACGTGACCCAACGTGTCCCATATCGTCACGAAGCTTTACACGAAGCTGGTCAAGGACCTTACCCACAAAACCTACGACCACATCTTAACTAATTAACCACGGCAGCAACACTGAGGTTTGGTCATCATCGCCTCGGGTAACTGTAATTATCATCCCTGACCATAAACGCGTTAAGTGTTGGGAGAGAACGCGGGCTGTCGCTACTTTATGGGCGTGGGGTACGAACATTTTAAGACCTATCCAGAGGGGACATAAAAGTTGAAATCTGGCACCACGTCCCTGTGGCACGACGCCCCTGAGGCAAGACGCCCCTGTGGCAAGTCGGCCCTGTGGCAAGACGTCCCTGTGGTAAGGCGGGCCAGTGGCAAGACGCCCCTGTGGCAAGGCGGGCCAGTGGCACGGCGCCCCTGTGCCACGACGCCCCTGTGGCGAGACACCCCTGTGGCAAGACGCCCCTGTGGCACGACGCCCCTGTGGCGAGACGCCCCTGTGGCAGGACGCCCCTGTGGCAAGGCGGTCCTATGGCAAGACGCCCCTGTGGCAAGGCGGCCCTGGCTCCCAATTCCTAAGTCATTAACGACAAATTTTTTTCACCACTGGACCACCGAACAACACGGCACACGAACACCATGCGTCACGCGCGATCTGGGAATGAAACCATGCATGACCTACCAGTTCTTAAAAGCTATTTCTCATTCACGGTCAAGGATCTCCGAGGTATTGCGAGGAGGTCTGTTGTCTAGAGTGATATGGTCTGCGTAGCCCCCTCCCCCCCTGGCCTTTAGGGTGTGGGCGGGCGGGGTCGGTCTCGGGGAACGGGCGGGGTGTCCATGGGCTTCGGCCACGCCCACGGGCGAAGGATAACCTCGTCCCTTCAGCACCACAGCTTCCAGGGCAACACTCCATCCTCACCTTCGACGTCGGCAGCGTCTGCGCCTCTCCCGTGCAGCCTCTCCTCGCGTATCTTGGGGTTGTGTGAGGGGGTAAACAAGTTCTTATCTTCTCCTGGGACGAAGGAACTGTCGCACCAGCTATATACCCCGCTGGGCCTCGTGATCCGCGCCAGGCATCTATAATCGTCTATAAAATCATCATCATTCCACCGTCGGTCCTCCTTGCATCACTGTGACGACTGAACCACACACACACACACACACACACACACACACACACACACACACACACACACACACACACACAAGGATCAACTCTCTTCGTCACTGATCCACTGGTTACGTACTCCACGGGGGTCGGGTGAAGTAGTTGGGAATCGATAATATAATCTAACAAAGTCAGGCCATTAACCTTGGTGCAAGAGAGAGAGAGAGAGAGAGAGAGAGAGAGAGAGAGAGAGAGAGAGAGAGAGAGAGAGAGAGAGAGAGAGAGAGAGAGAGAGAGAGAGAGAGAGAGATTTTCCTCCCTCCTTAAGATTGGCTTTGTTACGCACTGACTGGGGACGTGTGTGAATCGAGTCGCCAAGCGTGTGTGTGTGTCGGTGCTCGTGACGTGAGGTGACGCTACGGAAATTAAACGAAGTGTAAGAAAAAAAAAGTATGTGTGACGCGAGTCCGGTGCTGGGTAGGGAGGGCATCACTGGATGTTGGGAGGAGGAGGAGGAGGAGGCGCCCTTCGGGAGGTGCGCTCTCGGGGCTGTGTCTACAGAGGCGCTGCTCTCCGGGAGGCGGCTCTGCGGGGCTCAACACTGAGCCTGCAGGCATCGCACTACTACTACTACTGCTACTACTACTACTTACTACTACTCCTAGTACTACTACTACCACCACTATCACTACTACTACTACTAATAGTACACTACTACTACTACTACTACTACTACTACTACTACTACTACTACTTCTTTTACCACTACTACTACACTACTACTAATACTAAGACTAATAATAATTATAAATGATCTGATGAACAAAATGCAGCACCAGGGTGCAAATATAGAGCGAAAATGGCCAGAGTAGAGACAGCTGGGGCTATAACACCAGGCAGGAGGAGGAGGAGGTGTGAGGTGTCGGGGTGAGTCGGGGGAACAGGGAGGAGGAACGGACCGTCTTGAAACGAGACGCTGTTGGTTGTTTATGATGTCACTAGGTGTGTGTGTGTGTGTGTGTGTGTGTGTGTGTGTGTTTTGCGCGCGAGAGCGTCTCAAGTCGGGCTAAAGCTGGGATCACCCAACTTAGAATGTAAGCTCACAATTGATCTCGTCTAGGTCATGCGACTGCACAACACGCGCGACGCCAGAGAGAGAGAGAGAGAGAGAGAGAGAGAGAGAGAGAGAGAGAGAGAGAGAGAGAGAGAGAGAGTAGATCTAAATTTCCTTAATTTTCTGGAGAGAAATGGAGTGAAAACACACCTAACCAGATATGCACCCACCCTCGCTGGGACGTGCACACAAACCGTGAGGTAGATCTTTGAATATCTACAACGAATATTTCCAATACACCTAAGAATGGGAATAATGATTGGGAAATCCAGTGTATATCATACGTACACCACAAAATAATTCGTATTCGAATATCTAGAACGAATATTTCCAGTAGACCCACTTTTTCCACAACTAAATTTTCTTAATATTAATCATTGATTCGTTATACGCAATCGCCGTCTCCCGCGTTGGTGAAGAAGCGCAAAGGAACAGACGAAGAATGGCCCAAACCCACCTGAAAATGGAAATATTGACTGGGGGAAATCCAGTATTTACCGCACGTTGCCTTCAACATGGCTGTAACTCCCCACAGCCAGAGCCCCGGGTCTACAGCCAGAGCCCCGGATCCACAGCCAGAGCCCCGGATCCACAGCCAGAGCCCCGGATCCACAGCCAGAGCCCTGGATCCACAGCCAGAGCCCCGGGTCTACAGCCAGAGCCCCGGATCCACAGCCAGAGCCCCGGATCCACAGCCAGAGCCCCGGATCCACAGCCAGAGCCCTGGATCCACAGCCAGAGCCCCGGATCCACAGCCAGAGCCCCGGATCCACAGCCAGAGCCCCTGATCCACAGCCAGAGCCCCGGGTCCACAGCCAGAGCCCCGGATCCACAGCCAGAGCCCCGGATCCACAGCCAGAGCCCTGGATCCACAGCCAGAGCCCCGGATCCACAGCCAGAGCCCCGGATCCACAGCCAGAGCCCTGGATCCACAGCTAGAGCCCCGGGTCCACAGCCAGAGCCCCGGATCCACAGCCAGAGCCCCTGATCCACAGCCAGAGCTCCGGGTCCACAGCCAGAGCCCCGGATCCACTCCAACGACCCCCCCTCCCCCCCATGTGTCCTTCTCCTCACATCAATCCAGCATTAAGACACTTCTGGCTTGTTGACCCCCTGATCTTATCTCTCTTTATCAGTTGCTGATAACTTCATCATGTGTGGAGCCCGTACACCATCTTACACCAGATCTGTTATCAAATATTCTCTGATTCCTGGGATACCCCCCCCAAAAAAAAGGCAATATTCCCAAAGACAATTACCTTATCCTATTAAATCCCAGGTTGGGGACACATTCCTCTCTCTCTCTCTCTCTCTCTCTCTCTCTCTCTCTCTCTCTCTCTCTCTCTCTCTCTCTCCCCTCCCCCCCCCCCCCCCCACCACACACACACACACACACACACACACACACACGGCCCTGCGTGTGACCCAAGCTTACAATGACCGGGCACCTGGGCTTAAAAAAAAACGCGCTGTAGACAAAAGGAAAATTGATTTAAAAAAAAAAAAAAAAAAAAACCCGAGGGAAAAAAGCAGAGGAAAACATCGCCCCGGACACAACCCAAGCATTGTACAAACGATCGTTAGAACAGCTCGACCGGCGCAGTAAGTGGTCGAGCGCGTTACTGTGACTCCTCCTCCCCTGTACACACAGTGAACGGACCATCGCCCACGACCCGTGGTGCAAAATGGTCCGTTCAGATAGTGTGTGGCCCGTGTTGATGACCCAGCAAACAACGGGTGTATATAGTGCTGCAATGTGCAAGATGGGTCAAGCTCTCAGTATATATATAGATAGATAGATAGATAGAGAGAGAGAGAGAGAGAGAGAGAGAGAGAGAGAGAGAGAGAGAGAGAGAGAGAGAGAGAGGCGGCGAACACCACCAACAACCAGTGTTCTCCGAGCCAATTACGGGGTTGGATACCTTCACAAGGGCGTCTTGCGTCTGTCCTTTGCCAGAGCTGCTCATAACTTGTTGTCTTTGTTTCGAGACCAATTACTTCCTCGGCGGGTCTTTAGGAAAGAGCATTCCCAGCAAATCTGCTTAATTATTGCTGGTTAATGAGGGGGAGAGGCAAGGAACACTGAGGGGAAAGAACATTGCCAGTCTGGCTGCGTAGAGCTTAAGATCTGTGTATTTTACACACACACACACACACACACACACACACACACACACACACACACTGGTCGGGATGCCTTGCGTTGTGCTGAACAGATAGCGGAGCGGAGGTTATCTTGGCAAGGATGGAGTCCTGCATGCCATCTTCTACTAAATCTTTCTCCCAACATCTGCTCAGGTGCCTGTCGCATCAGAGACGGTGGCGTACCGGGAAATTAAAAGTCTCCCGCAACATTGTAGCAATGTTGGTATCCCTGATGACACCATGCCCCCCCAGCATAAGGGTTGGCACCCCTGTTGACACCACAGAAGTGCTAGCAGGCAGCCCATGCATTGTTGGCACCCCTCCAGTGTTGGTACCCCTCTACTGTTGGCACCCCTCCAGTGTTGGTACCCCTCTAGTGTTGGCACCCCTCCAGTGTTGGCACCCCTCCAGTGTTGGCACCCCTCCAGTGTTGGTACCCCTCCAGTGTTGGCACCCCTCCAGTGTTGGCACCCCTCCAGTGTTGGTACCCCTCTATTGTTGGCACCCCTCCAGTGTTGGCACCCCTCCAGTGTTGGTACCCCTCTATTGTTGGCACCCCTCCAGTGTTGGCACCCCTCCAGTGTTGGTACCCCTCTATTGTTGGCACCCCTCCAGTGTTGGCACCCCTCCAGTGTTGGCACCCCTCCAGTGTTGGTACCCCTCCAGTGTTGGCACCCCTCCAGTGTTGGTACCCCTCCAGTGTTGGCACCCCTCCAGTGTTGGTACCCCTCTATTGTTGGCACCCCTCCAGTGTTGGCACCCCTCCAGTGTTGGCACCCCTCTATTGTTGGCACCCCTCTATTGTTGGCACCCCTCCAGTGTTGGCACCCCTCCAGTGTTGGTACCCCTCTATTGTTGGTACCCCTCTATTGTTGGCACCCCTCCAGTGTTGGTACCCCTCAATTGTTGGCACCCCTCCAGTGTTGGCACCCCTCCAGTGTTGGTACCCCTCTATTGTTGGCACCCCTCCAGTGTTGGCACCCCTCCAGTGTTGGTACCCCTCCAGTGTTGGCACCCCTCCAGTGTTGGCACCCCTCTATTGTTGGCACCCCTCCAGTGTTGGCACCCCTCCAGTGTTGGCACCCCTCCAGTGTTGGTACCCCTCTATTGTTGGCACCCCTCCAGTGTTGGCACCCCTCCAGTGTTGGCACCCCTCCAGTGTTGGTACCCCTCCAGTGTTGGCACCCCTCCAGTGTTGGCACCCCTCCAGTGTTGGTACCCCTCCAGTGTTGGCACCCCTCCAGTGTTGGCACCCCTCCAGTGTTGGTACCCCTCTATTGTTGGTACCCCTCCAGTGTTGGCACCCCTCCAGTGTTGGCACCCCTCCAGTGTTGGCACCCCTCCAGTGTTGGTACCCCTCCAGTGTTGGCACCCCTCCAGTGTTGGCACCCCTCCAGTGTTGGTACCCCTCCAGTGTTGGCACCCCTCCAGTGTTGGTACCCCTCTATTGTTGGCACCCCTCCAGTGTTGGCACCCCTCCAGTGTTGGTACCCCTCCAGTGTTGGCACCCCTCCAGTGTTGGTACCCCTCCAGTGTTGGCACCCCTCCAGTGTTGGTACCCCTCTATTGTTGGCACCCCTCCAGTGTTGGTACCCCTCCAGTGTTGGCACCCCTCCAGTGTTGGCACCCCTCCAGTGTTGGTACCCCTCCAGTGTTGGCACCCCTCCAGTGTTGGTACCCCTCCAGTGTTGGCACCCCTCCAGTGTTGGCACCCCTCCAGTGTTGGCACCCCTCCAGTGTTGGTACCCCTCCAGTGTTGGCACCCCTCCAGTGTTGGCACCCCTCCAGTGTTGGCACCCCTCCAGTGTTGGTACCCCTCCAGTGTTGGCACCCCTCCAGTGTTGGTACCCCTCCAGTGTTGGTACCCCTCCAGTGTTGGCACCCCTCCAGTGTTGGCACCCCTCCAGTGTTGGCACCCCTCCAGTGTTGGTACCCCTCCAGTGTTGGCACCCCTCCAGTGTTGGCACCCCTCCAGTGTTGGCACCCCTCCAGTGTTGGCACCCCTCCAGTGTTGGTACCCCTCCAGTGTTGGCACCCCTCCAGTGTTGGCACCCCTCCAGTGTTGGCACCCCTCCAGTGTTGGTACCCCTCCAGTGTTGGTACCCCTCCAGTGTTGGCACCCCTCCAGTGTTGGTACCCCTCCAGTGTTGGCACCCCTCCAGTGTTGGCACCCCTCCAGTGTTGGCACCCCTCCAGTGTTGGCACCCCTCCAGTGTTGGTACCCCTCCAGTGTTGGCACCCCTCCAGTGTTGGCACCCCTCCAGTGTTGGTACCCCTCCAGTGTTGGCACCCCTCCAGTGTTGGTACCCCTCCAGTGTTGGCACCCCTC
>NC_092232.1:4578814-4666314 GCF_036320965.1 Panulirus ornatus
CTTTTCTGGTACAACTGAGAAGCATCAAGCAATTCCGGTCAAGTGATGACGAACAGAAAATGGGGTGACCAGAGCACAGGTCAAGAGGGAGGTCCTGAGATGTGCTACAGAGGAGATGGGGGTATGGCCACCAGGGCATGGTCCCATGGTATGGCCTCAGGGCATGGTCTCAGGATGTGGCCTCTTCATGAAAATCCTCAATCCTCCAGGGGCGTGGCTGAGGAGTCCTAACGCCTTCCCCTCCCCAAGTCACCTCCCTGTGACCCATCGCGTGGCTATGAGGGCCACACGACCCTTCTCCAACACCACCTCCTCCCTGGGTGCAGCAGAGAGGCGGGTTCCGACCATCTCCACAACGCTGTACATGACACACACCCTCACCTCCTCCCACTGTGTCCCTGGTTTCAAGGGCGCGGCTGGATGAGGACCTGCCCGACCTGGGGGGTTCCTGCTGAACCCCCTACATCTTACTCCTGCGTCTTGGGACGTGCACGGGGAAGCCATACGATCCTCGCCTCCTCCCCTGGTCTTGGAGCATGGCTAGGGGACATCCACGATATCCTCTTCGTCCTCCTTCAGCGTCCCCCGGGCCTTGACGCGTGACCGGGTGCCCTCCGCAGCGTTCCTTCCGCCTCCATCAATCTGTGGGGCCCTGAGGGGCGACAAAGTGTCCTCCAGACCGTCCCTCCTTCCTCTATCTCTCCCCGAGCATCACAGGGGATAACCAGGTGCCCTCCACAACGCCCTCCTCTGTCTTCTCCCAGAGCCTTACAGAGGGATGACCAGGTGCCCCTCCACAACATCCCTCCCTCCTTCATCTCCTGGCCTGGCCCTGGGGCGTGGCCGAGGAGGAGAGGACGGAGGAGGAGGGGGACGTCCGGGCCCTTGCTCATGTTGTGGCCTCGTGCCAGCAGCAGTGACTGCGTCAGGAACAAGCACACTCGCCTCCCCCACACCACCGCCAGACCCCCTCATCCGACTGCAGCCTGGCGGCGCCGAGATTCTTACGAACCCAGACCTAACTCACGCTGCTGCCTCTCTGTGCCACTTCCGCCCTCCTCCTCCTCCTCCTCGACGACCGTAGCAGAGGCTACGTATCATCACCCTCACCACAGACGACCCACTACCCTGAGCTCGACGGAACGAGAGAGAGAGAGAGAGAGAGAGAGAGAGAGAGAGAGAGAGAGAGAGAGAGAGAGAGAGAGAGAGAGAGAGAGGCTGGAAACAAAGAGATCCTGATGACCTCCCTCCCCCCCCCCCTACACACATGTATGTATCTCCCTCCTCCTCCTCCTTCCCTCCTTCCACAGTGGTGGTGGGTGATGCTAGCCACACACTGTGTTGACCTCCTCACAAGCAGCTCGCTGCTGTGTGTGTGTGTGTGTGGGGGGGGGGGGGGGGGAGAGAGAGAGAGACCATCGACCTGATCGGTCTAATGCAGGCTGGCCATGTGGCGTGACTACTGCCTTCTGTGTGTGATACTTCTTCGTTGGGGGCGGAGGAGGAGGAGGAGGAGGAGGAGGAGGAGGAGGAGGAGGAGGAGGAGGAGAAGGAGGGGGACCTCTGCTGTGGACTCTGCCCTTTCACACACACATATACACACACAGACCATGAACTATGGTGATGGGTGGGTGACCCTCCCATGGGCTTCGTGCAGCACCAATATATACACCCTGCTCTCCTCCTACAGGAATAGGTCCTCGTGTGTGTGTGTGTGTGTGTGCTTGTTTCTTCAGTCATTGGCAGAGTGTGTCACGGGTTGTCGTGCCTGGGTGAGGCAAATCTGTCACAGGAGGGAGGGAGGGAGGCTGCTGTCACGCCCTCGTCCAGGCAATTACGGAGGGACGGGCCTGGCGGTCGTCAGCACCTGCTGCCGGTGTTGTCAGCCGACGACACACACACACACACACACACACACCGGAGCTAGACAGTCAGCTGACGATGGCATCGAACAACAACAAACCTCCTTTCCCCCTTCTCATGGTGTCTTAGCCGTCCAGGACAACGTTGATGGTAGAGCAGTGACGACCACCTCCCCCCCCTGCCTCTCTCTCTCTCTCTCTCTCTCTCTCTCTCTCTCTCTCTCTCTCTCTCTCTCTCTCTCTCTCTCAGAAGTGCTTCAAGGAACGTCTTTGTCCTCGCTGGAGGTGTGAAGGGTGCGTTATAACGCGCGCACTCTCTCTCTCTCTCTCTCTCTCTCTCTCTCTCTCTCTCTCTCTCCGCGGTAAAGATTGAGGTGAGGGGAGGAGGGATCGGGTGTTCGTGGGGAAGCTCCGCCAGGCACCTGGCCTGGGGGTGGAGTGGGGTTGAGGTGGTGTGGCGAGCTAAGGTGGGGGATGCAACACAAGGCTGGGGGAGCGGGGGGAGGGGGGGTTAAGCGGATTTGTCCATCTCTCCCCCAGCTAAGGGAGGGGCACTACTCCTCTAACCGTCCCTCTCCCCTCTCCACCCCACTTCCACACTCCCCCCAGCATTGACGCAACGCAACAATTACAAGGCAAGCAATGAGTCCCAACGCAACACAAGTCACATCGGTAGACAGTCCCGACGTAACGCAACACTAAGAATACAAAGCAAGTGTTCCCTACACCGCAGAGCAGACATCCAGATACGATGCAACACAACAAACACAACTAGACAACGTAAGAACACCGTCAAATATTAGCTAAACAACACAAGAAAAGCAGACAAGCAACATAAGGCAAGCAGGACACAACAGACAAGCAACACAGGGAAAGCAGGATACATCAGACAAGCAACACAGGGAAGGCAGGATACTATGGACAAACAACACAAGGAAAGCAGGATACAATAGCCAAGCAACACAAGGACAGCATTATACAACAACCAAGGACTGCAGCAACTAGGATGCAACACTGAAGCTACAACACAAGTAATAGCACATAAGTGAGGTCATCAACTCCTGAGCAACACACTGTGACAGCCCACAGCCAGAAAGCAAGACGGCTACAACACTAACAACACAATACTCCAACCGCAATACATCAACACATCAGGCCACAATGCAAATGACAGAGTGGAACACATGACTGAGGCCTCAGGGCAACAGTCAGGATGCAGTGCAGTGCACTACCCGCAACACAAAGTGACTTACGTCATACACTGCAACACTCAGAGCTGAAGATGACGGTCATAATGCAACAGTTCAGCCACAGCAGGGGAAACACTCAAAGCAAACTGATCATCCACAACACAATCAGCAACATCCAGCACGAAACACAACGGCCAGGGTATACGACAACTGGTAACACAACAAAGAGAGATCATGATGCAACTTGAGACTTAAGACGCAACACAGGAGGTCATAAAGTAATACAAATAAGCTCTATACAATATAGCAGTCTCAATAGAGTAGATGTAACACGCTTAAGAGTGATCACGCAACACAAAATACCCTACAACCACAACACAAGACGCAACACAAATACCTACTGGCAACACAAAACACACCATCAGCGAGTACCAAAAGACTACAGGCAACACAAACAGCCAGCCACCGACAACACAACACACACCATCAGTGAATCCTACAACACTCTACAGGCAACACAAGCGGCCGGCCAGTGACAACACAAAGCCGTGGTTGTGGCTAAGTGTTGACTCTGGGGAGGTGCATGGAGAGGTCATGGACAAGCACACCTCACCACCCTCCCAACCCCCAGAGAGAGCCTCTCACCCCATACTCTCTCTCTCTCTCTCTCTCTCTCTCTCTCTCTCTCTCTCTCTCTCTCTCTGCTTGTCAAATAAACGTGTGTGTGGTGGTGAAGATGAAGTCTGGTTTGTAAAAGATTTAAAATGTTTTCTGGCATCTGAGCCAATATATATATATATATATATATATATATATATATATATATATATATATATATATATATATATATATATATATATATATATATTATATATATATATATATATATATATATATATATATATATATATATATATATATATATATATATATATATTTCTTTTTTTCTTGTTCTATTTTCTTCGTTCTATCTTCCATTTTCTGTTATAGTTCTGGCGCTTCTTCGTTATTATTCGTCGAGCTGAAACTCTGACCAGCAGCTGTCCACATACACCCCACAAGGTGGACTACTGCTGCTGTTGCTGATGTTTGGCTGATGGGTCATGAGTTCTCATGCCTGTGTAGTACTGGTAGCACCATACATCTCTCTCTCTCTCTCTCTCTCTCTCTCTCTCTCTCTCTCTCTCTCTCTCTCTCTCTCTCTGCCCTTTACAGACGCCCACTCGACAACGCCCCCAAGCCTTCTGAACCCCATCCCCCTCGGTCACTTCTGTCGAAGAGGAAGTGCCTCGACTCCCGCCGGAGCTCCTGAAGGTGGCGGTGGAGCAGGTGTGTGTGTGTGTGTGTGTGTGTGTGTGTGTGTGTGTGTGTGTGTGTGTGTGTGTGTGAGGTGATGCGGTGTGAGGCCCACAGCCCCAGGTCTCGAGACCTGGGTGACGGGGGATATACTCGGGGCTTCGCGAGGGGTACGTGTCTGACAGGAGGGAGGGAGAGAGATCTGGGCCTTTCAATGCGCCTTGCCTCCGTCAGCCACCGCCGCAGGAGGCAGTGGTGGTAGAGGAAGAAGAGGAGGAGGAGGACGAGGAGGTGGAAGAGGAAGAGGAAGAGGAGGACGAGGAGGCGGTGGTGGTAGAGGAGGAGGAGGACGAGGAGGCGGTGGTGGTAGAGGATGAGGAGGAGGAAGAGGAAGAGGAGGACGAGGACGCGGTGGTGGTAGAGGATGAGGAGGAGGAGGAGGAGGAGGAGGAGGAGGAGGAGGAGGAGGAGGAGGAGGAGGAGGAGGACGAGGAGGCGGTGGTGGTAGAGGAGGATGAGGAACCTCACGCACGGTTAGGAAAAATAATTCCTTTTCTTCACCTTAATACAATTAATTCCTGGCACGAAAGTCCCCAGCCGGAGCCAGGATGTTCAGCTGGGGGTCTCCTCATCCCCCCCCCCTCCTCCCCCCGGCGTAAAACGGTCCTTAACGGTCGCCAGTTTTCGCGCTAACGCCAATATTTTTTTTTTTTTGGTGGCGTAATGGACGAGATTTTGGCGAGTGAGCGAGTTTTTATTCTTCCGTCGTTACTCGCTGGTCTGAGTATAATCGATGCTGGGTGCTAGGCAGGTGCTGCTGAGAGGGGGAGGTGCTAGGATGGTGCTGGGAAGATGCTAGGGGGTGCTAGGTTGGTGCTAGTGAGCGGCTTAGGTGCTAGGCGTTAGGGAGACGGTAGGTGTTGAGATGGTGCTAAAGGAGGCGCGAGGGAAATGCTTAATGAGACGTGTGTGTGTGTGTGTGTGTGTGTGTGTGTGTGTGTGTGTGTAGGTTCGCCAGGTCCCAGTCTGGCACGGGCTCGTGTCAATGACGTCCCGCTCTCGGGGTGCCATTCCCAGCACAGGTCGGCCGTATGTTCTCAGGGTGCCATGACTAGCACGGGCCTGGCGCGCGTGTGTGTAGCCCCCACCACGGGTGACACAAGTCTGCCCGTGTGGGAGTGGACGAGCCCTCTTGGAGACACTACAGAGGTGTTGGGGTGAGCGCGCTGTGTGTGTGTGTGTGTGTGTGTGTGTGTGTGTGTGTGTGTTCTTTACAGTCACCGACATAGCACGGGGAAAATATTTCCCTCCCTGGTCAAAGGCCATCTCGGGAGGAAGAAGAGGGGAGGAGAAGAGAGCAGAGGACCTTGAGGCTCGCAGACTTTGATGTTATGTGGCTCAAGGTCTGTCCCCCAACGACCACACTTTTCCTCTGTGTCGTCCACTGCTCTCCTACTCTATCTTGCAAACCCCACGTTACAGAAATCGCTAAGTCTGCCTTTCAGAAACTGGGAGTTCGGTTTAGATGTCGAAATTTCTTTTTTATCTAAACATTTGCTCCGTTGATACAAAGGCTTGACCTCTTCCTATATGGAGACTGCTCTCACATCTGAGGTGGTCCTAGCTCTGCATCCTTACTTGAAAGAGTTGAGTCGAAAGCGGTTCGGCATACAAAATGTCCCAGGATAGATTTCAAACTTGACCCCCTTGCCCTATGCCGCAGTGTTGGTTCACTTTCCCTCTTCTGTAGATATTACTTTGGTCTTTGCTCCCAAGAGGTGGTTGCTTGTGTTGCCCCCCACCACTAGCTAGACCATGCCAGTACTCGGCAAGCTGCTGCGTCACATGATTACCATGGGGCCGTCGGCAATTAAAGGGTGGGCCGTTTTGATAACTATTTCTTACCCTACACCTCGAAGCGTTGGAACTCTCTACCTTCTCATGTCTATCCCAATGGATATGACCTGGCACATTTTAAAACACAGGTTTTTCATTTCCTTCAAAATTCGTATACACATTCCCTTGTCTCTTTCCTTTCCCTTTCATAATCCTCTCTATATATCAATCAAGGCCTGGCATTGACGTGGACTTTTGTCTGTGATGGAAGCCTCCAATGATAAAGAAAAAGGGGCTCCGCCAGTGTCTGCAGACCTGATCTTAAAAGCAAAAAAATGTTACAGGAACAAGGAATGATGAAAGGAAGACGAAAAACTTCCAGAACCTCAGGCGTTCGAGAGAAAGAGGAGTCATCATCATAACGGTTAGTTCTCGAGTGGTCAGTCAACACACACAAACTGTGGGAAGCAGCAGCAGCAGCAGCATCAGAAGCAACAGCAGCCATACGCGTGCCTCGCCTCCAAGTCTTTTGGGATGGGGGACGCACATGCACACATCTCACGAGGACAGCAGCCAACATAATACGTGTAGCATAGACTGCCAGCAACATCGTGGTGTACAGGGTGAGGAGAGGTGGTGCCAGGAGGAATACATGAGACGGGAGGCTTCTGACTCCACTCTGGTTAATGAAGAGATGGAGGAAGAGCTGTCTATTCCACTGAGGAGAAGACACAATCCTGACATCACCCATATCTTACCGTATGTGGAAACGCTGATGTATGGACATGCTGTGCACCGTGACGTCACCCATATCCAGCATGCCCATCATCGCTAACGGAGGCACATGCCTCTCATATGACACAGTTGTCCTCTCACCAGTCAATCAATCAGTTTGTCAGTCAAACAGTCAATCCATCAATCCATCAGTCAATCAATCAATCCATCAGTCAATCTATCTATCTATCTGTATATCTGTCTATCTAGCTATCTACCTATCTATCTACCCTTTGGTACCGTCAGCTGTGGCTAGCAGGTCCTCCAGTTGGTACGGTTAACGAGTCCCTCTCAAACACTGTGGACAGTCGTTCATAATACGGTTAACGAGGACCTCTCATACACTGTGGACAGTCGTTGATGGTTACAATTAACGAGGTCGTCCAGCCCAGGACGGTCATCCATCGTACAATTAGCGTCGGCCCACGCTACCTGCCTCCCAGGGAGGTGCGCTGCCACCAACCATCCACCCACCCCACGACCACCTCGCGCGTGCGGGGATCCCCAACACTGGATGGGGTGAGGGTGAGGGTGGGGTGTCACGCTATAAATAGAACGCCCCAGGTATCGGGTCGGACCCCCTGAACTCCCGCGGTAATGAGACCAAACTCCATTATTATGCAGGCGACGGCAAATCCTCCTCCGGGTTAGAGGGATGTCCTGAGCAGTCCAGTGGCTCCCTGTGCACCCACCAGCGGGAAGCTGGCCCCTTCCCAGGGTCACCCGTAGGTAGACGAGGGTGACCTGGGTGACTTACGGGGGGGGGGACTCGGGTGACTTACGGGGGGGACTTGGGTGACTTAAGGGGAACACTTGGGTGACTGTGGGTGGATGATTTGACTGGGTCTTCGCTCTAAGACGAGGTTACGCGCATCTGTGTAGCCTGAATGAGCCGCGGGAGGTCCCCCGTCTCCAGCAGTCATGCACGGGACTTGAGAGTTATTCACAGCCTCCGGACATGAATAGCAGGCACGGTGGGTCTCGAGGCTCCTCGTCCTCAGACATCTCTGGCCACAAGGTGGACGACTCGGGTATATTTAGCTCCGGGTTCTTGAGGGTGTGTGTGTGTGTGTGTGTGTGTGTGTGTGTGTGTGTGTGTGTGTGTGGTGGGGGAGAGGGTGGAGTCTTATATCGCGCGGCACTTCAGACACCAGTCTTGTTACAGGCTCGGTCATGTGGCGCTGGGTGCCATCATTAGAGTCTGACACTGATGTGGTGCTGGGTGCCACCACTGCCGCCTGCCACTGACGAGGTGCTGGGTGCCACCACTACCGCCTGCCACTGACGTGGTGCTGGGTGCCACCACCAGCGGCTACTGCTACTACTACCTTGACCACTTATCCCAACAGGTTCAGCAGTGGTGAGCATATCCAGCCGAGTGTCCCCTGAGGTTTTGCAGCTGCTCGGGTATTCGGCTGGTGACACCAGGGAAGAGAGTTCGAACCCTCCTCCTCCGCGGGACGTCCCCAGACCACCTCCTCACCCACGAACCAGCGTGATGGCAGAGCCTTGCACCAAGCCCCTCCCGCGAGCGGAGTGAGAGACGCTCGCTGATTGAACCTGCCAAGGATAACCTCCTGGTCCATCCTGCGGCTGACCGGGATTCCTTCCTCCTGACGGGGACACACGTCTGCACCCCCAGGCAGCTCCTGACGCGGGGGTGGGGGATAACCACCCACCCACCTATCCCTTCAATGGGGGGAACGACGACCACCACCCACCCACCCCCTTCAATCAGTATCCTCCCACGTCATGGGGGCTTTTACCTTCGTCTACTCCAGCAGGAGGCCGTCCACACGACGCCCTTCGCCATTTCTATACTTCATTTCGAGATGAGAGGAAATATTGATCTGTCCACCGGCGCAAGAAGCCTTGTCTTGGGGTAGTGCGTTGGGAGGCAGGAGGAGGAGGAGGAGAAGAAAAACAAAGAAGAGGAAGGAGAAGGATAAGGAAGAGGAGGAGGAGGAGGAAGATAAGATAGTGAGTAAAAAGAAAAATATTTTCAATCGACTTCCAAAATGATCCTGGACGAAATGCAGGTAAGAGACAGTGGAGGTTAATGACCCGTCACGTTGATGATGATGATGATGATCATCACTATGGTCTTCCCTCCCCTTCCCAACCCCTCACCCACCCACCACCACCCTGACCCTCCCATCCCAGCACCTCCCACACACACCCTCCCGTGGCGTGCATATGTCCCGCTCATTCCAGGCATCTCTCTCTCTCTCTCTCTCTCTCTCTCTCTCTCTCTCTCTCTCTCTCTCTCTCTCTCTCTCTCTCTCTCTCCCTCTCTCTCTCTCCTCTCGACTGCCGTTTCCCTCCTTGGCGAGGATGCGCCAGGGACGGACTGAGGAAATACCCCATGCGCCCCCATACCATACCCTCCACCGCCACGTTACTTACGTTCGCATTCAAATCACTCATCACTAATACCCCGGTCCCGTACACGAACGCTGCTGACACACACCCACACATCAAGGTACGAGGAGGTGTTCGTGCTCCGGTTCCTGTAACAGTTATGTTGACACACGACCGTCTCTCTGGGCGCTGGTAATGAGACGTGTGTGTGTGTGTGTGTGTGTGTGTGTGTGTGTGTGTGTGTGTGTGTGTGTGTGTGTCGCAACTCAGTAAACCCAAGCCAACAAACCTGCTCGCCAGGCCATAAAACGCCACCCATAGTCCCGGGTCAATAAACCGGGTCACCCAGCAATAAACCCGACCAGCTACAGCACGGGAGGAAACCAGGTCACACGAAGCCATAGACCATCATTAGACCGAGTCATAGGATGACCCGAGAGGTCCCACGTGTCCTCACCTCGTCACCGCCTCACCAAAAACAGTGACCTCACCACCAGGTGGAGTAGCGACGTCACCTAGGCATCACCAGGTCATAGCACAGGGTCATAAACAGGTCACAGCACAGGGTCACATCTCATGACCAAACCAAGTCCGCCTCACCAGACTTACAATGCCACAGTTCAGATGCCTCACACCACAGATGCCTCACACCACAGATGCCTCACACCACAGATGCCTCACACCACAGATGCCTCACACTATCACTACCAAAAAAAAACACAACAACGAAGTCACCAAAGTGCACCTCAACACCAGGGTCTCTCTCTCTCTCTCTCTCTCTCTCTCTCTCTCTCTCTCTCTCTCTCTCTCTCTCTCTCTCTCTCTCTATTTATCTATCTATCTATCTATATCTCAAACGGCCGTGCCCTCCGGCAACTCCTATCAGAGGGTAAAAAGGGCAGAAGAGTCTCCACTTACCTCCCTGTCCTTACATGCCTACCTACATACACCATACCACGCATTCTTCCACCCTCATCTCTCCCTCCAGAACTCTTTCACTCTCCCCCGTGTCACAGGTGGGCTTCCTCTCGCACCAACCCCCTTTTTCAGTCGCTCATATCACACACTCTTCCTCGTAAACTCCCAGTCTTGCATTCTTCCCCACATGCCCAAAACCACCTCAAGTTATAACGTGTCACCTCCCCCCCTCTACCACTCCACAATTCCTTCTCACTGCAGTCCCTGCCGTACCACACCACACACACACACACCACATCAATTTCTTTCTCCAGTCCATCTCGTCATGCACTAAATGCTCCTCTCACACAGCTCATTTCCACAGCCTGGATGCTTGCCGTCTGTGCCTCATTCTACGTCCAATGTTTCGGCTGCATAGGTCCAGGGTTGGGTAATGACTATGCCTCGTTACTACCCCTTTTTACCCCCGCCTTACTCGCTACAGACACCTGCACATGTATCCTCTTCCCTCCCTCCTCCACACCCGACGCATGTGTAACAACTGCTGACTCACCTCCTCCCACAATTCATCTGTTCTTCAATAGAGTGTGTCCATCTTCCTTTCACTTCCTCACTCTAATTCAGCAACTTTCCTTCCTTATTTTTTCTTATATTTTTCAATAGGCTCCAGTCACGGACACAAGTCCACATCAAGGCTGGACCTTGGTTAACAGAGAGAAAGGATTATGAAGCGGGAAAAGACAAGAGAAGGGAAAGTATTTACAAATTTTTGGAGAAAGTTAAAAAAAAAAAAACCCTGTCTTTTGACATCTAAATCTTCACTCTTACATCCACCTCTTCCCTTAAACTCTTCATTCAACTCACTTCAAATATCTGTATCTACTCTTTCTCTGCTTTGCTTTGTAAGCTCCGGGGGAGGCTACAGGGGAGACTAACAGACAGGGAGAGTGAGGGGGGGAGAGCACACACGAAGCCTACCAGGAGGACATGGATGGGAGGAGGCAAGTGTGGTATGGCACCGTCGTGTCGTCATCTGTCCAGACGAGAGAGAGAGAGAGAGAGAGAGAGAGAGAGACGCACGCTCGGGTAATGACTTGCCTTGGGAGAGGAGGGGGGGGGACATCCACCCACCCCACCCCACCCTACCCCCTCGCCTCACAGCCTCCACTGACCTGACTGGTCAGTGATGACGGGGTCGGACCTGACTAATCAGTATTGATGTCGTCGGACCTGAGTGATCAATAATGACGTGATCGGAGCGGATTAATCACTACTGACGTAGCTGGACCTAACTACCCATACGTTCACGTCATCATCTCTAGCCACAGACAAATGAGTGGGTAACAGAGTCAGATTAAATCGCCTGTATGAAGATATCAATCCGATCACCGGCATACGATCACATGTGATTATAATAATCATCATCAGGACCTCGAAGCATGAGGGACGAGCGATTAACACCACCTGGGCGGTGATCCATCACATACACCTGGTCAATACCCTAGGCTGTGATCAATCACATACACCTGGTCAATACCCTGGGCGGTGATCAGTCACATACATCTGGTCAATACCCTGGGCTGTGATCAATCACATACACCTGGTCAATACCCTGGGCGGTGATCAGTCACATACACCTGGTCAATACCCTGGGCTGTGATCAATCACATACACCTGGTCAATACCCTGGGCTGTGATCAATCACATACACCTGGTCAATACCCTGGGCTGTGATCAATCACATACACCTGGTCAATACCCTGGGCGGTGATCAGTCACATACACCTGGTCAATACCCTGGGCTGTGATCAATCACATACACCTGGTCAATACCCTGGGCTGTGATCAATCACATACACCTGGTCAATACCCTGGGCTGTGATCAATCACATACACCTGGTCAATACCATCATCACTACGCCAGCTGCTGGCCACAGTGGTCACAATGTGTGTAGTGACCTGCGGGGTCATCACTGAAGACTGTTACTAGTACGTCTTCCAGGACACTAGTACTGTGTACTTGTGTACATATGTACTATATCCTTGTGTACATATGCACTGTGCTTTTGTGTACATACATGCTATGTTCATGTGCACATACTTACTGTGTTTATGTGCACATACATAGTGTACATGTGTGAATACCTAGTGTTCATGTGTACATACTTACTATGTTAATGTGTTCATGTGTACACACCTGCTGTTTCATGAGTACATAGCTACTATGTTCATGTACACAAACGTATTGTATTCATGTGTGCATATGCTCTATCTTCTTGTACATATAAATATCGCGTTCTAATATACATAAATAGTGTATATTTGTGTACTTATGTACTATGTTCTTCCATACAGATATACTTACGAGGGGTACTTACGCACTATCTTCCCGTATACACATGTATAATGTTCTAGCATAAATACATACGTACTTACGAGGGCTATTTACATACTATCTTCTCGTATACATACGAGGGGTACTCACATACTATCTTCTCGTATACATATGTATAGCGTTCTAACATAATTACATACATACATACAAGGGGTACTTACATACGATCATCTCGTATACATATGCATAGTGTTCTAGCATACATACATACATACTTACGAGGGGTACTTACGTACTATCATCTTGTATACATATGTATAGTGTTCTAGCATACATACATACATACATACATACATACGAGGGGTACTTACGTACTATCATTTTGTATACATATGCATAGTGTTCTAGCATACATACATACATACATACGAGGGGTACTTACGTACTATCATCTTGTATACATATGTATAGTGTTCTAGCATACATACATACATACATACGAGGGGTACTTACGTACTATCATCTTGTATACATATGTATAGTGTTCTAGCATACATACATACATACATACGAGGGGTACTTACGTACTATCATCTTGTATACATATGTATAGTGTTCTAGCATACATACATACATACATACGAGGGGTACTTACGTACTATCATCTTGTATACATATGTATAGTGTTCTAGCATACATACATACATACGTACGTACTTACAGGTATTTCTTATTTTCGTAGACATCGTAAAGGCCCAAGACGTGCGGGTGCTCGATCAGTTTCATGATAGCGATTTCCCTCTCAACCTGCAGGAGGGAGAGAGAGAGAGAGAGGGGCGTGAGTGAGGGAGCATGAGCACAGCTCCACCGGGAGAATGTCAGAGGGCGAGGGCGGAGCTCCTCTCTGATCCCTTTGACGAGGCGAGTTAAAGAATGGGGTGCATGACGTCAGCGAGGATGGGTGTGTGTGTGTGTGTGTGTGTGTGTGTGTGTGTGTGTGTGTGTGTGTGTGTGTGACGCTCTCTCCTTCCTCCTGCCGCCGCAGGAGGAGGAGGAAGGAAGGGGTTTGGGTAAGGGGAGGGAGGGGGAAATCAGGAAGTGGTACAGGGGGCAGGGCATGGAGGGAGGGAGGGGAGAAGGGGGTTGGGGTGTGGGGTGTGTGGAGGTGTGGTTTGGTCTGATGGTCAAATGGAGGAATAGGGAGAAATGGGAAGGAGGAAGGGAGGCGTGAGAGAGAGAGAGAGAGAGAGAGAGAGAGAGAGAGAGAGAGAGAGAGAGAGAGAGAGAGAGAGAGAGAGAGAGAGAGAGAGAGTTAAAGGCGGACAGCAGCGGGGCCAATACAGTGGGGGCATCTCCCTCCCTCCAATATCAACCTTGAACAGCTTTGTCACACGACCCCTTCCAGCAGCACTGCTCAACTGAGGGTGGGTGCACAACACAGTGACTGAACGTGTGGTCATTACAGATGTGGCGGGGGAGGAGGAGGAGGAGGAGGAGGAGGAGGAGGAGGAGGAGGAGGAGGAGGAGGAGGAGGAGGGAGGGATCTCTGTGCCCCAAGCATCAGCAACAGTAGTTCACATTTCACGAAGCAATTGGGTCATCCACTTAAAGATGGTTGCTTGGCCCCCTCCAAAACACTACAAACGACCCATTTCCTAATTTTCTATCTAACCATTGTAATGAGGCTTGTGTACATGGATATCTTCTGTTGTTTACATGTATATCTGTTGTTTACATGTATATTTGTACTGAGCTGAACGAACACTTGGGGAAAGAAAGTGGATAGACATTAAACACATGGGAGTAACTGGCAACCTTTGACCTCTAAAATGCCCCTAGAAAATGATCAAGTGAGAAATTCGTCATCAAGATTATAATTTCAGGTATATGAACAGACTCTTAACTGCCAACTTTCATGAATACTGGCTGAAATATGATCAATTCAGTAGCTGAAATATGGTAAAAAAAAAACATTAAAAAAATCAAATATGACCCTAAATAATAGTAAAAAAACATTATTTTATAAATTTGATATATAAATGGTGTGGCACATATAGAAATACATCTATGTATCAAATTTTATAAGTATTGGCTGATACATAGGCAAACACTGACCAAAACTCCACTGAAAAAATAAATTAAATTTGGCCCTTGAACAAGTGCCCAAAATCATCACCTCACAAATCTGACATAGAGTTAGTGTGCATATAGAAATATATCTATGAGCCAAAAATTCATGAAACCCCACCTGAAACAAGGCCATAAATAATGACACACACACAACAAAAATATCTTTAAGTTTGACCCCCAAGAGAACCTAGCCAAAAATGATCACATCATCAATATGTCATACAAAAAATGAGGCGTGTAGAAACAAAGAAAAGAAAAGATATATATATATATATATATATATATATATATATATATATATATATATATATATATATATATATACACCAGTGCCAAATTTCAGTACAAGTGGATGAAGTATGGCTAAGTAATGACCAAACAAAATGTGTGTCTTGTTAGAAATTCTGATGAGATATGAACTCAATATTCCTGCACTGTATGTATGTGGGACCAGATGGCAACGGCTGGCAATGGTGGAACTCCGTGTTTTCGATATAGAGCATTACGAACGTAAGGAACAGGAGGCACGAAAAACATAACGTGTTACGGCTGTGGGTAATTAACCTCTGACCTTACAGAGTGCTTTGAAAGACTTAATATGAAGGAAACGAAAGAAAGAAAGAAGAAAGAAATCCGGACGTATTGAGCCGAGGTATGTACATACCCGGCAAGTCGTTCAGCCCAAGAATGAAGGAATGGTAGACATGTTTGTTGGGAGGGAGGAGGAGGAGGAGGAGGAGGAGGAGGAGGAGAAGAAAAAGAAGAAGAAGAAGAAGAAGAAGAAGAAGAAGAAGAAGAAGAAGAAGAAGAAGTAAGAATTAGAAGAAAAAGAGGAGGAGGAGGAGGAGGAGGAGAAGAAGAAGAAGAAGAAGAAGAAGAAGAAGAAGAAGAAGAAGAAGAAGAAGAAGAAGATTGGGCAACGCAAACATGTCTTGCTCCGGGAGACGTGCTGAAGGAAGCGAGAGAGAGAGAGGAGAGAGAGAGAGAGAGAGAGAGAGAGAGAGAGAGAGAGAGAGAGAGAGAGAGGCCCGGGCGGCCCGGCTTGGCTGGCTCTCCTCCCATGCTAAATAATGAATCACACACACACACACACACACACACACACACACACACACACACACACACACACACACACACACACACACACACACTAGCATGCTGGAGACGATCCTGGCCTCCTGCAGCCTCCCACCTGCCCCACCCCCCACCAACACCTTCCTGGTCGATGTCTCCTTGTGCATGTCTCCTGGTCGACACCTCCTTGGTTAGGTCTCGTGATGGATGTCTCCTGGTCGATGTCTCCTGGTCGGTGTCTTCTTGGTGACGTCTCCCAGTGACGGGTCATCCCTACCGATGTCTCCTAGTGAGTCTTCCTTGCTGATGTCTCCTGGCCGTGTCTCCTCCTTGTTGAAGTCTCCAAGTCAGTGTCTCTTACCCATGTCTCCCAGTTCGCGGTTGCCGACGGGTGTCTCCAAGCCCCCAGATAACTACCAACCACATCACACCACCAGCTCATTACGTGTATAAGAAACGACCTTTCCATATATACCCGTAATGACCTTAGATTAATGAATACGAGACGGCTTCGCTAATGAGCTCATTACCATATGACACAAGACCTCGCCAGATATTAAAGTTCTGAATCAGATAAGGACGAATACATATTAATCAGCAATGTCGAAGGCAAGGGCGTCACTCGTTCATTCAGGTCCCTCCCCCACACGTCAGGGGTTGCCCCTTAAGGCGTCTACGATCAGGGGACCACGAGCACCTGAAGAGGGAGACGGCGAGATGGCTGCCATGGGAGGAGAGGTCCACAATTAGTCTCACAAATAGCGTTCGGGAGGTGACAGGTCTGCCACCGCTGGCCACCGCCACTACCCTACCAACAACATCCCTCCGCCGCCGCCTCCTCCTCCTCCTCCTCCAACAGGAGGACCCGACCGACTCTCAATCCCCCTCCCTCCCTCTACCGGGACACAGTGACGTCACTATCGAAAGCCACGCTCATTGGCGGGGCACCATTACTACCCCTCACCCTTCCTACTCCCCTCCTAACTGCCCCTCCATCCCTCCCCAACCTTATCCCCTCCTCTCTCCCCCCAACCGCGTCGTCGCCGGGGCGCCCCACCTGTGACGCCAGTCTGTCTGGCCCAGGTGGTGGTGGAGGTGGTGGAGGTGGTGGTGCCGGGGGAGGGAGCAGGTATCTGTGAATATGTGGCGGTGGTGGTGGTGGTCGGGACCAGGTGGTCTGCTCCTCCCGGACCACTGAGTCAGGCGGTCCGTCAGCTGGGATCTGGATCAGTGGGGTTCGAACCCCGAGCTAGAACAGCACACGTATGGGATATGTGTTTATTATATATATATATATATATATATATATATATATATATATATATATATATATATATATATATATATATATATTGGTGTGAGCAAGTATAAAAAAAAATCTAGGGAGAATAACATGTTTTGGAAAGAGATTAATATGGTAAGAAAAACAAGAGAGCGAATGGAAACATCGGTGAAGGAGGGTAAGGGGGGAAGTGATAACAGGTAGTGATGAAGTGAGGAGGAGATGGAGTGAGTATTTTGAAGGACTGTTGAATGTGCCTGATAATAGAGCGGCAGATGTAAATTGTTTTGGTCGTGGGGCTGTACGAAGTGTGAGAGTTGTGGAAATTCGGTTTGGTGAAGAGAGAAGAGGTGGTAAAAAGCCGTGCGTAAGATAAAATGTGGCAAGGCGGCTGGAGTGGATGGTATTGCTGTTTAACTTTTTTTTAAGAAAGGGGGTGACAGAGTTGTTGATTCGCTGGTAAGGATTATATCATATGCAAGGATGGATCATAGTGAGGTGCCTGAGTATTGGCGGAATGCATGTATAGTGCCATCGTATAAAGGCAAGGGGTACAAAGACGAGTGTTCGAATGACTGGGATATAAGTCTGTTGACTGTACCTGCGAGACGTAGGCCCTTCGTCACAACTGTATAGATGATATGCTTGAGGGCAATATGTGGTGTGAGGTGGGTTGATCGTTTGACAGGCTTAGAAAGAGATGTGGCAGTTTAGAAGAGTATGTACGAGAGAGCTGTAGAGGGTGTGCCGGAATGGTTTGGACATATGGAGAGGATGAGTGAGGAGAGATGAATAAGAGAGTATACATGTCAGAGGTAGAGGGAACGAGGAAAAGAGGGAAACCCATGGAGGAGGTGGAGGTGGAAGGATGGTGTTGAAAGACGCTTTCAAGGCTCGGGGCCTGAACGTGCAGGAGGGTGCGGGACGTGCAGGAGGTAGAACGAACAGGAGCGATGAAGTTTAAAGGGAACGAGATGCTGCCAACGGGTATCCCCGCACCGTCTTGCAAGCGTTGAGATGAACAGCCAGGAATAACAGGAGCAGCAGCAACAACAACAACAGCAGCAGACACAGCAGCAGCAACAACAACAGCAGCAGACACAGCAGCAGCAGCAACAACAAAAACAGCAGCAACAGCAGCAGACACAGCAGCAGCAGCAACAACAAAAACAGCAGCAACAGCAGCAGCAACAACAGCAGCAGCAACAACAGCAGCAGCAACAACAGCAGCAGACACAGCAGCAGCAGCAACAACAACAGCAGCAGACACAGCAGCAGCAGCAACAGCAGCGGCGACAGCAGCATATCTTGGAGGAGGAGTGCATGGGGAGAGGGAGGGTTCTGGAGGATGATGAAGGATCTGGGAGGGGACGACGACTGGGACTTTGAATCACCCAGGGGAAGAGCAGCGCCCTGGGAGCTCAAGGGAATACATTGGCGTTGGGGCTAAAGCTGACAGGGGCTGGTGGAGTTAAATCTGGCAGGCAGGAAAAGTGGGGCGGGGCGGGGCGGGACGCAAGGTGTGACGGACAAGATGTGGACACACACACACACACACACACACACACACACACACAGCCTCGCCAGAATATACCACACAGACAGAACCATAAATACATGTACGTCAGGAGGACTGCCAGAGGTTACTGGCCATGTGGAGGAAGTCATCAGGACACATACTGCTGAACTCCTCGAAGACTTCGATAGGAACGTCGGACCTATGACTACTGCGTCCACCTCACACGTCCTCCACCTGTTAACCGAGGTGATCAACATGGCAGTAGGTGCCAGAACTAAAGTAGGGAGCGGGGACATCACCTACAGTAGAGCAGGGAGCGGGGACATCACCTACAGTAGAGCAAGGAGCGGGGACATCACCTACAGTAGAGCAGGGAGCGGGGACATCACCTACAGTAGAGCAGGAGCGGGGACATCACCTTCAGTAGAGCAGGGAGCGGGGACATCACCTACAGTAGAGCAAGGAGCGGGGACATCACCTACAGTAGAGCAGGGAGCGGGGACATCACCTTCAGTAGAGCAGGGAGCGGGGTCATCACCTTCAGTAGAGCAGGGAACAAGCGAACCACAGAAGGCTACAATAAGTTTACTGCTCCTACCAAATGATAGAGAGGAAAGCAAGAAATGGCGATAAGGGATAAATGTGGGAAAGAGAAGTGAGGAGAAGAGAGAAGAAGAGAGAGAAGAAAGGGGAGAGAGGAGGATAGGAGAGACAGAGAGAGGAAGGGAGAGAGGTGTGGGAAGCCAGACATCTATTGTTCACGAGGAGAAAATTGAAGATGGATGACGGTTGGGGCAGGAGATGAATGACCCATGACTGACCCTCCCAGTACAGGCTGAGAGGGTAGGGCACAGGCCCACTCCTCCCGCTCTATATACCCACCTCACGAACATTGGAACTACCACAATATATATATATATATATATATATATATATATATATATATATATATATATATATATATATCGCAAGTAAAGTGATTCAGGAATATGCTATAAGCAACGTGGAAATTGAAACTGGAAGATCCAAGTGCTCTTGTGTGTTTGTGTGTGTGTGTGTGTGTATGTGTGTGTGTGTGTTTCTAAATTTCCCTGCAAGTAGCAACACTGCACGAGAGATGTCATTTTGGACGAGGCTGTTGTATCGTCTTCTGTGCTTTTACCCTAAGTAACTTCCTCTCCCTTGGCTCCATCCGCCCGCTGTCACGTCCACTCCCAAGTACCGAATGCACTCCACTTACTCCAGGTCCTCCCCAATGCACTCCACTTACTCCAGGTCCTCCCCAATGAACTCAACTTACTGCAGGTACTCCCCAATGAACTCCATTTACTCCAGGTACTCCCCAGTGCACTCCACTTACTCCAGGTCCTCCCAATGCACTCCACTAACTCCAGGTCCTCCCCCATTCATGCCTGGACTCAAACCATCTTGTCTTATCCTCCTGCTGCATCTCATTACCCTAGTTCTGTTCACATTTACACTCACAGTTTTCTCTTTTCAGCTACTATTCCACCCCTCACTCAGTCACTTGCTGTTTCTGTTTACAACACACACAAAAAATATTAACTGATAAGTGTACCGTGTCCCTCCCAGATCTTCTAGCCAGCCCAAACACTCGAACACCACTGACGGTAGACCGTCTCTACTCCCTTCCATCTACCTTCCTTCCTTCCTTCCTTCCTTCCTCCATTCACTCCTTCCTTCTTGACATGCCTCCCTCCCGCTTTTAGATCGTTGTCTCGTGCTCTAACTCAACCCTTCTAACGGGAGGGAGGACTTCCTCCATCTTGCTGTACGGAGACTGAATTCCTCCCTCTCATTGTACCCACGTACCGACTGCGCCGTGCTGTCTGCTGTCCTCTGCGCAACTCGCCCACACTCCAGGGACGACAAAAGGAAAATCACTTAACTAAGACTAAATTTGGCCAACGTGAACAAGAAAATTGCTGCTGGTCCCCCCACCTTTTTCCCCCCTCCCCCCGCTGACGACTGCCTGAGTGACCGACTGTGAATGCTGGTGTTGGAGTCAATACGAGGAGGGAAGAGATGCAGGCAGCCAGGCATGGGGACTTGATGCAAAAGCGATCCAGCAAGCAAGGACACAAGCACGCAACCAGCGACCTCCTTGCCTCGCGCTCAAAATTAATGGATAACAAAACAAAATGAAACATGGGTGAGATATCCCAGTTACGATAAGCGACATTTAAGTAGCAGAAGAAGGGACGCGAGCACCGCCGAGGCAGCAGTAACAGATGGTGGCACAGACACTGCTGAAGCAGCAGAGGACAGATGGGACATAGACGTAGCTGAAGTAGCAAAAAGTGGGAGACAGTCACAGCTGAAGCAGCAATAGCAGATGGGGCACAGACACAGCTGAAGTGGCGTAGCTAATATAGTAGAAAGTGGGACACAGACACAGCTGAAGTAGTTGAAGATTGGAAACAGGCACAGAAGCGGAAGGGGGGGGGGGACACAGACAGGACTGAAGTAGTAGATGGTGAGGACACAGACACAGCAGCAGATGGTGAGGACACAGACACAGCAGCAGATGGTGAGGACACGGACACAGCAGCAGATGGTGAGGACACAGACACAGCAGCAGATGGTGAGGACACAGACACAGCAGCAGATGGTGAGGACACAGACACAGCAGCAGATGGTGAGGACACAGACACAGCAGCAGATGGTGAGGACACAGACACAGCAGCAGATGGTGAGGACACAGACACAGCAGCAGACGGTGAGGACACAGACACAGCAGCAGATGGTGAGGACACAGGACACAGCAGCAGATGGTGAGGACACAAACACAGCAGCAGACGGTGAGGACACAGACACACGCAGGGTCGGGACAATCAGCTACAGCCAACAGAAGAAAACCCCACAGAACATCTCGGTCATCTTGCTCACATCCTTGAGGGAAAATGGATCGTACAACAGTAGGTGTTACTGATATACCCTCTCCCCACTCCCCTCTTCTCTCCCCATCCCACTCTCCTCTCCCACTTCCCTCCCCATTGACAATAATGACTGTTTTCCTGGCCTTTGATCTGTGGGTCGGGGCTGGCATCAAAGCCCTCAGGGAGAGGGGATGGAGGAGGGTAGGCGGGTCGGGTCCTCTCTGATTAATACTTCTGGCCCCCCACTCATTAGCGCCCTACGCCGACCCTGATCACCACCGCCCGCTAATTGATATTGGCCGAGGCTTTGGCGGGCGGGGCGCGTCGTCCAGTGCGACCCGCTGAGTCGTACGTCAACGCTGCCGGCGAAGGGAAGGCGGGATGGAAAGGTCGTCTTCAGGGTGGGGTCGTCTCGGACGATGACGACGTTCTTCGTCGGGGCGTCGCACTTCGGGTCGGGAGGGCCGACCTACTCACCTCCCCTCGACCAACTTGTCCGATATTCTCCACTGGTCTCGAGGATTACAGTGGTATATCTTCAGTGTACTCGTAGGTGTGGTGGTGGAAAACTGCCCCCTCCAGCGTAGTTATGTGTGGTGGTGACTAATTGCTCCCTCCAGCGTAGTTATGTGTGGTGGGGACTAACTGCTCCCTCCAGCGTAGTTATGTGTGGTGGTGGATAACTGAGTGGGGTGGAGCGAGCCTAGAAGACACGTGAGTGGGGTGGAGCGGGGCCAGGTTACCGTCCAGGTCAGCCGCAGTGAGTGGGATGGGGAGAGCGTGTGGGAGGAGGCAGGTGAGAGAGAGAGAGAGGAGGAGGAGGAGGTGGCGGTAAGGTGTCGCAAGCGAGCGTCGGGAAGAACTAATAGAAGTCTACTCGAACTCCTCCCCGACGTCCCGAGCCTCCGCAAGGCAGACCTCAAACCCGCACCTCTCAGTCCCTTCATCACACGAACTCAACCACCAGCCCCTTCATCACACGAACTCAACCACCAGCCCCTTCGTCACCACGAACTCAACCACCAGCCCCTTCATCACACGAACTCAACCACCAGCCCCTTCGTCACCACGAACTCAACCACCAGCCCCTTCGTCACCACGAACTCAACCACCAGCCCCTTCGTCACCACGAACTCAACCACCAGCCCCTTCATCACACGAACTCAACCACCAGCCCCTTCATCACACGAACTCAACCACCAGCCCCTTCGTCACCACGAACTCAACCACCAGCCCCTTCATCACCACGAACTCAACCACCAGCCCCTTCATCACCACGAACTCAACCACCAGTCCCTTCATCACACGAACTCAACCACCAGCCCCTTCATCACCATGAACTCAACCACCAGCCCCTTCGTCACCACGAACTCAACCACCAGCCCCTTCATCACCACGAACTCAACCACCAGCCCCTTCGTCACCACGAACTCAACCACCAGCCCCTTCGTCACCACGAACTCAACCACCAGCCCCTTCGTCACCACGAACTCAACCACCAGCCCCTTCATCACCACGAACTCAACCACCAGCCCCTTCATCACACGAACTCAACCACCAGCCCCTTCATCACCACGAACTCAACCACCAGCCCCTTCATCACCACGAACTCAACCACCAGCCCCTTCATCACACGAACTCAACCACCAGTCCCTTCATTACACGAACTCAACCACCAGCCCCTTCATTACACGAACTCAACCACCTGCCCCTTCGTCACTAGTGAACAAGGCGTCTTCTGTGAATCAATTTTCGGGGTATTTCTCAAAAAAAAAAAAGAAAAAAGAAAGAAAGAAATGGTCACACGTTAACCCACTTCAGGAGTGGAGTACCGAACCAGGTGGGGTAGGGGGGGGAAGGGGAGAGGGGGAGTTTGCAGGGAGGCATTTGTGAAGCAACTGAAGGGTCGTACCGTCGTTGTGCTCAAGGGTCGTACCGTCGTTGTGCTCAAGATTCGTACCGTCGTCGTGCTTAAGGGTCGTACCATCGTGCTCAAGGGTCGAACAGTCGTGCTCGAGGGTCGTACCGTCGTCGTGCTCAAGATTCGTACCGTCGTCGTGCTTAAGGGTCGTACCATCGTGCTCAAGGGTCGTACCGTCGTCCTCGAGGGTCGTACCGTCGTCGTGCTCCGGGGTGTTAAACCACCCAACAAACATTACAGTGTTGCCACCAGAGGGACGACTGTCGCACCCTAGTGATTTACCGCATCTGACCACGCACTCTACCACCCTCCCAACGACCCTCACCAGCAGCCTGGCTCGAGCGTGGAGGACGACTTGATATCCCGCATCAAGGTCGTCCGGAAGGACGGCGGGGGATGGGGTGTGGCGGGGTGCCACACCTCTCCAGACCCTACATCTATGCCCCCTTCCCTGACCTGACCTTAACTGACCTCACACTGTGACTGCTCTGCCAGATGTAGAGTTGTATATAGATAACACAGAGCTATATAAACACACAGACCACAGAGACCCAAGGTCCAAGCGAGATGGTCTGCCTTTAACACTACTGGACTAGTGAAAAAAAATGCGATCCCAGCAACACGCCCGATAGAAAACGGTTGGAAAAAAAATACCTTGCAGAAGTAATATGCCAGAAGGAAATCTTTATAACAGGAAAGTCATAAGGTAAAAATGAGCGTGAATGCGTCACGCATCCCATCACCAACAGCATGCAATCTCCACATTTTGCTATAAAGACAAGATTATGGATAAACTTTGAGTTCCAGCCAGTCTTGTAACTAACTTACCATGTCATTATTACACATGATGTGAAAGGATGATGCAATAACTCTTTCTTGTTCCCTTGAAGTTGATCATATTTTCCTGTTTCCCGGTAAAACCCGGGACTTACACCCCCTTCCCTCCCAGACCGAACATGCCTCTACGCGGTCCATTTCCTCTGGGTGATGCCATGGGACCCGCAGTCAAGCGACCCTCTACCATTCACACAAACACAGTTGACACCTCCAGAAGTAGAGTGAAATATTCCTCATCGGTCTCACCTCTCTTGCTCACTGTCACATCTCAGCCAAAACCCTCCAGACCACGTAAGGAGCATCAGGGAAGTAACACACTCGCTGTGGTGTTTTTAAGGCTTTTGAGGAGACAATGGGAGTGTTCCGGCAGCCTAACACGGAACACGTCACGGGGGTGATCCCATCTCAGTAGCACAGGCCAACTGATGAATTTAAGGTGTGTGTGTGTGTGTGTGTGTGTGTGTGTGTGTGTAGGGGTTGCTGAGTATGGCCTCTTAGAGACAGGCCCACACACACCACAGCCCACTCCGAGCCACACAGCCTCTGGCGTGACCGGGAACCTGGTGAACCAGCAACCAACAGGGAATCGATCCCTCTGCCGCAGCTGCTGCAGAGGATGACTTCACCTGCAGGAGGCCAGCCAGGGTCGCACACGACGCTGCCGAGGAGGATATGACTTTACACCTTCAGAAGGACGGGAGGGAGCCCCAAACAACATGCGGGTGACCTCCCCTTCGGGAAACTACGGGTGGTTGGCCGGGCTGTTTTGGCCTCGAGGCCCTAGCAAACTACCAGGGGCAGTTAAGGGCCGCTAACGTCAAGCTGCTACATCCACCAAAGCATAGAGTCTTCAGCGCCTTCTTCAGGAGGACAATGCTACGACCACACGCACCCTCACCACGCATGTGTGGGCCGCTGTCAGGGAGGAGTTCCTCGTCAGCGCTGCAGCAATACAGTCGTATACAGTAACCAGCAGAACACCCTGGGGTCATCATGGTCGGGGTGTCTGTCGTCATCCAAGTAACGACGGATACTGCCGCAGGTCAACGTCGCTACGTGGACCACCGGCTCAAGGTCGTGGGGCGCGCGCAAAACCATCTCGCTGTGTGATGGACTGCCATGACTCCACCAAAACAAGCTGACTGACTGTTATCCACATACTACAGCCAATAACACACACACACACACACACACACACACACACGTAATGACAACTAAGAAACAATTCATGTCAAACAATCAGTGGACTGTTAACAACCTCACCGTTTGCGCAGACCCGCTAGAAAAACTGTTGGGAAGCAAAGAATGTTCCAGGTTATCAAACGGCGCGCGCGAGCCACTAGGTTCATCGGTGTTGCCATACGAGGCGCAGGCGAAGCTGTCGGTTGGCGGGCCCGGGCCGTCGCCACCCACCCACCCACTCGAACCCACCCAGTGTTGCTGGTATAATCATCCACCTCTCCTCAGCCTTAAGGTCAGACCTTGTCTTGTCAACACGGTTCCTCCTCTCTCCTCCCCCCGCCCTCGATAGTGAACCAGCCAAACTATCGACAGTCTGGTAAACTAGATGATCGTCGACAACCCATACATAACAAGGTCAAGTTTTATCATCATTCTCTTCATCATCGAGTCGATAACTGGTCGAAAACCTACGTGAGGAAAATAACAGTATAACTGTAACTCCTGGGTGTTACCGGACTCCGCCGTCTTGCGGTTACGCCGCGAGTGATAAGTCACTATTGTATTCAGCGAGGTTTCGTTAGCGGAGTACTCTCTCGTCGACGAACTTCTCACTTAATGAATTCATCCGTTCCCTGCTACTGATTGCGGAGCAGCCTTAAAGATAATGGAAGCCCCGGGAAATGGGTCCTTGGGGCTATATCATAGTAGTGGTAGTAGTAGTAGTAGTAGCAGTGGGAGTAGTAGTAGCAGGAGTAGCAACAGTAGTAGTAGTAGTAGTAGTAGTAGTAGTAGTGGGAGTAGTAGTAGAGTAGTAGTAGTAGTAGTAGTAGTAGTAGTAGTAGTAGTAGTAGTAGTAGGAGGAGTAGTAGTAGTAGTAGTAGTAGGAGGAGGAGGAGGAGTAGTAGTAGTAGTAGTAGTAGTAGTAGTAGGAGTAGTAGTAGTAGTAGTAGTAGTAGTAGTAGTAGTAGTAGTAGTAGTAGTAGTAGTAGTAGTAGTAGTAGTAGGAGGAGGAGTAGTAGTAGTAGTAGTAGTAGGAGTAGGAGGAGGAGTAGTAGTAGTAGTAGTAGTAGGAGTAGGAGGAGGAGTAGTAGTAGTAGTAGCAGGAGTAGTAGTAGTAGTAGTAGTAGTAGTAGTAGTAGTAGTAGTAGTAGGAGGAGAGTAGTAGTAGTAGTAGTAGTAGTAGGAGTAGCAGTAGTAGTAGTAGTAGTAGTAGTAGTAGTAGTAGTAGTAGTAGTTTTTTTTTTTTTTTAATACTTTGTCGCTGTCTCCCGCGTTTGCGAGGTAGCGCAAGGAAACAGACGAAAGAAATGGCCCAACCCCCCCCCCCCATACACATGTATATACATACGTCCACACACACAAATATACATACCTACACAGCTTTCCATGGTTTACCCCAGACGCTTCACATGCCCTGATTCAATCCACCGACAGCACGTCAACCCCGGTATACCACATCGCTCCAACTCACTCTCTCTCTAGTATTATTATTATTATTATTATTATTATTATTATTATTATTATTAGTAGTAGTAGTAGTAGTAGTAGTAGTATTAGTAGTAGTAGTAGTAGTAGTAGTAGTAGTAATAATAATAATGATGATAATAATGGCCCAACCCACCCACATACTCATGTATATACATAAATTCCCATTCACCCACATATACATACATATACATTTCAACGTATACATACATATACATACGCAGACGTATACATATATACACATGTACATATTCATACTTGCTGCCTTCATCCATTCCCGTCGCCACCCGGCCACACATGAAATAGCATCCCCCCCACTCCTTCCAGCGAGGTAGCTCCAGGAAAAGAAAAAAAAAAAAAAGGTCACATTCGTTCACACTCAGTCTCCAGTTGTCATGTGTAATGCACCGAAACCACAGCTCCCTATTCACGTCCAGGCCCCACAAACCTTTCCATATTCCATATCATTATTGTAGATACAGAAAACGGTAAAAATCTTGAGATTCTGAGGATTTACGAACTGTTCCTTTGAAAATGATTTGTACTGCAACCGGGTCTTTTATCTTCGTCCCTTTTGTGGGTCGGGGGAAGGTTGAGAGGGGGGGGGGGGGGGTTGGCGGCGGACCCTGGACGTCGGCAGACTCGGGGAAATACGAGGTGGCGAGAGCCATCGAAAGACTGAGTCACGGGAGGGTGGTTGTGGTGGTCGTGTGTGTGTGTGTGTGTGTGTGTGTGTGTGTGTGTGTGTGTGTGTGTAATGACCTACCTGTGCTGTACGGGGAAGGGGAGGGTGAAGAGAAGGGGGAGTTTGACACTCGTTTCTTGCCCATCTCTTGAACTTTCCCTACAATCATGTTTGAACTTAGATATAATGCTGTCAGCGTCCGCACTATTATCACACGTTTATAAAACTTGTTTGTTCTCTCTCTCTCTCTCTCTCTCTCTCTCTCTCTCTCTCTCTCTCTCTCTCTCTCTCTGTGTGTGTGTGTGTGTGTGTGTGTGTGTGGTAGAGGAGAGATGGGGGGAGAATCTCCGGCTGATGTCAGGTCTGTTTCATCTGTTACCAGATCACTCCTCTCAAAGGGATGCTATGAGCGATCGCTTGCATCTGTCACCCTACACCTCACCTCACCTCATCCTCCCCCCTCTCACAGTCATGTCACGGTCCCTCGTCATGTCTGCCACCTCACCACACCCCTCACAGTGTCATGTGTCTGCCACCTCACCACACCCCTCACACTGTCATATGTCTGCCACCTCACCACACCCCTCACACTGTCATGTGGGAATGACTCGTCATATCTGTCACCTTACCCACCCCTCCAACATCACCCCCTCGCACAGTCATGTTGCAGTCACTGGTCATGTCTGCCAACCCCCCCCCCCCCCTTCCTCCCGCACCCAGGGATCAATACAACACCTGCCAGTGGTGAGCATCCTAACTTAATTGACAGGAGGCTTAAATCCCTCTGCGAATCCCCCGTCCTTAAAGGGCGCGTGTACTGCTGATGTAGTGTGTGTGTGTGTGTGTGTGTGTGTGTGTGTGTGTGTGTGTGTGTGTGTGTGTGTGTGTTTACCTATTTGAATCGCATGGGGAGAAGGTTATACACTCATGGGGCCCCCATCTTTGAACTCTCTCAACTATTGTGTAGTTTTTCTTTTTTATGATAGTCGATAAATTCAGTTCCAGGGGTAAGGCCCCGCGAGTGTAGAAGCCCCCCCCCCCCCCCTTGCAATACAAGAGAAGGTTGCCCCTCTGCTGTAGAACTCCCTCCCCGCACAACGTCATTGCTTATCCCTCCTATCCACTAGCGTGATACCATAAAACTACTTCCTCACATCTTTTCCAACAAGAGTTCCTTCTTTAGTTTGGTCCTCTGGTTGTTCTATCCTTGCATCGTTCGAGCAACACCTATATCAACATCATCAGACCGATGAAGTAACTGGAAGGTTGTGCTCAAGTCACACTTAACTCCTCTCGCTTCCATAGTGGGCAAGTTTATAATGTCACCACAAAACAGCTCAGCATCTATCTTGCCCTCCTGTAAACTTTCTCTATCAGTTCTATGCCCATCTTTCAGTGGTCAACAAACCTGAGTGGCATAGTCTAGCTTTGGTCTATATTAAGTTGTGAACAGTTTGCTGATCATCCCATTTTCTGTATACTTCAATACGGTTGTAATATTTCACAGAAAACAGTTTGTCTCCTTTATAATTCCACTACGCCTTAGCTCCAACGACAGGTCAGGTATGCTGTCGACTCCCAAGTCCCTCGTATACACAGATTCCAATTCTGGAGTTTGTCTCGGTCCCCTTGTAAACTGGCGCAATCCTCATTATTCTTTACTTCCCTCATGACCTCGGCATCATCTGCAAACACGTTCGGGTACGAGTCCAATCTTTTTTACGACGAGTCATTCACACAGGTCAAGATGAAGAACAACAACAATGGTTCCCGTTACAGAAGAAGGCCTTGGGGACGCTACCTCAAACCCACTTCAAGTAGGCCACTCTAACATGCGTCCTTTGTTCCCTGTCACTTACGGGGGAATTTTCTGTTCGTTAGAGAAGTGTCCCCCATTACTCCTGCCTGAAGAACCTTAGCTTCTTTACCAGCCTCCAACGTGGCGCACCAGCATCACACGCTTTTCTGCGAGGTTCGGACACACAGACAGACAGTCCGTCCATTCGTCTTTCTCCTCTTTTATTTCAGAGTTCACACTCTCGTGGAAGTTTAACGACGTTTGTTAAACATGACCTCCTTTCGTTAAACATGGCCTCCCTTCGTTAAACGTGACCTCCTTTCGTTAAACATGGCCTCCCTTCGTTAAACGTGACCTCCTTTCCCTAAATCCACGTTGACCCTCACTCTGGTAATCTGTCCTCAAGTGGTAGTCATGTATTTGCTTACTATCATATTCTCTGTTGTTTTACAGATCACGCGACTCAGAGAAACTGGTATGTGTGTGTGTGTGTGTGTGTGTATGTGTGTGTGTGTGTGTGTGTGTGTGTGTGTGTGTGTGTGTGTGTGGACAGTATCTCCTGACCCACCCGTTCACTGTAATGCCTTACATCCTTGCATCTACTCCTCCCTTTCTACCATCCGTTCCACACTCCTGTTTTCCCCATCTCTTTGTCTCCTTTCTCCTCAATCCCTTCCCTCCTTCTCCCCTCCCTCCCTCCTCTTCCTCCTCCCTTCCCTCCGCTTCTGCCTCAGACCGGAGCAGGGCAGTAAGGCTTCCCACTCCTCTCTCCTGAATATTAATAGCCAAACTCTTGTCGCCGTGATCTTCCCAGGCGCTGCAGATTTACACTGGGAAAACTCCTCAAGCGCGGGAGGGCACCCGAGGGGAGGGAAGGGGTCAGGAAGGGAGGAGGGGGTGGTGTCTGTCACCACAGGTCCTCATTACGTGGCTCCTGCTGCAGCAGGAGGAGGAGGAGGAGGAGGAGGAAGAGAAAGAGGAGGGTGCCTGAGGAAGACGAGGAAAGGGAGGAAGTCTGGGGTCCCTCGAAGTCAAAGACTCTTTTTGGGGATAAATCTAATTAGATTAAAACAAGTGTTGCGAGGGAGGGAGGGAGGGAGGGTCGGCCTCAAGGCTGGAGGGGCTGCGAAAATAATGATGGTAAAAAAAGAGGGGGTCATAAGGGACCTTTACTGCCTCCCTCGTGTCGCTACATCCACGGGCAACATACACGGCCCGGTGGATGCCCTCACTTGATTGGCTGACGGGTTACTACACATGTCACCCTGTGTCCTCAGCTGGCTCTGCAGGCGAGAGGGAGGACCAACACGGCACCTGTCTGACCGGGTGGAGTACCTCGCCCCCGTGCTGGGCTGAACGAACGATGCGAGAAGGGAGGCAGGAAGAGGAAAGACAAAATATATGAAGGAGAGAGAGAAAGAGAGAGAGAGAGAGAGAGAGAGAGAGAGAGAGAGAGAGAGAGAGAGAGAGAGAGAGAGAGAGAGAGAGAGAGAGAGAGAGACTCCTTCCTTGTCGAGATCCCGAACGGGAAGGGGAAACCCGCGTATTCGATGCATCGGAGGGCGTCGCAAGCTATGGCAGAACATTCGTCGAGGCGCAAATCACACGTCTCCTGCGGTGGTTGTGGCCACGAAGACATGTCCTCATGGCTGGACAGGACAAACCCTTACTCAAGTGGCTTACATGTCTTGCTCCTCCGTTAGTACCGGCCTCCCACTCAAGCGCTGGCTGGTCTTTGTCCCCTTGATCACTTCGCTGGGCTCTCCTGGAAGGATCATCGCCCATCGTCTTGAGGCGTGGCGGCGGCAGAGGGAGGCACCGGCCTGTCATGCGATACTGGGGCAACTCTAGCAGAGGTCAGGAGGGGCCCCCGAGTAAGTGACGCTCGTAATTCATGGACTCCTCGTAGACACATGACGAAATCTGTCATTTGTTTCGATCACGCGTGAGCGCCAAAGGGACTTTGGGGTGCGACGGTGGGGTGTGCTGAAGAAGTACACTGGGTCAAAGAAGTCTCTGTGCACTGTGGTTCCTTTGCATCCCGTAGTGATTCGACCAGCGCCTGAGGATATAGGGGTGGTTGGCATGCCTACCTGGCTGTGTGATCGGTCCGTCCGTCCGTCGGGTCTGAACTACACAGCCACATACACACACACACACACACACACACACACACACAATGTGGCACTTCATCTAACATAGTCGCTGTCGGCCGCCGATGTCGTGGTCACGCCGTTCGCGACGGAGACATCACAGGCCACAGGCGGGGCTGCAGCAACCCTCTATGGTGAGGGGCTACGGCGCCAGTGGTATTGTATTCGATAGCTTGGCGTTCACCGATACACACCACCGCGGGGGATCCGGCGACGTGCCGAAACAGGTCGCTACAGACGAGTCTCAAAGCGTATATAATATCATATATTATTTACATAAATACATCCATAAGTATTTGACAGGGTATGTCCCTAGTGGCCATAATGGCATCTTGTCGCTAATGGCGATCGTGGCACCCTGTCGCTAGTGGCCATCGTGGCATCTTGTCGCTAGTGGCCATCATGGCACCTTGTCGCTAGTGGCCATCATGGCATCTTGTCGCTAGTGGCCGTCATGGCACCTTCATGATGGGACCATAGTGTCCTCCACTGTGAGCACATTTTTGAACTTATCATTCATCTCTTCGCAAATTTTCTTTGAGATTATTTTCATTCTGATTAACTTGTCTTCAGTCGGCATTTAGCCTCTCGTAAATTCACGGGAAAGTTTTGAGGATTTTTATCTGCCTTGTCCACAGTATTTCTCTCAAATTTCCTCTGGTCCTCCTTCGTGCACTCACTCCTTGCAGTCTTATACCCTTCCAAAAGCTGGCTGTCTGCTGGACCCCCACAGTATACTCCTCAGAATTTACCAAAGCTCTTTTGCTTTATGACATCTTTTTATTTTACCGAATCTCTCTCTCTCTCTCTCTCTCTCTCTCTCTCTCTCTCTCTCTCTCTCTCTCTCTCTCTCCCCGTTTTCTAACCCTCCCTCTCTATCTGCAGCTAGAGGTACCCATGTTCTATCTCCTCCATTACAGATCTCAAACAGAAATTTCCATGACAGTGGCTCACACTTTGCCTCCAGGACTTCGCCTACGTCCTTAAAGAAACTGTTTACCTCCTCGAAGTTGTCCATGGCTACATTTCCTCTCTACTTCTCGGGTTTCTCACTCACCAATGTACACAGAACTCGAACACTACCTGACCACCTTCATCCCTGGCGTGCACCATGACGAATATTTTCATCTCACGAACCATTGTACACAGAACTCGAACACCACCAGACCACCTTCATACCTGGCGTGCACCAGGTATATCCTCCTGCTATACGGGGATATACGCTCTGTGGTAATGATGGCGTCTCAGTGTATCTCTGGTGCTTGTGTTCTTAATGACATGAATGATACACTAGAAATCTACTGGAGACGCGGTAAGATTCTGTCTCTCCATGAGATGAGTCCCCACGAGTGTAGAACTCCCTCCCCGCACAGTGCAAGAGATGAGTCCCCACGAGTGTAGAACTCCCTCCCACCCGTACAGTGCAAGAGATGGGGTCCCACAAGTGGTAGAACTCCCTCCCCGTACAGTGCAAGAGATGGGGCCCCACGAGTGTAGAACTCCCTCCCCGTACAGAGCAACAGATGGGGTCCCACAAGTGGTAGAACTCCCTCCCCGTACAGTACAAGAGATGGGGCCCCACGAGTGTAGAACTCCCTCCCCGTACAGTACAAATAGGTCATTATAGAGAGGTAATTACACACCATTATTTCATACAAGATGCAGTCATCTTGACCTCACATTTCTACTCATTTCAGCGGGCCTTCGTGTGACGTAGCGGTTAGCGTTAATCACTGTAATTAACGCACAAGCCGGCACCGGGTCGGGCCCGCAGGGGTTCGAATCCTGTGACACGGCAGTCGGCCTACATTCAACCTAGGTGTTCATCCTCCTCTTGGAACTGGTCGATAAATGAGTATTTGGCTTAGGCTGATATATATATATATATATATATATATATATATATATATATATATATATATATATATACTTACCCGTCCGTCCCAGAGGACACCACACAGCCCCTCACCGTGAAACGAGGTGTTCTGCCTATTTCAAGGTGACTTGATTGACTAATATAGGTAACGAGGAACGAGCTGGTCCATCCCCCCCCCCCCCCCTGGAGAGGTGGGAAACGTGGATGATGGATCAGGATCAACAGGCGAGAAATTCGCATTGTGGATCGGCGGGATTTTCTTATTTACATAAGGAAACCTCAATAACCTAAAAGAATGACGGCATTAAATTGTTTTTTTCTATTGGTGCTTTTAGTATAAACCTGCGGTATATTTCTCATAAGTACGAGATATCATTCAGTACAATATTATAAATATTATCTCGTGAAAGATTGTTTAATTCATTTATACACAGCATTTCGTGAAAATGTTGCTTAATTCATTTAAATCTCTGTGGCTAAAACAAAGAGACGCAAGACGTCAATCGTTCCTTTAGGTTATCCAAAACTCCTTTGATTATGCTCGCTTCTTCTTCCTACGTCGGCATCCGCGTCGTTTGCGCGCGCGCCTGACGGACACACGGACGTTCGGACGCCCCCCCCCCCTCCATCCTTCCCTCCCTCACTTCCCTTCTTCACTATTCCTACAGTGTACCACACGAATCTTTTCGTAGAGCAGCATCCAGTAGCCTTGGCTTCTACAGCCGCTCGCCCCGGCCGCCCCCCTGCAACACACACACACACACACACACACACGCATCTGCCTCTCGTATTATAACTTTTAGCCCCAAAAATGCGCTTCTTTCTCAAACTCAAAACAGACTGGCGCTGCGGGCCATGACATGGACGCTAATTTGATTTAAGGGGGGAGAGTTTCTTCAGCCCTGGAGGAGGAAGAGACTGCCAGGGTTCGAAACCCTGGGGATTCCAAAGAGGTTTAGACCGACTGGGAGGAGGATGGGTGAGGGGTAAGAAAGGGGTGTCGGACATCTGTGAACCAGCGAGCCATTCTGACCCGATGGATTCAATATCCTTCTCTTTCCGGGGTCGAGCAGCGAGTCGATCGATGTCGAGCAAGTGTTGTGAACCAGTGAACTCACCGTCTTAGAAGGGTCGAGCAGTGTGTTACGAACCAGTGAAACCCACAGTGATGTGAGGCTCGGGCGAAATTCATGAACCAGTGAACCCGCCAAGTCAGCCATGTGGAACAGTGTTGTAAACCAGTGAACCCGCTCATCCAGGAGGAGTCGAGCAGGGTTGTGAAGCAGTGAACTCAACAAGACGACCACGTAAAAACAACAGGTACTTATCGCTACATTTCTTCACATGACTTTGATACATCATAGTAGCTATACTCCCGAAGGAATACGTGTATGACTGATAAAAATAACTAAAATATATTACAAAAATGTGAAGGAATTCCCATAAAGATTAGGGCGTCTGACCTGGTTACTTCGAACCGGTGTCACTTACTGGGAGATGAACCCTTCGAACCAGACGCTCATTAACACACAACTGTATCACCATACGGTCGATATGACAGTGATAAATCTTATGAGTTTAATACGTTATAGCGTTAATCTCTGCAGGTTCTACCTTATGGCTTAGGGTGAAATTAATGCCACACTGGTCGGGCCTTTGCGGGGCTAATGTGTGTGTGTGTGTGTGTGTGTGTGTGTGTGTAAGGCCTCAGGTGTGTTGCGTAACTTGTTCAAACACGTTCATCAGCGGCAGGCTTATCTACCCCCCCCTCCTCCTCCTCCCTCCTCTCCTCTTACTCTCTACCGCAGCCTAGTTAAGCCCTACAACCACACCTTGACCAGAGCACCAAGTCACCACAGCTTGGCTCCCTACAAGCCCAGCTTACCACAGCTTAGCTCCCTACAAGCCCAGCTTACCACAGCCTAGCTCCCTACAAGCCCAGCTTACCACAGCCTGCTCCCTACATGCCCAGCTTACCACAGCCTAGCTCCCTACAAACCCAGCTCACCACAGCCTAGCTCCCTACAAGCCCAGCTTACCACAGCCTAGCTCCCTACAAGCCCAGCTTACCACAGCCTAGCTCCCTACAAGCCCAGCTTAGGAGAGCCGACACCAGGGCAGCAGCGAGGTGTGTCGACTGGACAAAAGTTTGCAGTACACTACCACCATCACCCAACCGACGGGGGGACGTCCCCACCCACTGACCACCCCTCTCCTCCCTCCCTTCCCTCTCCTCGGCCTCCACCCTCATCGGGTCAAGAGAAGAGGCAGGATGTTCACCCTCACCCCCTCACCCTCACCCCCTCACCCCCTCACCCTCACCCTCACCTTCACCCCCTCACCCTCACCCTCACCCCCTCACCCTCACCCTCACCTTCACCCTCACCCTCACCTTCACCCCCTCACCCTCACCCTCACCCTCACCCTCACCCCCTCACCCTCACCAGCATCACATCTGATGATCACGAGATAATCTGGGGGAGGAGGGAGGGAGGGAGGGAGGGGGGGATTTAATCCCACAGATTTAATGCTAGGGGATCTATCTATCCATCTATCTATCTATCTATCTATCTATCTATCTATCTATCTATCTATATATATATATATATATATATATATATATATATATATATATATATATGCCTATAACTGTATATATCACCCGTCGCTGGAATTCTCGCCTGAGGTCAGTCTGGCTCAACCCAGAGGAAGGAGAGACCCAGAGATAAGCCAGGAGACGCGCGCGTGTGTGTGTGTGTGTGTGTGTGTGTGTGTGTGTGTGTGTGTATTATAATACATGTCTGGAAGTCTATCTTGGAGGAGCCTCCAGATTCCAGGAGGCATCATGGAACTGTGTGGCTCTCTTTGTTCCAGCGTCTGGCTCCAGGACACACACACACACACACACACATACGGTCCAAGGACCCCCACAGGAACGACGATAAACGAGAGGAGACGTGGGGGAGTACAGAGTCGGGGGAGGAGGAGCAGAAGGAGGAGGAGGAGGAGGAGGAGGAGGAACAGCATCACAAGGAAGAGGAGGAGGAGGAGGAGGAGGAGCAGCATCAGAAGGAAGAGGAGGAGGAGGAGGAGGAGGAGCAGCAGCATCAGAAGGAAGAGGAGGAGGAGGAGCAGCAGCAGCATCAGAAGGAAGAGGAGGAGGAGGAGGAGGAGGAGGAGGAGGAGGAGCAGCATCAGAAGGAAGAGGAGGAGGAGGAAGAGCCTGGGGAGGGGAAACAAAGGGAGGTGAACGGAGGTCGACCTAACCACCCCTCCCTCCTCCCCTAACCTCTCGTCCCGGATGTTGCTCCTCCGAGAGAGAGGGAGACGACCACCTGGGCCTCGTGACGACCTTCCAGGCAGACGACCACCTGGGCCTCGTGACGACCCTCCAGGCAGACGACCACCTGGGCCTCGTGACGACCTTCCAGGCAGACGACCACCTGGGCCTCGTGACGACCTTCCAGAAAAGGCGAGAGTATATATATATATATATATATATATATATATATATATATATATATATATATATATATATATATATATATATATACAGGTTGTGTACACACACATACTGCCTAAGTGTGAGAGATGTAAAATTGTATATGAGTAAAGACAAAAGGCTGACTTAATAACGTGGAAATGATAGGGTGAGGGCAGAGGAAGTGGTGGTGGAGGCTGTTGTTGTTGTTGTTGTTGTTGTTGTTGTTGTTGTTGTTGTTGTGTGTGTGTGTGTGTGTGTGTGTGTGTGTGTGTGTGTGTGTAATTACCAACTTGTACTATACGGGGAGGGAGTTTACACTCGTGGCGGCCCCCATCTCCTGAACTTTCTCCACTATATCATAGGTTCAGTTTTAAACTTCACGATCTCATCTACTCGTGCCACTAAGAGAGGCTCTTCCTAACAGATTTCCACACAAGTTTCTTGCTTAATTTCATGTTACGGTCCAATGGCTGACGCATCTTTGTATCCTTCAGAGAAATGTTCTCCGTTGACATCGTCAACTGGTGTGTGTGTGTGTGTGTGTGTGTCTGTGGTGGGGATGGGGACGAGGTCAGCCAGTATGAGCTGCTGCTGCTGCAGGCGCTACAAAACAGCGGGGGTAAGTAGGCTTGGGATCCAGTACACAGGAGGACGTGTGGCATCATGGGTCGTGGGAGGCTGGACTGGAACACTAGGACTGGCGTGGTGTTTTGCCCACGACAGGAGGAGAGGCTGCGTCAGAGGGGAGTGCTGCGTCGCCTGCGTCAGGAGGAGGAGAGGCTGCGTCAGATGGGAGTGCTGCGTCGCCTGCGTCAGGAGGAGAGGCTGCGTAAGAGGGGAGTACGGCTCGCCTGCGTCAGGAGGAGAGGCTGCGTCAGAGGGGAGTACGGCGTCGCCTGCGTCAGGAGCAGAGGCGTGCGTGGTGGTGTAGCAAGATGGTTCAGAGGTCACTCGAACCTAACTCGGGATATGCATCTACACCCACCCACCAGAATAGAAAATAAAAATCGCACACCTAGCTCTACAACACGCCTCCTCCCACCTCCCCAACACGGCAGAATACAGACCTTCAAACTTGTTAATTAATGGAGGGTAATTAGTCTGCGGCTAAACCCTCCCCCAAGGTTATTGTGAATGAATCTTTCCTTCAGTTGCAAAGGGCAAACCGTTCAGAGCAGAAGGGGAGGAGGTAGTGGTTTACATGAGGGCCAAGTGTGGGACTTGTAGGGGAGGAGAGTTACGCGTTCTTACTACGTATCTAGGATGTATCTAGGGTGTCTAGCCTCCACCATACCATCCATGGGCCTCTTACAAGTCCTGGTGTGGTTAATTCTACCCAGCTGGGATCCGACACGTAGCCCAGAGACGCTGAGGAACTTCGTCCTTGTGATTATCACAGTTTCCTCCTGAAGGAGTCAAGGGGTACACGACACACACACACACGACACACACACACACACACACACACACACGTCTGGGCTCTGACTCCAGTCCCTGTGGCCCGGTTGGCTGACGCGACCAACGTCGGGGTCATCAAGGGTGAGGCTGTATATGATCCATCGTCGCACGGCGGCTTGCTTACGACGGTGGTGAGGTCGGCCGTCGGATCTCTACGCAGGATCGTGATGTGCGAACTCACGGTCGTGTAGACGTGAGGGGGGGCCACGACCTCTGCTGCTATCTCGGGGCCGCTCAGGCATAAACCACGACACAGGGGAGGCGGTGGTGAGGAGGGGCAAGTGTCGCACCCCAGGCCTGCTTGCCCGCCCAAGCCAGAGCCACCTAACCTCCGATGTCAGCTGTTGACACCGCTCTCCCCTCCCTCCCTAACCCTCCGTCAGGTGACCCAGCTCACCAAGGAATGCCCTCCCTCACCCTCACTTACCCAACACGACTTATTCATGTGACAAAAAAAAGTACCAAGAGAACTAAAGAAAGACAGGGGTCATGCCTCTGGCACACACACACACACACACACACACACACACACACACACACACACACTGGAGGCAATGTTTCACGTCTAAAGTACCACTCAAACCGATCAATCCACTGCCAACAGTGGACACTGAACAGGGGGGAAATGGATAAAATCGATGAATTTTGTCCCAATGAAAAATCGTTTGAATCGTTTTTCTATTTTGTAAGATTCAGTGTCTGTCTCCCGCTGTGAGTTACAGTGTCTTCCGCTGTGAGATACAGTAATACAGTGTCTTCCACTGTGAGAAAGTGATACAGTGTCTTCCATTGTGAGAAACAGTAATACAGTGTCTTCCACTGTGAGATACAGTGATACAGTGTCTTCCACTGTGAGAAAGTGATACAATGTCTTCCGCTGTGAGATACAGTAATACAGTGTCTTCCACTGTGAGAAAGTGATACAGTGTCTTCCACTGTGAGAAACAGTGATACAGTGTCTTCCGCTGTGAGATACAGTAATACAGTGTCTTCCACTGTGAGAAAGTGATACAGTGTCTTCCGCTGTGAGATACAGTAATACAGTGTCTTCCAATGTGAGAAAGTGATACAGTGTCTTCCATTGTGAGAAACAGTGATACAGTGTCTTCCACTGTGAAATACAGTGATACAGTGTCTTCCACTGTGAAAAGACGTTTGAACTTGTTACATCATGACGTCATGCTGTAGAGCTCTGCCCTCCGAGTCCCTCACTCATATCAAGCTGCTCTGTAAGTGACGATTTACTCCCGATGAATTTAGGGAACAGTCTGGCAATGTCACCTGCCTCGCGCACAACATTCTTCCCAAAGCGTCCTGACGTGTGTGTGTGTGTGTGTGTGTGTGTGACAGAGGTCAGGTGAGGTGGTATTCAAAGTGATACAGCCTCTCCCCCAGGGCGAGTTCAACCCCTGCAGGGTGGGAGGGAGGGAGAGAAAGAGGGAGTGAGGGAGGGAAGCGAGCCATGATTTCAGCACAGAGTGGCCAGCTCAGGGTGGGAGGGAGGGAGAGAAAGAGGGACTGAGGGAGGGAAAGAGGGAGTGAGGGAGGGAAGCGAACCATGATTTCAGCACAGTGTGGCCAGCTGGCCGGCAGGGTGGCTGGCACGCCCTTCGTTATGTATTAATGCCAGTGGTTTCCTGTGTCCCTGGGACGACCTCGGCTTTCGGAGGGGACGACCCACCCACAGCGTCGGAAGAGTAACTACCTGACGGGGGTCTGTACCCAAACGTCGCATCCTCGGTGTCGCAACCAAACGTTACGTCCTCTCTCGTGGAACGGGAGGATGATTGGTGTACCCAAACAGGTACGACTTTATGAACCTCACTTACGACGACGTGGCCTTCAGTACGACTCTTCCGGGTCAGGACAGACGTCCAATCTATCGTACCCAAGGGTCGCACCGTCGTGCTCGAGGGTCGTACCGTCGTGCCCGAGGTTCGTACCGTCGTGCTCAAGGGTCGTAGCGTCGTGCCCGAGGGTCGCACCGTCGTGCTCGAGGGTTGTACCGTCGTGCTCGAGGGTTGTACCATCGTGCCCGAGGGTCGTACCGCCGTGCCCCAGGGTCGTACCGTCGTGCAGAAGACAACACACAAAACATTTCTGTACCGGGACCGAAGACGAATTGAGAAGGACACCGGGTGAGCGAGCGTGGGGGCCAGCACAAAGCGTCATCCCTGCGTGTAACGCTGGTGTAACGTGACGTAAAGAGTCGAGTAACGGTGCGACGATCGCTGCGTGTAACGCTGGTGTAACGTAACGTAAAGAGTCGAGTAACGGTGCGACGAACACACGCGAGGACCCGCTCCCGTCTGCGCGTTCGCCTGGCGGTGCATCGTCGCGCTGGTGGTGACATATCCCTAAAATTCCTTTTCGAGGTGAGGGAGAGAGGACGAGGCGATGGTGGTCTTCTGTCCTCCTCCCGTCGTGTTCCTTCCTCCAGCCCAGCTCAGCTGTGGCTGCATACAAGACGGAGCCCCGGAGCTTGGAGTGGAGGCGCCACAGCCAGCACACCAGGAGTGAGTGAGGGAGGAGGTGAGAGGGTGGGGGAGAAGCCCTGGAGTGTTTGGTGGGGCCGTACCGCAAGACGTGGAGTTGGTGTTACCTGGTGGAGCGCCGCCACGGCTGGCCGCTCCACCTGCCCAATAATGCAAGGGCCCCCAGGTGTTGGGGAGGTGCTGGAAATAGCATGGGCCAGGAAAACACGACACACACACGCGCACACACACACACACACACACACACACACACATACGTGCACAGGCACAGACAGCAGAACCCCAGGGCCACAGTTGTAGATGTACACCCATAACCTCACACCAACCCTCACAGATTGTGAGTACAACACTCTATCTCCATAGCCAGCCGGCACCAACCGGCACCATCCTCGCCAGCCGGCACCAACCGGCACCACCCTCGCCAGCCGGCACCACCCTGGCCAGCCGGACGTGAGTGTGAGACCAGCCGGCCCCACTAAGGGTTGATCATCTCAGGTATTTCAACTAATGGGCGCTACCTCCTCACCTGGGACCATGTCTGGTGTCTATCCCTCACCTGGGATAGGGTAATCCCACGGTGATAAAGAGGGATTCCCGGGTGGCGTACGGGGAAAGTAGCATCCCCGGAATAAAGGGTGATGGTCTGGGATCATCCCCCATCTGGGATCATCCCCCATCCCAGGTATCCCCCGTCACTGCTCAATACCACACCGTAAAAACTCCGGGACACAATGCGCGCCAAAAAAGAAGAAAAAAAAAAAAAATATGCGCGCGCGCCAAAATAAAAAAAGAGAAAAATCAGCTGACATTGTTTACGAAAAATCCCGCCGCGTCCGAAACGCTCGGGAAGGGGAGGAGGGGGGGAGGGGGGAATGCGGGGAGGGGGGAATGGGGGAGGGGGGAATGGGGGAGGGGTGGGGGGAGGGGGTGGATCACCGTCGTCCGTTGAAGCGACCGATGTGTGTGTTGTTGTATCGGTAATTACCCAGAGACAATATATCGGCCGGGGGAGGAGGGAGGGGGAGGGAGAGAGAGAGAGAGAGAGAGAGAGAGAGAGAGAGAGAGAGAGAGAGAGAGAGAGAGAGAGAGTGTGTGGGAGGGAGGGAGGGAGAGGGAGGAGGGCTGAGAGCAGTAATGGCTTTATGAACAGCAGTGAAGGAAGAGTTAGTGCGGGGGGGAGGCACTGGGCCAGGTGGCAAGGGGGGTTGGTTCCTGACGGTACTGGTGGTCTGTGGGGCCGAGATGTGCGTGGCATGACACCACTCTTGCCCCTCCCTACACCTCTCACTGTGGTACTCTTGCCCCTCCCTACACCTCTCACTGTGGTACTCTTGCCCCTCCCTACACCACTCACTGTGGTACTCTTGCCCCTCCCTACACCTCTCACTGTGGTACTCTTGCCCCTCCCTACACCTCTCACTGTGGTACTCTTGCCCCTCCCTACACCTCTCACTGTGGTACTCTTGCCCCTCCCTACACCACTCACTGCGGTACTCTTGCCCCTCCCTACACCACTCACTGTGGTACTCTTGCCCCTCCCTACACCACTCACTGTGGTACTCTTGCCCCTCCCTACACCACTCACTGCGGTACTCTTGCCCCTCCCTACACCACTCACTGTGGTACTCTTGCCCCTCCCTACACCACTCACTGTGGTACTCTTGCCCCTCCCTACACCACTCACTGTGGTACTCTTGCCCCTCCCTACACCACTCACTGTGGTACTCTTGCCCCTCCCTACACCACTCACTGCGGTACTCTTGCCCCTTTCATTCATAAGAAACAAAATGCAGGATTTTGGCCCACTGGCTACGCTGTGGACAATCGCATGTTTACCAAATGGCGTCTTAGCTACATCTCTTCGTTGTATATCAACTGACTGTTATATTTCTCTTTTGTCTCTCCCCTGATGATGTGATTATTACACGAAATTGCACTTGGGAACTTATCGTGTTTCATTTTCCCCGTGGACTCATAGGAATATCTTGATCACGCGCAAAATTGTGATCCTTTCCAATATATATATATATATATATATATATATATATATATATGTTTTAGATATCTGGGAGTGGATCTGTCAGCGGATGGAACCATGGAAGCGGAAGTGGATCATAGGGTGGGGGAGGGGGCGAAAATTTTGGGAGCCTTGAAAAATGTGTGGAAGTCGAGAACATTATCTCGGAAAGCAAAAATGGGTATGTTTGAGGGAATAGTGGTTCCAACAATGTTGTATGGTTGCGAGGCGTGGGCTATGGATAGAGATGTGCGCAGGAGGATGGATGTGCTGGAAATGAGATGTTTGAGGACAATGTGTGGTGTGAGGTGGTTTGATCGAGTAAGTAACGTAAGGGTAAGAGAGATGTGTGGAAATAAAAAGAGCGTGGTTGAGAGAGCAGAAGAGGGTGTTTTGAAATGGTTTGGGCACATGGAGAGAATGAGTGAGGAGAGATTGACCAAGAGGATATATGTGTCGGAGGTGGAGGGAACGAGGAGAAGAGGGAGACCAAATTGGAGGTGGAAAGATGGAGTGAAAAAGATTTTGTGTGATCGGGGCCTGAACATGCAGGAGGGTGAAAGGAGGGCAAGAAATAGAGTGAATTGGAGTCATGTGGTATACAGGGGTTGACGTGCTGTCAGTGGATTGAAGCAAGGCATGTGAAGCGTCTGGGGTAAACCATGGAAAGCTGTGTAGGTATGTATATTTGCGTGTGTGGACGTGTGTATGTACATGTGTATGGGGGGGGGGGCCATTTCTTTCGTCTGTTTCCTTGCGCTACCTCGCAAACGCGGGAGACAGCGACAAAGTATAAAAAAAAAAAAAAAAAAAAAAAAAGAAAATATATATATATATATATATATATATATATATATATATATATATATATATATATATATATATATATATATATATATATATATATTCTACGTATACAGAAGAGGGAACTTTTGGAACTCATAAAATGTGAAGAATGTGAATGACAATGGTGTCCCCTCCACCCCATCGCGGGTGAACATCCCCATATCCCACCAGATACAAGCTCTCTCTCTCTCTCTCTCTCTCTCTCTCTCTCTCTCTCTCTCTCTCTCTCTCTCTCTCTCTCTCTCTCTCTCTCTCTCCAGTCGTGAGCTGCTGTACTTTGCAGCATGGGTTACTACTACCACCATCCCCGACACCCTGGTCTGCCCCTCACACGTGTGTGGTGGTGTGCAGCCAACACCACCTCGTCTGCTTTTGAGGTGTTGATTCAAGGAACCTTCTCCCCTTCCCTCCCTACACCCTGGCCCTGCACCCTGCCCTCCTCCCCTCGGCCGATCAAGGGATTTCCCCTCCCTCCCTCCCTCCAGTCTACTCCCGCGTCCCCTGCCAGAGTTCAAACTCCTCCTCCGCTTGTGTCCCTGTGTGACGCTGAGCGCGTGCCTCCTCGTCCACTGCCTCTTTTGTTACGTCCCGACGATGCCTCTGGTCCGCGCTTAACCTGCCCAGCCCTACGTGACACCCGGGGGGGAAGGGGTTACGTTACTACCCACAGGGTTTTTTTTGGGGGGGGAGGGGAGAAGAGAAGAGGGTTTTTCTTTTGTTGGGTTTTTATGTTGGTAAACTTAACATTCTGTTGGTTTTACGTTAGTATCGACGAGATTTTTGTGGGTTTTGTTTTGTTAGTGAGCCATGGTTTTTGAAGGTTTCACGCTACTGTCCTTAGATCTACGAGGTTTTACTTTGGTCACCCACGGAGGTTTAGCAGGTTTTTATGAACCTTCCTCTCAGGTTTTTTTTTATAGTTAAGCGTTAGTGTTGCAGGTTTTGTTGGGTTTAATATAAATCTTCCAAGACCTGTGGGTTTAATGCCGATCCCACAGGTTTTGTGGGTTTAATGCCGATCCCACAGGTTTTGTGGGTTTAATGCCGATCCACAGGTTTTGTGGATTTAATGCCGATTTCACAAGTTTTGTGGGTTTAATGCCGAGCCCACAGGTTTTGTGGGTTTAATGCCGATTCCACAGGTTTTGTGGGTTTAATGCCCATCCCACAGGTTTTGTGGGTTTAATGTCGATTTCACAGGTTTTGCGGGTTTAAGGTTTTAGTTTCCATTGTTTTGTGGGTTTAACGTAATTTTCTCCCAGGTTTTGTAGGATTTAGGTTCCTCCTCCTCCCTCGCTGTCCTTCTCTTCCTCCTTCTCCTCCATCCTTCCTCCTGTAGTCTTCCTCCCCTTCTTCTTCCTCCTCCTCCTTCCTCTAGTCCTCGTTCCTCCTCCTCCTCCTCCTCCACCCTGCCAGGTGAGGCCCTCTGCTGGAGCGGCACCTCACCTCACCCTCGAGACGAACTGGACCTTCGACGCTCTCCTGATTGCCTCTCTCTCTCTCTCTCTCATTGGCACATCAACTGCAACCCTCCCCCCCCTCACCTTTACTATATGGGGGGGAGTGGTTGATAATGCTACGGCCCCCGCCCCCCCTCCTCCTCTCCTCTCCCTAACAAGGACGTCACGGCCAGAACGCACACACACACACACACACACACACACACACACACACACACACACACACACGGGGTTTAAAACTGTCAATGACACATACACGGGGTTGATAATGGCAGAAATCTTGACCTACCATCTCACTGGGACAAAAGGGCGGGAGGCTGGTGGAGGAGGACGAGGTGGAGGTGGTGGCCAAGATAAAATCCAGGTTGTTAACTCATTGTCTTTAAGGACGCTAATTAGGTCTGGGGCGGGAGGGAGGGAGGGATGGAAAGAGGGAGGGAGGTTATGGTTCGCAGACGCTGTAATGAGGCCAGAGTACGGGCGGAGGGCCAGGCAGGTCAAGCTCCCACTCGAGAGTGTCGTACCTCTGAGACACTCAGTGGAAGAGGACCCTGGGTTGGCAGCACGACCCCCTGTGGGTGGGTGGGTCACTCAAGTGGGTGATACTCTCCCTCTTGGGTGGGTGAGTGGGTCAGGTTCGTGCCACTGCCTGGTGAGATAAGGGTGGGGTCAGGTGAGAAGTACTCCCTAGTGGGTGGGGTCACAGGTGGGTGGCACTCCCTAGTGGGTGGGTGGGTGGCTGGCGCCTGACGGAGACGCAGAGGGGGCAGGAACCTCGCGACATACAAACTTCCCAGGCTCCCCCTGGACTGGCGTCAGCACAAACACACAAGACAACAGTAATTATCTAAGCATCTAAATTCTCACTCGATTAATGAGGACATAATCACACACTCGATTAATGAGGACCTACTCACACACTCGATTAATGAGGACCTACTCACACACTCAATTAATGAGGACCTAATCACACGTTCGATTAATGAGGACCTAATGACACACTCGATTAATGAGGACCTAATCACACGTTCGATTAATGAGGACATAATCACACACTCGATTAATGAGGACATAATCACACACTCGATTAATGAGGACATAATCACACACTCGATTAATGAGGACCTACTCACACACTCGATTAATGAGGACCTAATCACACAATCCTGTGCCTCACTGCAGGTGTGTCCTTCATCCTGGACTGTGTTGAACCCAGCTGGGATAAGCCTCTGCCCCTCACCCCCCCCCCCTCTCCCCCATGCACACCAGACTTGTAAGGGTCAGGTCAAAGGTCGGGTTCATCATACCCAAGGGTCGTACCGTCATTGCTGCCAAGGATCGTATACCGTCGTGCTCAAGGATCGTATACCGTCGTGCTCAAAGATCGTATCGTCGTACTCAAGGATCGTACTGTCGTGCTCAAGGATCGTATACCGTCGTGCTCAAGGATCGTATACCGTCGTGCTCAAGGATTGTACCGTCGTACTCAAGGATCGTACCGTCTTACTCAAGGATCGTACTGTCGTGCTCAAGGATCGTACTGTCGTGCTCAAGGATCGTACCGTCGTGCTCAAGGATCGTACCGTCGTGCTCAAGGATCGTACCGTCTTACTCAAGGATCGTACCGTCGTGCTCAAGGATCGTACCGTCGTGCTCAAGGATCGTACCGTCTTACTCAAGGATCGTACCGTCGTGCTCAAGGATCGTACCGTCGTGCTCAAGGATCGTACCGTCGTGCTCAAGGATCATATACCGTCGTGCTCAAGGATCGTACCGTCGTGCTCAAGGATCGTACCGTCGTGCTCAAGGATCATATACCGTCGTGCTCAAGGATCGTACCGTCGTGCTCAAGGATCGTACGGTCGTGCTCAAGGATCATATACCGTCGTGCTCAAGGATCGTACCGTCGTGCTCAAGGATCGTACCGTCGTACTCAAGGATCGCGCCACCGCGTAGTTAAAAAGTCCCTAAACACCCACAGACTACCACCGGGTATCGAACCCTGGGTCGCGTGTCGACCCTGCCAAGCTGAGGACAGCCCACCAAGCCGAGGGGAAACAGATGACGAACGCACTCGTGAAATGACCAACTTTGGCAACGACTCAGACGAAACTGAAAGCTGGAGAGAGAGAGAGAGAGAGAGAGAGAGAGAGAGAGAGAGAGAGAGAGAGAGAGAGAGAGAGAGAGTTATATTCACTTTGTAACTCTGTTTCTTCCTTTCATTTCTCTCTCTCTCTCTCTCTCTCTCTCTCTCTCTCTCTCTCTCTCTCTCTCTCTCTCTCGACTACATCCTCCCTAACCATTCACGTCGTCCGTCCAGCCACGCCTGCCTCCTCCCCTGCTCATACACTCCCTTTTTCAGTCCCCTCCTCCCCCCCCCCCCCTCCCTCTCCCTCTCACCTTTTCACTCCCTCCTCGACCTATTCTTGCTCCCTTCTCTGAATCTTCCAGTACTCTCTCTACCCATTCCAGCCCAATCTCTACCTATTCCAACGACATTTCTACCTATTCCAGCCTCTCTCCACCTATTCAAACCCATTTCTACCTATTCCAACCCCTCTCCACCTATTCCAACTCACTTCTACCTATTCCAACCCCCTTTTCATCTATCCCAACCCCATTTCTACCTATTCCAGCCCTCTTTCCAGCTATCACAACCCCATCTCCTATTCCAGCCCTATCTCTACCCATTTCACCCCCCTTTCTCTACCTATTCCAACCCCTCTCTCCCCACTCTGACCCTCCTCATTAACATGACCCATGTTGAACACCTCAGCCCAGTCAGAATCCTCAGACCTTCCCACCTCCCATTTTCCTATTGTCCTCTTCCTTAAACCCCGTTTTCCTTTTGTACCGTCCCACCCTGCTCTCTGTTTTCCCTCCCTCTCCCTGCCTACTCAACCCCCCCTTCAACCTCCCTCTAGAGACACGCCCTTCCTCCGCCGCGCCCTTGAGGAGGCGCCCTTAATCCGCCCACTGGCACAGTCGCCTCGGTGTAGGGGGTCTGGACGGAGGCCAACAAAGACATTCTACAGTCCACACAACTGTTGTGTACACATGTGTATTGTTGTATTAACAGGTGTTGTATTCACAGGTGTTGTATTAACAGGTGTTGTATTAACATCTCGGAAGGGGCTCGTTGGCGGGCTGATGTGTGTGTGTGTGTGTGTGTGTGTGTGAGTGTGTGTGTGTGTGTGTGTGTGTGTTGTGCTGTTTTCCCTCCTCCTGTCTGCTTAATCCTCTTCCTGCTCTTACCCCCACCCCTCCCTCCTCCTCCTCCTCCTCCTCCTCCTCTTCCCCCTCCTCCCTCCTCCTCTTCCCCCTCCTCCCTCCTCCTCCCTCCTCCTCTCCCAGCCCACCTCCATCATCACACTCTTGCATCATCCTGCCGCCTGTGTCCACCACCAGAATGCCACACTTCTCGGCCTTAGACCACAGTGGCATACCTCCCTCCTTCATTCTTCCTTCATTCATACTTCATTCATTCTTCCTTCCTACATATTTCCTTCATTCATTCTTCCTTCATTCATACTTCCTTCCTTTATACTTCCTTCATTCATTCTTCCTTCCTTCATACTTCCTTCCTTCATACTTCTTTCATTCATTCTTGCTTCATTCATTGATACTTCATTCATCTTTCATTCGCAAACTTCCATCCTTCTTTCTTCCTTCCGTTGAATCTTGGGGTAGCATTCTCCGTCGTCCCCTTGTCTTCACTTGCTCCCCTCAGTTTGGAGGCTTCTGTATCCGGCCCATCGCCTCTCTCTCTCTCTCTCTCTCTCTCTCTCTCTCTCTCTCTCTCTCACACACACACACACACACACACACAACCTGGGAATCCTGTACACGCACCAGTGGGGGCGGGGGATGGGCAGGGGGTAGGGGAAGGGGAGGGAAGGGGTTGGGGATGGGTAAGGCACGAGCGGGGAGAGGGAAGGATGTGAGTTGGGAGAGAGAGAGAGAGAGAGAGAGAGAGAGAGAGAGAGAGAGAGAGAGAGAGAGAGAGAGAGAGAGAGAGAGACGGGGTGTAGGGTGGGGGTGTGGTGGGGGGGGAGACCACCCCCACAAGATCAATACTTGCCATTGGGAGCATCATAACTTCAGCCACCCAGCCCAGGTCACAAATCCACGAGGTGTTGACACACTGGCGAGGCTGTACATACTGACCACCACAACAAGATAGTAGTAAACCCCCCCCCCCCTCATCCTACCTTGAGACCTGGCTTGTGTTGACCAACGTGACCGTATTGACCACCGGGAGGTATTGATGACTGGCATGTGTTGGCCTACATCATCTGAGCCATGCTGTATTGTATTAACCACCTGGCCGGCAGTGACCGCTGAGTGATATTGTCCACTGGAATGTAATGATCTTACGACCGGTCACAAGCATGTATTGATCGCCATCATACACTGACCACCATCAATGCACAGTAACCATTACCAACAACAAATAGTGACCACCACCACCAACATATATTAATCACCACCACCAACATACATTTACCACCACCACCAACATATATTGACCACCACCACCAACATATATTGACCACCATCACCAACATATACTGACCACCATCACCAACATATACTGGCCCCCTCTCTAACAACACATACTGACCATTATCAACACAGGCTGGCCATCACCACCAGCACACATTGACCTTCAGAAACACATACTGACCACCACCCCAAACACACAATGACCTTCAGAAGCACATATTGACCACAACCAACACATACTGACCACCATCACCAACACATACTGACCACCATCACCAACACATACTGACCACCATCACCATCACATACTGACCACCATCACCAACACATACTGACCACCATCACCAACACATACTGACCACCATCACCATCACATACTGACCACCATCACCAACACATACTGACCACCATCACTATCACATACTGACCACCATCACCATCACATACTGACCACCATCACCAACACATACTGACCACCATCACCATCACATACTGACCACCACCACCATCACATACTGACCACCATCACCAACACATACTGACCACCATCACCATCACATACTGACCATCACCACCATCACATACTGACCATCACCACCATCACATACTGACCACCATCACCAACACATACTGACCACCATCACCATCACATACTGACCACCATCACCAACACATACTGACCATCACCATCATCATCATCACCAACACATACCCATTCCTGTGGAAGATCTACTTTATCAAACTCCGTCGTCAGCAGCCGTGGAGAAGCCGCGGCTGACTCAGCACCTGGCGCCCGCCCAACACCCACCCGCCCACACCGCCCACCCACCCATATCGCCCACCCCGGCCGCCCAGAGCAGCGCGGGCGGAAGCCAGAACACCTCATACTCTCCCCTGAGTGTCGAATATGGTATACAAGCCTCAATGTCGCACCTTAGGTCATCCACTGTCGCACCTCAGCTTCTTCACTGTCGCACGCCACCTCCCTTACTTTCGCACCTCAGTTTCTTCACTGTCGCACGCCACCTCTCTTACTGTCGCACCTCAGCTTCTTCACGGTCGCACTCCACCTCCGTTACTGTCGCACCTCCGCTTCTTCACGGTCGCACTCCACCTCCGTTACTGTCGCACCTCAGCTTCTTCACTGTCGCACTCCACCTCCCTTACTTTCGCACCTCAGCTTCTTCACTGTCGCACGCCACTTCCCTTACTATCGCACCTCACCTCCTCACTTCACTTTCCTACGTGTCGTACCTGGAGACGAGCGAGGGGAAACCCCTCTCCCTCCATCGCTGTGGTCAGGAACCAGTGATGTGCCACGCAGGAAGACCCCACCTCTGCCCTCCAGCAGTAGTCACTCTCAGCGTGACCTGGGTTCAGGAGGTGACGTCCCAGGTCAAGAAGGGGCGTGCCCTGGGATCAGGAAGTGATGTCCCAGGTCAAGAAGGGGACGCGTGTTTGGACCCCCCCGCCCAGCCCTCCACGCCTCGGGTCACAGCTGGCTGTCAGGGGGGCCAGGGGTGCTGGAGGGTACGGTCGCACCTCAGAGAGGCATGATGTACAATAATCGAAGATGGACAGCCCGTGTTCCATGCACTGTGCAGTGTCATGAGCGTCCCTGACTGATGTCTGCTAACACACACACACACACACACACACACACACACACACACACACACACAGAGTTAATTTGGCACTTCCCCTTATCTCTCTCTCTCTCTCTCTCTCTCTCTCTCCTCAGAGGCCATACAGAGCCACTGACAAATAGCCCGGGCCATCTTGCCACTGGGGTTGTGCAAGTAAGTATTTCCAGTTCACGCCTCACTTGGCAGTACCTTGGGGGCCCTCCCTGTCTCCCCCACACGTGACGCAGGTTGACGGATGGTCTCTCTCTCTCTCTCTCTCTCTCTCTCTCTCTCTCTCTCTCTCTCTCTCTCTCTCTCTCTCTCTCTCTCTTTCTCTTTACTTTGGAGGCTCCTCCAGCCAAGGACTGAAGTCCACGTCAAGGCCGGGCCTTAATTGAAATACGGAGAGATTATGAGAGAGAGAGAGAGAGAGAGAGAGAGAGAGAGAGAGAGAGAGAGAGAGAGAGAGAGAGAGAGAGAGGAAAAGAAGAAGAGACATGGGAAAATATATACGAATTTTGGACCGTGTGTGTGTGTGTGTGTGTGTGTGTGTGTGTGTGTGTGTGTGTTCAGGGACACAGGGAAGTCAGGATGACTCGAGGCCTTGGTGGACCTGAAGAAGGGCTCCTCCACCCTGATGTCGTGACCTGTGGCAGACGAGCGTACAGCACCTTGAGCACGACGGTACGACCCTTAAGCACGACGGTGCGACCCTTGAGCACGACAGTACGATCCTTGAGCCGTCACAGATAACAATATATATATATATCTTTTTTTTTTGCTTTGTCGCTGTCTCCCGCGTTTGCGAGGTAGCGCAAGGAAACAGACGAAAGAAATGGCCCAACCCACCCCCATACACATGTATATACATACGTCCACACACTCAAATATACATACCTACACAGCTTTCCATGGTTTACCCCAGACGCTTCACATGCCTTGATTCAATCCACTGACAGCACGTCAACCCCGGTATACCACATCGATCCAATTCACTCTATTCCTTGCCCTCCTTTCACCCTCCTGCATGTTCAGGCCCCGATCACACAAAATCTTTTTCACTCCATCTTTCCACCTCCAATTTGGTCTCCCACTTCTCGTTCCCTCCACCTCCGACACATATATCCTCTTGGTCAATCTTTCCTAACTCATTCTCTCCATGTGCCTAAACCATTTCAAAACACCCTCTTCTGCTCTCTCAACCACGCTCTTTTTATTTCCACACATCTCTCTTACCCTTACGTTACTTACTCGATCAAACCACCTCACACCACACATTGTCCTCAAACATCTCATTTCCAGCACATCCATCCTCCTGCGCACAACTCTATCCATAGCCCACGCCTCGCAACCATACAACATTGTTGGAACCACTATTCCTTCAAACATACCCATTTTTGCTTTCCGAGATAATGTTCTCGACTTCCACACATTCATCAAGGCTCCCAGGATTTTCGCCCCCTCCCCCACCCTATGATCCACTTCCGCTTCCATGGTTCCATCCGCTGCCAGATCCACTCCCAGATATCTAAAACACTTTACTTCCTCCAGTTTTGCTCCATTCAAACTTACCTCCCAATTGACTTGACCCTCAATCCTACTGTACCTAATAACCTTGCTCTTATTCACATTTACTCTTAACTTTCTTCTTTCACACACTTTACCAAACTCAGTCACCAGCTTCTGCAGTTTCTCACATGAATCAGCCACCAGCGCTGTATCATCAGCGAACAACAAATGACTCACTTCCCAAGCTCTCTCATCCCCAACAGACTTCATACTTGCCCCTCTTTCCAAAACTCTTGCATTTACCTCCCTAACAACCCCATCCATAAACAAATTAAACAACCATGGAGACATCACACACCCCTGCCGCAAACCTACAGTCATTGAGAACCAATCACTTTCCTCTCTTCCTACACGTACACATGCCTTACATCCTCGATAAAAACTTTTCACTGCTTCTAACAACTTGCCTCCCACACCATATATTCTTAATACCTTCCACAGAGCATCTCTATCAACTCTATCATATGCCTTCTCCAGATCCATAAATGCTACATACAAATCCATATATATATATATATATATATATATATATATATATATATATATATATATATATATATATATATATATATATAAATATATATATATAAAACAGGAAGGAGTTTACGAGTTCCAGCTCACCACTGGTCAGTTCAATCTTTCCCTGAGTCTTACCTAACAGCCATGACCTCCGACGACCTCTTCCGCGCCTTCGTCAGCGGCAAGAGAAGCGAACCCCGTGTCATTTCTTTTCCCCGGCCGGGTAAAGGATGGGTGGAGGGGGAGGGGGTGGGGTCCGTGTAGGCCCCGGTCATAGGTCCCTCCACCTCCCACTGGCCCGCAGGGAGGGCGGGGGTGTTTGCGGTCAAATCTTAGCGCGGGGGGTGGGGCGAGTTGGGGTGTGTGTGGTGGGGACGGTTACCAGACGGACCGAGGGAGCGACTTTGTCTCGTTGTTAAAGCTGGGGGGCGTGAGGTGAGGAGGGGAGAGAAGGAGGAGGAGGAGGGGTCTTACGCCACAGGTAATTGAGTCGTGACGGAGGGGCGGCAGTGCCTTAAAGGTGTAGGGAAGGAGCACCCTCACCCTCACAACCTCACCTCCCTCCTCCCACCGGACGGTGAGGTGGGTGGAGGTAGAGGGAGGGTCATGAGGAGGAGGGGGGGGGAGGAAGGAGGAGAGGTTATCAGGATGTAGGTGGGAAGGAGGAGAGGGGGAGGTTCGATCATGAGGATGTGGGAAGGAGGAAGATGGGGGGGGACGGACAGTCATGAGGAGGTATATGAGGAAGGAAGAGGGTATCATGATGAGGCGGGAGAGGTGGAGGGTCATGAGGGATGTTATGAGGAAGGGAAAGGGGTCATGATGAGGTGGTAAGGGCTTTTGCACGGTCATGAGGAGGTGTGAGGAAAGGTAAGAGTCTCTTATGATAAGGCGAGGGAGGTGGAGATGATGGTATGTCACCGGTACCGATGGTGGCGGGTGGGGAGGGGAGGGAGATGGATAACATCACGAACACATCAGGACTCTGACAACTCCAGGCAGAGGGCAGCAGCAATAGCGGAGGGCCACTGGACAGTGTGTCCAGGTTGGGGGTTGTAGACCCACACTCACGATGAGGACCACCTCACCTACTGGAGGGTAACAGTACACCACACCGTTCTAATTTACTCTTATCCCTTGCACACATCTTACATTCTCCTACATCTTCAAGGCCCCGATCGCTCAAAATCTGACACTCGCTCACCCTAACTCTAATTTGCCCTCTTTTTCAACCCCTTTATCTTCCCTCTGACCTCTTGCCGCTTCCTCTTATACATCTCAAAATCATTTACAATCCTTCTCTGTAATTACCGTCCAAACGCCTCTCTCTTCCGTTTCAACAGGAACTTTACTTCTTCATTCCACCGCTCTCTACCCTTTCTAATCCGCCCACCTCCCACCTTTCGCATGCCACACGCGTATCTCACACATGCCAGACTGCTTCCCTAAATACCTCCCATTCCTTACCCACTTCCCTTGCTTCATTCATTCTCGCTTTTTGCCATTCTACACCCAATCTCTCCTGGTATTTCTTCACAACTTTTTTTTTTCTCAAAGCTCACATACTCTCACAACTCTCTTCTCACCAACATTTTTTTCCTCTCTCTTTCAAAAACCTCTCCAAATCTTCACCCTCGCTTTCATAAGACAGTGACCAGACATCCCACCAGCTGCCCCTCTCAGCACATTTACATTCAAAAGTCTCTCTTTTACACGCCTATACATTAACATGTAATTCAATAATGGCCGGTGACCATTTAACTATTTCAAATAAGTATAGCTCAGAGTGTCCCTCTACTTTTCATTCGAACCCAGATCGTTTTTCAGCACACACGCAACTCCACAAGCTGTTCGCCATTTCCATCCCCGAATACCCAAAATGCCCGGCGATCATACCCTTAACTAACACGTCACTCACCTTGGCATTCAAATCACCCGGTCCCTGACATCAACGCTGCTGACACACTAAGCTGGCTCGCCATCAACCTTCAGTTTTCTACCCACATCTGCTTCAGGAGTAGCGCCGGAAGTGGATGAAGGCAAGCAAGCATGAATATGTACATGTCTATATATGTATATGACTGTATATATATATATATATATATATATATATATATATATATATATATATATATATATATATATATATGTGTGTGTGTGTGTGTGTGTGTGTGTGTGTGTGTGTGCCCTGGCGCTACCTCGCTGAGGCGGAAAACGGCGATCAAGTATAATAAAAAAAAATGAAATGACTAAATATAAACGTATATATACCAAGAAGAAATTCTGCAAGTGAAGCCACTCAAGACCTGCAAAGGTTAGGTTAAAACTGAATGTTAAACGTGAAATATGTACAAGCGGGACACTGCGGGTGTGGTGGCCTCCCCCCCTCCCTCCCGTCTGCCGTGTATGACAACTATCGTGCGTCTGGCAACACGACTTTCATTAGAGCTACTGCAGGGCTGTAAATCTCCGTCCAACACTCGCCACATTACAGCAGCCTCTATATTATTTTTTTTTTCATTTTGGAGTCGTATATTCCCCTCCCCATGCTTAGCCTCTTTCCTCCCACAGTGCGCTAATGTGTTGTATGTCTGTGTGTCCGTGCGTTTGGGGGGGTGGGGGGGTTGAGGGGGACAGCCAGCGCATGCGCACACGGTTCCGCCGTCGTACAACCTCTCTCTCTTGTATCGTATCTGGACGTTATTCGTCGTGGGGTCTACACAACCCAAGCTTAGGGCGTTGTTTGCGTTGGAGATCAGCGCTTGTGATTTTTTTTTTTTTTTTGCCTCCCCTGAAATGCCTACTTCGCCCTCCGCCGTCAGGTATAAGGCGCGGCGCGTGCCCACAGCAGTCGTAAGTTTTCTCCGACGCGACGTATGTATGTATGTTGGCCTGACGCGCCACGGCGTACGGTAACGGAGACCAGACTTCGATCATCGCACCGCCAGAGGGGAAGGGATCGAACCCCCCCGTACGTACGTCCACGGTCGGCCATCCTCGCAGCATAACTTGCGGCCTCATTTGCCATCCATCACCCTCGGGGTTTTAACGCGCGCAATTTGTTTTTTTTTTAGCCTCGTTCAGGCGCCGGCTGATGACGCAATCTGTCCCGTTTACGTCCCCTGTTATACCGCCCCTCCTCCTCCTCCTCCCCCTAGGCCTGGACACATCTCCCGGGCTAAATTAGGCAGTGGGTGGGGTGGGGTGGGGTGGGGTGGGTTGGGTTGGGGTGGACAGGCCACTCACACGCCCTAGTCATGACCACACACCAGGGCCGGTGGCAGGGGAGGAGCTGGGAGGCGGGGAGAGTCAGTCACCTGGACACTGGCCACTGACGCCACTTGTCCTCCTCTCCTCCTCCTCCTGCTCAAGTGCTACCCTCACCCTACTCTCAGAATCCCCAAGGCAACGCCAGCAGTTCGTCACTGTATTTACCACCAGCGTAATGTACCCCTCGACGACCAGACATTACAAGACACAATCGACCCTTCACGTACGTTGGTACGGGGTCGACATCACACACACACACACACACACACACACACTCGACGCCCCACATACGACGGCATGTGGGCAAGACATTACAGACACCAAAGGAGGGAAAAAAGAAGCAGAATATCAGAGAGCAGTGGCTCTGGGAACACACCCCCTCAGGGCGTGGTGTCTGACGTCATATCACGGGAATACCAGAGAGGCGGACGAGGCCAAACAGATCATGAGTTAAAGGGAGAGAAACAAGGTGGGGGTCATCGCTTATATATATATATATATATATATATATATATATATATATATATATATATATATATATATATATATATATATATTTTTCTTTTTTTTTTTTTTTTTGCTTTGTCGCTGTCTCCCGCGTTTGCAACGTAGCGCAAGGAAACAGACGAAAGAAATGGCCCAACCCACCCCCATACACATGCCTTGATTCAATCCACTGACAGCACGTCAACCCCGGTATACCACATCGCTCCAATTCACTCTATTCTTTGCCCTCCTTTCACCCTCCTGCATGTTCAGGCCCCGATCACTCAAAATCTTTTTCACTCCATCTTTCCACCTCCAATTTGGTCTCCCTCTTCTCCTCGTTCCCTCCACCTCCGACACATATATCCTCTTGGTCAATCTTTCCTCACTCATTCTCTCCATGTGACCAAACCATTTCAAAACACCCTCTTCTGCTCTCTCAACCACGCTCTTTTTATTTCCACACATCTCTCTTACCCTTACGTTACTTACTCGATCAAACCACCTCACACCACACATTGTCCTCAAACATCTCATTTCCAGCACATCCATCCTCCTGCGCACAACTCTATCCATAGTCCACGCCTCGCAACCATACAACATTGTTGGAACCACTATTCCTTCAAACATACCCATTTTTGCTTTCCGAGATAATGTTCTCGACTTCCACACATTCGTCAAGGCTCCCAGAATTTTCGCCCCCTCCCCCACCCTATGATCCACTTCCGCTTCCATGGTTCCATCCGCTGCCAGATCCACTCCCAGATATCTAAAACACTTCACTTCCTCCAGTTTTTCTCCATTCAAACTCACCTCCCAATTGAATTGACCCTCAACCCTACTGTACCTAATAACCTTGCTCTTATTCACATTTACTCTTAACTTTCTTCTTTCACACACTTTACCAAACTCAGTCACCAGCTTCTGCAGTTTCTCACATGAATCAGCCACCAGCGCTGTATCATCAGCGAACAACAACTGACTCACTTCCCAAGCTCTCTCATCCCCAACATATATATATATATATATATATATATATATATATATATATATATATATATATATATATATATATATATATATATTATCCCTGGGGATAGGGGAGAAAGAATACTTCCCACGTATTCCCTGCGAGTCGTAGAAGGCGACTAAAAGGGGAGGGAGCGGGGGGCTGGAAATTCTCCCCTCCAATCATTTTTTATTTTTCAAGGACAGAGAAGGGGGCCAAGTGAGGATATTCCCTCTAAGGCTTAGTCCTCTCTTCTTAACAGTACCTCACTAATACGGGAAATGGCGAATATGTATGGAAAAAAAAGAAATATATATATATATATATATATATATATATATATATATATATATATATATATATATATATATATATATATATATATATATATTTCTTTCAAACTATTCGCCATTTCCCGCATTAGCGAGGTAGCGTTAAGAACAGAGGACTGGGCCTTGAGGGAATACCCTCACCTGGCCCAATTCTCTGTTCCTTCTTTTGGAAAATTAAAAAAAAAAACGAGAGGGGAGGATTTCCAGCCCCCCGCTCCCTCCCCTTTTAGTCGCCTTCTACGACACGCAGGGAATACGTGGGAAGTATTCTTTCTCCCCTATCCCCAGGGATATATATATATATATATATATATATATATATATATATATATATATATATATATATATAGCACTTGACACAGCAGATTCATCACAGTATGCTACACCCTAACATGTCTCATCTGTGTAGATGGGCCATTATCCAATGGTTTCCTCTGTAGACACAGACTCCAGCAGGAGAAACAGCAAAACAAAACAAGACACACAAAATACATACATACATACACACATACATACATACATACATACATACATACATACATACATACATACATACATACATAAATACATCCATACATCATACATACATCCATACATACAATCATACATACATACATACATACATACATACATACATACATACATACATATACATACATGTACAGACATACACACAAACAAACAAACACACACACACACACACACACACACACATAATACTGATGAGCCCCGCATTATGTTATTTTCCAATTCTGAAACGAAATTCATTTTAGCGTTAGAAAAAAAAATACTTAGAACGCTGGAATTTTTGTCAATTTTTACTTTATGTGAACGTATGTTCTTTAAACTCTCATCACACAAGGCACTCAACAGGGTACTGAATAATATCGGTGTGGAGAGTCAAAGCTATTCTTTTTCCCCCTCTCCAATAATGAGTTGTGTTATTAAACGGTTTTGTAATAATCACACATTTTAATATCTTATTCGTATCGCTAAGTATCGATAAGTATCGCTAAGTATCGTCCGTCCCTTGCTAATATTTCAGACGATGTTATTTCAGTTCAGTAAACGTCCATTATGATCATATATTCCAAAGTTCAAACGTAAAAAAGAGTCTTGGCCTAACTGGTTCTTATATCCCTCTTTTCAATACATAAATTTCTCTACACAATCTCGCACTGCGGACAGACTCTACCGCGTCGAAATAAACGCATGTGGTATCCTAACGCGTCGAAATAAACGCATGTGGGATCGAAATGTGTCTCTGTTCTCTGGTACACAACCCTGACCTCCCAAACCATCGTAAGGTATACGTAAGGTAGGTAAGGTCCAACTGGTACCAATTATTGCACATCAATTGATTTCGTCCTGAATAAAAAAAAAAAATCTCTTCACCTTTTTAAAAACACGTATCTAAAATTCCTTTTGTCTTCCCTCTCTGTGTATATTGATCCGTCCATGTCAAACAACACCTCCACTCACGAGCACTGGGGTTCCACTTCATGGCACGAAACTGCCACATAACCCACGCCACAAAACCGTATTCACGTCTCTTCTATTTAAATGGCAAATGTCAGAAATGGACCATCAAGAAAGAATACGAGAATTAGGACATTTTTCTGATCATTTTTCTTTTTCCTACGATATCTCGATCCATTTGCAAGTAAAGAAATATCACTAACTTACAAAACCAACGAAGATGAATGGTTGTTATGTCTTAGCGTTACTAGTTTTACGTCAAGTAAGACCAGGCACTCGGGGAGCAGGACTGTACTGATGACATCACCTCTCTTGTGGGCTATATTGCTCTGAGGTGCGAGCCTTCGCCAGCGTACGAGCACACACAGCGGGCCACGAGGAAGATCCAGTCACTACTCCTCACCTTGATTACGATGATGGTGATCGCTGTAAACACGCCAGTGTGTGTGTGTGCGTGCGTGTGTGTGTGCGTGCGTGCGTGTGTGTGTGTGTGTGTGTGTGTGTGTGTGTGCGTGCGTGGTGTGTGTGTGTGTGTGTGTGTGTAACCCTAACACGTTCGTTAGCTACTTGGTGAAGTCCGAAGCTTGGGCTGTATGTACAGCGAGGTTTCGGATGCTTGGCTTCTCCCCGGGGCGAGACGTGGTCCCGTTACGTTAACACACATACATTAACTGGACTGTACGGACGTACGTACGTGTGTGCGTGTTCGTGAACACTTCTCTAATGTAAACTGTTGCCACTTGCATACATGCTATTACACACACACACACACACACACACACATACACACACACACACACGTATACATACGTCTCATACACGGAGACGCGCATACACGTAGAATGACTTAAGTTTGTGGTTAGTACAGAAAGCATACATAAATACGAGATGGTGTATGATAACAGAGAATGGTCAAGGGATGTAGGAGGGGGGGGGGCCAAGAATGTAAACCTCCTCCCCCACCGCTCACCTCCCCAGTACTGTACAAATAGGTAATTACATGTACCGTACATATATACTTCCGGATGAGACTCGAGCACACTGGGGAGAAACCACACACACACACACACACACACACACACACACACACACACACACACACCACACACACACCAAAAAAAAACACCCGTTTTCATGGGCATATCTGATTCTCCACATCTGTGTACACACGAGGCCAGAATTCTGTCTTAAGAGCCAACCAGATCGCCTCACAGATCCACACGCGAGATTACACAACAAACATCTGTTGGGTAAACAACCTCAGCCCACAGGGTATATTCAGAGGGACGGACGTAGCGAGAGCAACAGAGGCGGCTACTGGCTTATGCATCCCCGCCCTCCCGCCGTTGGGCGGCGGGAGGGCGGGGGCTTGATGGTAAACAAGGAGAAGCGGAGGAAGGCCGCAACTGCCCTGGTTGGTGGCCGTGTGTGGGTGTTGCTACACACGACCACAAATTAGCTCAAACCCCCGGCAGGCGACGTGAGACTTAGTACAGGGCACGGGAGGGAGGGAGAGGACGAGGCGAGGATGGGCCTGGGGAGAGGAGGGCGAACGGGAGGTCAGGAAAGAGGAGGGGGAGGAGGAGGAGGAGTGAGAGCAGTGGGGAAGAGGAAAAGAAAGGCGAGAGGAACCACAGAGGGTTACAGAAAGGGTGAGGAGAGTGAAGACAAGGGAGTAGCACGGAGGAGGAGGAGGAAGAGGAGGAGGAGGAGGAGGAGGATGGGGATACCCGTTGTGCAGGCAGGGAGATGGTGGTGATCACGTAGCAACAATAGCTTTACACCCTGCAGCTCCCTAAGCACAGTTCTTGTTTAATTACTTGAATAATTTGTCGTGTGTGTGTGTTGTGTGTGCGTGTATTCTGGCGCAGGGCCAGGTCATGTTGGGTCTTGCCTGCCGTCTGCTACGCGCACGACTACACACACACACACACGTATACATAAATATTCATGCATGCATACACAGACGGGAAGACAGAGAAGAGAGGGGGGTCACCTCCCCGCCCTCCAGCACGCCAGAGGATCCGGTCCGTCGTGATCGTGCCTCCTCCTGCATCACAAACAGAGCCGGACTGAGCGCACGGGAGGTGGTGTAGGTGATGTGCAGGTGACGACACCGCACATCCCATGCCGCCTCATAACGCCAGTACTCCTCACCACAGAGGTGAGGAGTACACCCACTACGGACGTGGGGGAGTACCACGAGACTCCTCCATCACCCACAGCTCACACATGCGCCATCCACACACCCACCCAGCACGACGCACATCACAGACGTGTAGGGGGGCGGAAGCGACCGTAGTTCCTCACTCCACCAAGCTTCCCGGAGTCGCTCTGGACGATATACTAAGCTGGAAGGAACACGTCAGTCAGTACCATCATCATCAAACCCTCCAGCTGTCGTTTTTACATTCTTCGACGACTCAACAACCCGGGACCTTATGCACATGAACTCAGAGTTGTTGTTGTTTGAGATTAAACCTCCCTACAACTCAGGAGGTGTGGACCCTGTGCTCTAGGGCGGCCCCCGCCAGTGGTAAGGGACCTAAGCACTAGGACCTAAGGGAGGGGATGTTAACCCACCCGGCCCCCACGAGAGCCAGGCTCCCTCTGGTGAAGTCAAGAACAACATCTACGTAACTTTCATGCTTCCCTAAGTCCACGTATGCCTGCCTCCCTCCCTCCTCTGGTGTTCATCCTTCCCCTCGACACAACAGCGGCTGCTGGAAATGCCTTAAAGAATATGACTTGCAAGCTGATACTTGGTCCCTCTTACACCATTTATCAAGCGCCTCTCAACACACACTGATCCTCCCTCCCCACTCTCTCCAGCCATCACCTGGACCTCGCGTGACACTTCGGAAATAAGGTACTGCATCATCCCCGCCACCATCATTCCCGGCCACCGCAGATCCATCGTCCCATGGGTTGCAGGTCGACACCAAAGCTGCATATTGAGCCTATCCCAAGCATCGTAGTACAGACCGCTACAAGAACAGCCACCATCCCCACCAATGTTTACATCATCAAACATTATTCATTACAAATTAACTTCCACGTTTAAAGTTCTTCTTTTTAGTACCTTTGTGCTGTACGGATTTTCTCTGTATATTTCTTAATTTAGCAACAGTTCATTCAACAAAATCTTAATTATTATCATTATTATTATCTTAATCATAATCATTATTGCTATCACTATTATCATCATCATTATCATCATTATTTTTATCATTATCATTATTATTATTATTATCATCATTATCATTAATATTATTATTATTATTACTATTATTATTATTACTATTACCATTATTGCACATTCACAAACGTACACACACACACACACACACACACACACACATATATATATATATATATATATATATATATATATATATATATATATATATATATATATACAATGGCATGTATAGTCACTTGTTTACCAAATGGCATCCTAGCTAAATCTTTTCGTTGTATATCAACTGACTGTTATATTTCTTTCCCGTGTCTCCCCTCATGATGTGATTATTACACGAAAATGCACTTGGGAACTTACAGTGTTTCGTTTTCCCAGTGGACTCATAGGAATATACTTGATCACGCGCAAAATGGTGATCCTTTCCTATATATATATATTTATATATATATATATATATATATATATATATATATATATATATATATATATATATATATATATATATATATATCCGAGATATAACCTAAGAGACAGTTTCAAGTGAAACCACACAACTCAGTCTTCACTTGCAACCTAATGCAATCCCAAGGTGGTATTGAGTGCGTGGACACACTCACGGTGGCCTTGACATCTCTCTCCCTGTAGGGAGGGAGGGAGGGAGGGAGGGAGGGTGGCGGGGAGGGAGAGTCTAACGATTTTAGCGAGGCACTTCCGACATGTTAAGTCCATCTGTTGATATTCACTTAAACTCCCTTTATTCACCTATACAGAATCTTTACCCCCTCTGAGGACGACCTCACGACCCTTACTCCCTCTGAGCTCGACCTCACGACCATTAAGTACGACCTCACTGCTCATGGATCGTGATCAAGCGTCGTTCCGTCGTGCTCAGGGGTCCTTCCGTCGTAATCGTTCGTGTTGGCGTGCTCACAGGTCGTGGCCAAGCGTCGTCCCGTCGTGCTGAGGGGTCGTCCCGTCGTCCTCAACGGTCGGTCGTGTTGTCGTGCTAACAGCGTCCTGTTGAACTATTACCACAAACTGCTGCTCTGGGCTACCGGTGTAAACTGCCGTTCCCCCAGACCTGCTGTGGACCATTGCTGTGAGTTATGGCTTACGAGAGGCGGGTCGGATTTGTTGGTGAGCATTGTTGGCGAGATATATCGGGGCGCCGGGTCCTCCAGCCAAACTTGTCGCGCCGCTGGGTCCTCAGGGCAACCTGTCGCGCCGCCGGGTCCTCCAGTCAAACCTGTCGCACCGCCGGGTCCTACAGCCAAACCTGTCGCGCCGCCGGGTCCTTAAGCCAAACCAGTCGCGCCGCCGGGTCCTCCAGCCAAACCTGTCGCGCCGCCGGGTCCTCCAGTCAAACCTGTCGCATCGCCGGGTCCTCCAGTCAAACCTGTCGCACCGCCGGGTCCTACAGCCAAACCTGTCACGCCGCCGGGTCCTTAAGCCAAACCAGTCGCGCCGCCGGGTCCTCCAGTCAAACCTGTCGCATCGCCGGGTCCTCAGGGCAAACCTGTCGCATCGCTGGGTCCTCCAGTCAAACCTGTCGCACCGCCGGGTCCTCAGCCCCACCTGTCGCACCCGGTAAATCGAAAACTTGCAGCCTTAGTGGGAAATGACCCGCAGCCACCTGCCCTTAACATACGCTCACTCCTCACTTGTTACCCTCAGGTTCGCAGGGTACCCGGGCGCAGTCAACGATAAGCGACAGACTACATCATTTTTCGTAATTTTAGTCGTCAACACACCAAACTGTACCATGAAAATGCAGGAGACATAAGAAGAGGCACATTTGCTCTTCGCGTTTTGTTTGATCTAAACTGACCTATCTGAGGAATTACCGCAAAATGAAATATCTAGAGTAAACGTAACTGTAATCTACGTAAAACCAACGTAGCAGACACGAAAGAAATGTCACTTAACCGTCGAATCGTATTACGTCACTAACCCGACATTGCGTGAGGCACGCTGGTTCGTGGATGTAGGGACACAGGGGAACACAGTTACAACCTCTTCCCCGCCACTTCACTTCACCTTTCTGACTAATCTCTTTTTGTTACCCTTGCTGGCCACAAAAACAAAAAAAAATGTTGGAGAGGAAAAGTGTCTGCTGCCATCTAGGGTACTTCAAGCCAGCAGCAGGAGGAGGAAGAAGAAGTGGAGGAGGAGAAGGAGGAGAAACTCAACGAGTTCTAGCAGGCGTCCAGGCGAACAGAGAAGAAATTCAGAAGTACTGAACTCATGTCCCACATATTTTACTGCCAGAGTTTCCCCAGCCACGAAGGAGCGGGTGGGGTAGGGGACGCCTCCTCGCCTGGTGTACTCTCCTGTGCTCCTCTGTGTCCACTGGTGACGGAGGGAGAGTGCCATGGCTGTCTGTGTCCTGTTGTGACAGAGAGCCAGTACCACAGCCCTGTATGTTCACTGGTGACAAAGGGCCAGTACCACAGTGCTCTGTGTCCACTGGTAACAAAGACCCTGTGCCACAGACTGTCGCGTGCTCCTTCAGATTCACGGTCCTCATGAAAGCGAATCATGGGAGCTTTTCTGACGAGGTGTCTGCAGAGGGTGAGGCTTCCCTGGCGACCACGAGGGTTCCGCAGGGAGATAATTACGACGGCGGTGCGATAAGTTTGTGGTCACACGCACCTCTCGCTGGGTCAAGGTAACGATTCATGGACGCAAGGAGACACGAGGAACTTCCTGGCGTGTTCAGGACTTCGATGATACGGCGCGTTGGTCCTCCGCTAGACTTGTGGCCAAGGTATTACATCCATCAGGCCCCTGGCTACCTACCAGCCAATCCTGACGTTGGTGATCACCTCGCCTGCGATTCGACAACTTTTTTTCCTCCAACCTGTCGCGCCGGGTCCTCGGGCCAACCTGTCGCGCCGGGTCCTCGGGCCAACCTGTCGCTCCGGGTCCTCGGGCCAACCTGTCGCACTGGGTCCTCGAGCCAAACTATCACACTGGGTCCTCAGGCCAACCTGTCGCGCCGGGTCCTCAGGCCCAACCTGTCACACAGTGTTTTCAGGCCAACCTGGTGTCCTCCGTTCGACTCCCACCACCTCCCTTCTCTCTCTCTCTCTCTCTCTCTCTCTCTCTCTCTCTCTCTCTCTCTCTCTCTCTCTCTCTCTCTCTCTTACACACACACACACACACACACAAATGCAAGACGAGACCTTGGGGAATACTTCTGGGGCTCGAGGTCTGTCCTGCATAACGTAATACAAAGACAGAGAAAGCACCCCGCTCCCCCATCATCCCACGCCCCCCCCCCCCCCCCTGCACCTCACACTGAGCACTGCATGGCAGACCGGTACAGGACGGGAACCAAACACACCAACAACAACTGACGGAAGAGAACGATTCATAGAGAATCAATCGTGATCACTAATTACCATCGCTACGTGGAGTAACTGAAGACAATTAGGGGTGACTATAGGGGGCGTTGGGACGTCCAGGTGTGTTGAGGTAGAGAAGCCATGTCCTACACGTCCTTCCTATGATCTCCCACTTTACGATCAATTAAGGGGGTAGTGCGATGGCAACACACCTTTTGTCCCTTTAACTGAACAGGAAGAAAAAATGACAGGTGGTTGATGGAGCCTCTGTTACTGTGGGCGAGTCAAAGGGCAACCAAGAGCCGAGAGAGGGTGAGTGGTGGACACACTAGACTGGACGACAATATAAAAGCTGATAGTGAGTCTTGCTTCATCAGTCCCTCATACATAGCGTCGGCAGGCGAGTATATGTGTGTGTGTGTGTGTGTGTGTGTGTGGGGCCAGGGGGAAATGCATGACTCCCTCTATCGGCAGCACGAGCGATCGCATGATTTCCAAAAAAGAGAAACTTTACAGAATACGTGGCTCAATACCTTTTACTTTCCCCCTCTTAATATCCATAACTCAGACAGCAAGTTGGGTCTGCAGCCAGCGGTGGGGTGGGTGGGGGGTTTTTAATGGCTATAATTAAACTCGAATTCTCCCTTCACTCAAAAAAAAGGGACAAAAATTCGTTTGCGCGCCAAATGGCCTGGACGTATCGACCGTTGCCAGACGTCGCCGGCAGCGGAAAGTTGACGACAAGACCTCAGTTGTCGCGGGAGGAGCGCAAGGCTGACTTATGAATGGAGGGAACGGTGGGAGGAGGCGGCAGGGCGCGCCACGGACGAGGGAAATTCACTCACTGTCAATTTGTCAGCGAGCGACCAGGGAAGCTCCCGAGATTTCTAATTCCAGTCACATCGACCCCACCTCCAGACGCACAGCATTACCTGGTTTTGTTGAATTTACTTAAAGGCCACTAAAATCTGAAGTTATCTCGACCCCGATCCTTGTATAAAGCATCCCAGCAGGGACTGGGACCTTCTTATACACCCAGGGAGGGACTGGGACCTTCTTATGCACCCAGGGAGGGACTGGGACCTTCTTATGCACCCAGGGAGGGACTGGGGCCGTCATGTACACCCAGGGAGGGACTGGGACCGTCATGTACACCCAGGGAGGGACTGGGACCTTCTTATACACCCAGGGAGGGACTGGGACCGTCATGTACACCCAGGGAGGGACTGGGACCTTCTTATGCACCCAGGGAGGGATTGGGACCTTCATATACATCCAGGGAGGGACTGGGACTTTCATATACACCCAGGGAGGGACTGGGACCTTCGGAGATTTTAATTATGGTGTGGTTAGGTCCATCAACTCCCGGGGTCACTGAAGGTCCTCAAGGTCAAGTTGTGACCACCATCCGGATGAACCCTTCGTAAGACCTTCTACAGGTGTTAGAGATGATTCTCAGACCACATACCCCTCTCATTATGGCCGGGTTCTGCTAGAGCCCCTGGGGGAACTTAGCTAAAGACGCTTGAGACGAGAGGGCTAACCCGCTAGACAAACTCAAACGCCCAGAAGAAATCGACCAGTGCTACACAAATACCTTTAACAATAGGAACTACATCGCTCAGTCTGGCTGGACCGAACCTACCGTAGGTGGAGACACCGGTGTCTGGGCAACACAGTTCAGTGTAGATCCTCAGCGTCTGAGCGAATATCTTTCTTCCTGAACCTCAATAAACGAAGGAAACCTTTTGTTCCCCAGTTCGTTCGTCCCTGCTCACGCCCCCACATGCCTGAGTATCTTACCTCCCTTGATGGCATCCAGCACGACCCACCTGGCTGACAAGGTGGCTGAGTTATACGAGTCTGGGTCAGTCAGAACGCTAAGCAACATCCACACGACGCTCAGGAAATTCATTAAGACCTGCCTCACGCGGCGGCGGAATATACGAGCCACACACCGTGTCCTGATTCTGACGCATCTCGTATTACTTGTTTTCCCCCTATTGTGCCACTGGAATTATGGCCAGGAGGACCTTCTCTTCTCTCTACTATAAATCACGAGCGTCGTCATGCGAGAGCCGAGCGACCCATGGCTTCCCGTCTCACTATTATTATTGGCCGCTCGAGACTGGCGACGCTGTGTTTACGTGTGACGTCATGCTAGGGGGGGGAGGGGAAGTCCTGACGTCATAGCCCAAGGCCATGGCGAAAATAGCAACCGGGCGACCGCTCTCTGTTTCCCACCCCCACCCACCCCCAGACGTACGGCTGTGTGATCATTCTCGTGAGAGAGAGAGAGAGAGAGAGAGAGAGAGAGAGAGAGAGAGAGAGAGAGAGAGAGAGAGAGAGAGGTCGGCCGCCGGCAGCAGCAGCAGGAGCTACGCCCCCAACCCTCCTCCTTCACCGGTAACGTAAGTCTCCCTGGACGAGAACAATGCCAATGGACTTTTTCCGTGGATTAGATTTTACACACAAAAAACAAAAACAAAAATTATAATGAACGGAAACAAAATAAAGAGAGGCACTTGGAAGAGGTGTATAAGGAGGAGGAGGAGGAGGAGGAGGTGGTGGGTGTCTGCCATCAATGACAGCAAGACGCATGGTGTGTAGGTGTGTGTGTGTGTGTGTGGAGAGAGAGAGAGAGAGAGAGAGAGAGAGAGAGAGATGGCTAGAGTGGCACATTAGCTTTAAGAGAAGAGGGGAAGCTGTCTCAGACCCGTGTGTCTGGAGGCAAGCACACACACACACACACACACACACACACACACACACACACACACACACACACACAGGAGTGTAGTGTAGCCAGCAATGTTCAGTCAGTCGGGTATTCAGTCAGTCAGTCAGGTATTCAGTCAATCAGTCAGTCAGGTATTCAGTCAGTCAGTCAGCGAGAGGTCGAGGTAATTCATTACCTACCTCAGAACCAACGGGCCCTGAGAAGGGGGGTTGAGGGGTTATGGGTTACAGACCCGGCCGTCCCTAGCATGGCCAGTCCTCGTCCGCTGCTGTGTTAAGCTCCCTTCGTGTACCCAGGCCACCGGGCAAACAAAGCAAGTCCTCCAGGGCTCCTGTCTCAAGCCTGATTAATATGTCCAGGGCCGTCCCCCTCCCTAACACAGCCAGCTACCCCTGGGTTCCTGTGTTAAGCCGTCACCCTCAACATAGCCAGGCCTCCTTAACTCCTGTGTTAAGCCAGATTCATACACAACGGGGCGTTCCCCCCCTCAACACAGCCAGCCCTCCCCACAAACCCTGCTCCGCTGGCCTGATAACACGACCAGTATACAGCGGGTCCTCACTCCTGACGGGGGAGGACCTCCACTCCGGGATTACCACAAGATGCCCCCCCCCTGGTCTCGGCCGACGACCCTCCCTCGCGTCGTCAGGAGGGGCTTCTCCTGTCGTGATGGCCAACTCCCCCTGTCGGTACGACTCGCGAAATACGGGAGAACTCGCGAAATGTGGGGAACTCCAGAAATATGGGAGATTCGCAAAACATGGGATGTTTTCATTTTTCGCGATGTACGATACTGCTTATGTGACATTATTATCATTATTCTTATTATCATTATCATTATTATCATTATTGCAATTATTAATAATCATTACTATTTTATCATTATTATCATTATTATTATTATTATTATTATTATTATTATTATTATTATTATTATCATTATCATCATCATTATTATTATCATTATCATTATCATTATTTTCATTATCATTATTATTATTATTTTATTATTATTATCATCATTATTATTATTATTATTATTATTATTATCATTATTATTATTATTATTATAATTATTATTATTATTATTATTATTATTATTATTATTATTATTATCATCATTATTATTATTATTATTATTATTATTATCATTATTATTATTATTATTATTATTATTATTATTATTATTATTATTATTATCATCATCATCATTATTATTATTATTATTATTATTATTATCATTATCATTATTATTATTATTATTATTATTATCATCATTATTATTATTATTATTATTATTATTATTATTATTATTATCATTATTATTATTATTATTATTATTATTATTATTATTATCATCCCAGGATTCCTTTTACAGGCCTCCTGCAGCTTCGGGGCTGCCTGCGCTCCACGCAGGAGCAGGGAATCGACAGCCTCTTATGAGAGAGAAAGTCCTTGACCAGACTGTGCTGATTTCGCTCCCTCGCTGAGTGACACAGCCTCACCGAGGGCGACTGCCCCTCTCGCTGTAACCTCTTAAAGGCAGAGTCCGGTAACACCTCTCACGTAGATATGTATGCACTGGGTGACACGTGGACAGTTTTCTATCCCATTTCCGTGGTGATGCGGAGGGAAGACTCATAGAAAAAGATTTACTTTTCCCCGTTTGCCATCGTCTGTTACCCCGATGGAGTGAGGCAGGGGCGTGAGGGAGGTCGTCGGGTAAGGGCGTAGGACCCCAGGGCCTGGGGACGTCGGGGGCCGGGCGCCAGTCGGTAAGTTTGACGACCCATGTGACGGAAAGGGGGAGGAGGGCCAGGGGCGCTGAGGGGGGGGGGGGGGAGGAGAAAGACCTTGGCCTCCTCCTCCTCCTCCTCCTCCTCCTGAAGCTGTCGAAGGTGACGACGAAGTGTGGCGGACTGGTCGATGCTGGTGAGGGAGGGTGGGACGCCCTGGCGATGGACCGAGGGAGGGGCGGAGGTGGTGAAGGAGAGAGAGAGAGAGAGAGAGAGAGAGAGAGAGAGAGAGAGAGAGAGAGAGAGAGAGAGAGAGAGAGAGAGAGAGAGAGCCAGCCGTACCACCCTGGGCATCCTAATTGTTCCTAAGACTTCACCAGCTGGGACAGCTATGGCGGGAGGAGAAAAAAAGTATAGAGAGGTCAGGAGCTATTGATGGTGTGGCCCGGTGCACCAGACAATATTTACCCGGGCGTGGGGCCAGGAGAAGTGAGGTTGTGGAGGGTTAGACTTCCTGGTCTGTGACGCAATTTCCTGGATGATTAGCGGGAAGACTCCCAGGGGGAGGTGGTCGAGCTAGGTCCGGCGGGAGGAACTACTGAGTATGTTCCTCACCAGCAGGAGTGTGGTACGAGGGGAGGTCGACCACCAGAGCCAACTTGACCAGCGAGGAAGGTGGTCCGGCACAGGGTTTGCCTGTTGGCTACACACACACACACACACACACACACACACACTCCGGCAGGTAGTGCCTCACAGCGCCTTCTGCAGGAGGAACAACCGGGCACATCAGAGCCTCTACATCATCCAGTCGCCACGGATTGCGCACCGCCACGGGTAAGTAAGTCTCCACGCCCCCGGACGGCTTAGCCACGAAGCTCTACTGTTTAAACTGACGATAAAAGGAACCGATTATATCATCAATGATATTCAACGGCGCTAGCAGCAACCACTCACACGCCAGCCATCACCCGACAGGGTCAACCAGAGGGGAAACAGTGAGGGGTTTTCTCTTGTGGCTGAACGCTGACGGTGTTGGTAGCCAGAGATGGCCTGACGGTGTTGGTAGCCAGAGATGGCATGTACCGCAACTGCTCCGCTCATGATAAGCCTCGAATTTACTCATCCATTTACACAGACCAGACTGAAGTCCTTTTCTCAGCCTGGGGACCACGTCTCTGGCTCAGACCAGCCCGAGGTCCACGTCCCTGGCTCAGACCAGCCCGAGGTCCACGTCCCTGGCTCAGACCACCCTGAGGTCCACGTCCCTGGCTCAGACTAGCCTGAGATCCACGTCCCTGGCTCAGACCACCCTGAGGTCCACGTCCCTGGCTCAGAACAGTCCGAGGTCCACATCTTGCAGGCCCTCGATGGTCCAGTAAGAAGGTCAAACCCTAACAAATTTGGTCCTCCTCCTTCTTCCTAGTGATCCACACTTCCCCGCTCCCACCGACCTGCTCCTCCTTAACCCCACAAGTCGGCATTCTTCATTACTAGCTGTTGACAGGTTCGACCCTCCGTGGATCTAACTTTCGCCAAGCGTCTCCATCGCCAGACTTCCTCCCCATGTCCTCAGAACTTTTTCCCTGGCCTTTAAGTCATCAAGTGTACATTTCCTCTTTCCTTCTCCTGTCCCTCTCGCCTCAAACTCTCCCTCTTTCGCATCCCTCACCAGATTTTCCTCCTGGCTATTACTCCCAGCAGACTCCTTCCCTCTCAAGACTCCCTCCCTCTCTTGGTTACTTTCACGTCGTCTCCACCAATTCACCACTCTCCTCCAGCTCCACATCTCACAGTTTTCTCATTGTTTATCCCATGCCCTCTAGCTAGCCCTCCAGATCAAGCTTTAAAACTCTCCGTTTGGTCAGCTTTACGTCAAGCTTTCTTGTGAATAACCACCTCTCTATACTGACAGCTGCTTTGTCAATAACTGTTGTAGTTCCCCATCTCCTGGTCATCATTTCCATTGCAAGGTACAGCAACGTATCTCAAATGGTTATGACGTATTACTTTAACAAGTCTGTGTCTTCCATTGAGTATGGCTTACGGCTTTCACAAGTCTGTGTCTTCCATTACGCATGGCTCACGGCTTTCCCCCGTTCCCCCCCCCCCCCCCCCCCCTTGCAGTGTTCATCACTCTCGTCTCCGTCGAGGTGATGTACACACGGCAAAAAAAAAAAAAGTATCTTCCTTGACGGGTCCGATGAATTTCGAAATGATCAATACGAGTCGTGTTGTCTCGGTGGTGTTGGCAAGTGTGAATGTGAGACAAATTACAGCAGCGTCACTTTATACTTATTTCCATCGAAATATCAAATTAATAGAACATTTATGACGGCAAATGACAGGAAACGTCGCTAGCAATCGATATATTAAAACATCAAGAAAACAGGGCTTCCACTGTGAGGCCAGACCAAATGGGTATTTTTCAGAATCTTTCGTCCATGGTGTAATATCATTTCACACAAAAATGGGCGACCTTTTTTTTTTTCCAGTATGCATTTAATGTGAACACTTATTGTCCCCAGCCAAACTATTCAGCAGTGACTGGACGCCTTCAGCGTCGCTGGCACCCACTACTCCCCTGAGTCATCTGAAGGCACGTCTTTCGCTATGGCCGGATTGGCAGCGGCTTAACCGATCACCGGCCTCCCCAAGTCTACGTTACTGTGTTCTTAATACTCCCATCAAGCCAAGTATCACCCCCCCCCCCCAAAAAAAAAAGAAATTAAACAGATAAATAAATAAATCAATAATAAAAACTCATCTCTACCAAAGCCTTTCTCAAAGTAAACAGATAAATAAATAAATAATACAAACTCGTCTCTACCAAAGCCCTTCTCAAAGTAAACAGATGAAATAAATACATAAATAATAAAAACTCATCTCTACCAAAGCCTTTCTCAAAGTCGATAAAATGTGTACATGTACATCTAAATCATGATCTACATAACCTTCTCTCTCACTATCCTATCACCTCCCCGTAGATGTAATCTGGTCCTGCAATGAGAGAGTGCAGGCAGCCTCAGCATTCTTTTAAATACATACGGCTTTGAAGAGATTTATTAATGGCGCGAAAAAAAAATCTCTAAAATTGGTACCTTCATTTTCTTTTAATTTCAATGGTGTATGGGTAATACTACTATTCCGGGGAGTTTCCAGGGGACACTCGCCTATTATCCCACATTTATTGGTTCTCATCAATTTTTCGAGTATTCTCCCAGCGCGCCAAGCCATCACCACGTTGCCTTCCCATTCTTCAAGTCTATTATGGCTGCTCCTGGGCAGCCTACACTCACTCCGCTTCTCATTTTCTAAAAGGATAACTGATGGTTCGTTTGAATGGCTGGCAGATGACGCAGAATCGTCAGTGCCACACAAACAAAACATCTCTTAGAACAGTAGATATAAATGTTCGCTCACTCTTCAATTTTCTTTATTCAAATAACTCAACCCTGAATACATGGGGGAATCTCTCAGTTATTGGAAACCATAAAGACGTAAAATTCCAATGCTTGCTCTCGAAAATGTAACACACACACACACACACACACACACACACACGTGTAAAGGTGGTCGCTTTATATATAAGCGAGGCGAAAAAGGTAAACAAAGCGGGTGTTTTTGAGAGGCGTCGATAGAAAATGGATACGTATTGTGCAACGAAAACGGGGGCAATAGACATGGCTGCTCTGGGAAAATATAAAACAGCGAATTTAGATGTTCTTGAGTAAATAGATAAGAAAAATAAGAATAATGTCATATTTCTGTACGGGACTTTTAAGTTTGTAGTATAACAATGTAGCGGGAGGGAGAACGCGATGGTGACCACAACAATGAGGCTTCTAGACTACGGTAAAGCGAGAGAGAGAGAGAGAGAGAGAGAGAGAGAGAGAGAGAGAGAGAGAGAGAGAGAGAGAGAGAGAGAGAGAGAGAGAGAGAGAGCGAAACGGCTCGGTTAGATTACGAGACAGACTTAGCAAGGGAGAGAAAGGGAGATGGGTCGACTGAGATAAAAGTGGAGAAATACGGATAGGACGATAATCCTTCACGACAATACAGAAAGGCGAACTTCAAGTCCCGTGGCAACACTGTGTAGTTGCCAGATAGCGAGACTACATCGGCACAGCGAGATAGCAGGCCTGACAATGTCGTGAGATAACCAGACTAAGATGTCACGTCACAGGAAATGGATACGAGATGGCAGTTCGACCACGTCTTCGTCTGGAGCCGCATGAGGCGTGTGCTTACCCTCCCTCCACCACCAACGCTCATATCAACCCGCCGCCCGCCACCCAAAGTCACTTTAAGTTAGGCAAAAACATTAAGACAACGTATATATATATATATATATATATATAGGGGAGAAAGAATACTTCCCACGTATTCCCTGCGTGTCGTAGAAGGCGACTAAAAGGGAAGGGAGCGGGGGGCTGGAAATCCTCCCCTCTCGTTTTTTTTTTTCAATTTTCCAAAAGAAGGAACAGAGAAGAGGGCCAGGTGAGGATATTCCCTCAAAGGCCCAGTCCTCTGTTCTTAACGCTACCTCGCTATCGCGGGAAATGGCGAATAGTATGAAAAAAAAAAATGAAATATATATATATATATATATATATATATATATATATATATATATATATATATGTGTGTGTGTGTGTGTGTGTGTATAGACGACTATAACTGCCACACACGAGGTTAAATGATGACTTAAAACACCAACGAGACATTAAAATAATACAGCAAAATTCGGAACGAATCAAAGAGCTTATCAATGGAGGTTATCATGTGTCATGATCAAACATTTCTCAATTACTTACTTCATGTCAGGTATTTTTCACAACTCTCGGGTTATTAGGAGATTCTACAACAGCCACTTGGGAACCACACTGTTGTAGCCACTACGAACACTGGGTCGCTACGACTGCAAGGGTCAGGCATGGCCCTACCTAACACGACTGCCGAAGTCTATACAGAAAAGACTAACTGACAACTTCAGCCGTGTTCGATACCTTACAATGGTATTATGACTACGTTCCCGGTGTGGCGTCATCACCGACGGGTCTATATACATCGTTAAAGTCGGTGGTAGGTCTATATACATCGTTAAAGTCGTTGGTGGGTCTATGTACATCGTTAGAGTTGGTGGGTCTATATACATTGCTATAGTTAACTCGTTGGTGGCTATATATATATATATATATATATATATATATATATATATATATATATATATATATATATATATATATATATATATATATATATATATATATATATATATATATATATTTTCCCTGGGGATAGGGGAGAAAGAATACCCACGTATTCCCTGCGTGTCGTAGAAGGCGACTAAAAGGGAAGGGAGCGGGAGGCTGGAAATCCTCCCCTCTCGTTTTTTTTTTTTTTTTCTTCCAAAAGAAGGAACAGAGAAGAGGGCCAGGTGAGGATATTCCCTCAAAGACCCAGTCCTCTGTTCTTAACGCTACCTCGCTATCGCGGGAAATGGCGAATAGTATGAAAGAAAAAAAATATATATACTCCTATGAGTCCACGGGGAAAATGAAACACGATAAGTTCCCAAGTGCACTTTCGTGTAATAATCACATCATCAGGGGAGACCACAAGAGAGAAGTATAACAACAGTCAGTTGATATACAACGAAGAGACGTAGTTAGGACGCCATTTGGTAAACATGCGATTGTCCAAGACAATTACGTTTCCTCGGGCCAGCGCCACCATGCAACGCGTACGTTAATTCACCTTACGTAACCGACATTCTCCGTCCGTTACGATGACCAGGCTTCGTTCACAGATTGCGACACAGTTACGTTACGTCTGGATGCTGGCTGCACGAAGGCTGCGATCACAGACTACGACACAGTTACGTCTGGACTTCCAGTAGTGGCTGGCTGGTAACGGTCTAATAAAAGACGTTATCATCTGAACGTATTAAAGAGAGTGTACTGTAAGTACATATCCTCGCTCCCTCGTCAGCCATATTCCGTTTTTTTTTTACGCTATTTCAAGACGCATCCGGGAGACCATTGAGACGGAGAAAATGGGAAGAACGTACGACGCCGAAACGCTTGTTTTCTCGTTTGACATCGTTACCATGCCCGCGCATCGTTACCATTCCCGCGCATCGGTACCATCTTTTTTTTTTAAAGCTGTTGAAAACGCGAAATTTGGAGGTTTGAAATGTTCGCTTTTGGCGATTTCGCGCGTGTTAACGTTACTAGCGTTACTGTATGTTACGTCCAAACTCATGTGTTCCTCTTTATGCATTACGTGACGAGCATTATGAACTCAAAAATGTCATTTCCTCAAATATTCTCTACATGTAAAGGTTTCACACACACACACACACACACACACTACTCTACTATCATCGTAATCAACACACGCATCAAATTTGCATAGCAAAACGGCGATACGGGAAGCCGGCTCTGCCCCTCACACCCCTTAGCGAATGTCGTAGGGGCATAGCGTAGTAGCCATGCTAGCGTATGTCTGTGACGTATGTATATCCACACCACCCACCCAAACCCTCTCACTCCCATCCGACCCCATGGGCTGGAGCGGAGCGCACCACAGCCCCCAGCATTAGCTCTCCCCACTCACACGCCCACGCTGCTGGCCCCATACACACACACACACACACACACACACACACAGGAAGCTGCGTAGCCTTCACGCAATACGCGCGGCTGTGATGACTACAACGACGAAAATTTTTGTATACCCTTAACGCTGAGGGTGGCCGACTGAAGAGAGAGAGAGAGAGAGAGAGAGAGAGAGAGAGAGAGAGAGAGAGAGAGAGAGAGAGAGAGAGAGAGAGGGTTAAGGAGGGCATATTGGCAGAGCCAGGTCATGAATACTGATCAAAGGAAGAAATAACAGACATCCTCATGAATATTGATTGATAACGGGATGTGCGATGTATGGGATATGGGGGGGGAGGTGAAGAGGGTGTTGGCATTGGGTGGAAGGGGAAGAGGGGTGAAGGGGGAGGAAGAGGAGGAGGAGGAGGAAGGAGGGGAAGAGTTGTGAAAATGGACACAGTGTGTGTGTGTGTGTGTGTGTGTGTGTGTGTGTGTGTGTGTGTGTGTGTGTGTGTGGTGAAGGGCTGGTGAGTATTATTGACCGGACGGGAGTTGCAACAGGGGTATTGATCCAGGAAGGGGGGGGGTGGAGGGGGTGTTGTGGAGGAGGATGAGGAGGAGGGAGAAAAGGAGGAACTTGACATAAGGGAGGAAGAATAAAAGAGTAACTACGGTGAGATTTGAGGCATGGGTGAGAGAGAGAGAGAGAGAGAGAGAGAGAGAGAGAGAGAGAGAGAGAGAGAGAGAGAGAGAGAGAGAGAGCGAGAGAGAGAGAGAGAGAGAGAGAGAGAGAGAGAGAGAGAGAGAGAGAGAGAGAGAGAGAGAGAGAGAGAGAGAGAGGACAACGAATGGCCGGGGCAAAAAATAATGAGTACTAATCCAGTAGATCAGGACATTTAAGACAACTCAACCACTGTATAGGAAGGATTCGAACCCAGGACCTTTTGTGTGGTAGATGGGAACGCTAACTGCTAGGCTATGATCACCCCTAATTAAGAAATGACTATTCGCTTACGAGTAATCGAATACCTTTCGTCTCACAACAAATAGGTGTGATCATAGCCTATCGCCTAGCGTTCCCGTCTACCACGCAAAAGTTCCTGGGTTCGAATCCTGATTGTTGGAGGGCATTATGTGTTATATGAAAGTGCGAGTTCATATGCCCTATATTCGTGTGTGTGTGTGTGTGTGTGTGTGTGTGTGTAAAATTATAAGAAACTGACGGGAAATTGCTTCGCGAGTCGCCAGTACCCACTTCAGGCTTCGGATTTTTTTTTTCTTTGATTGGGTGGGAGGGAGGAGGCAACTGTGGGCGAAGTGAAGCCATGTTGCACGTGTACGGCTGCCACGGACCGCGGCCTGGGCGGATATGCCTTGCCTCCCCCCTCTCCTCCCTCTCCACCTCATCCCTCACCACCAGCCTACGAATGGCGGCTAAGAACTGATGAATATTTGATGAATAATAATCGTGTTGGATGAGCCAGGCCCCAACTGGCGGCGCGGGTTATATATACAAACTACCAACCACTCATCATGACACAGGTGTGTTCTTCCCCGACCCTAACAACCTACTAGTGTTGTATATTGATTCGCTCACACTTGAACCTCTTTAAATCTACGTCTAGGGACAGACGACGCCCATGTCGTGGTGTGGGTGAAGAGGGACGACTTCATCCCATTGCGTCTGACGACTTAATCCCTCTCAGCAAGGCGACCTGACCTCGATGACCTGACCTCTTGATGAAGACGACTTTAAAACCTCTTGATGACCAAGACGATTGAACCCCCACCCTCCTCGAGTACGAGGAATTAACCCCATTGCTTGTGACTATTACTTAACCACTCGAGTACGACAGGTTGCTGATCAGGAAGACCTGACCTCTTGAGCGTGGCGGCTTAACCGCCTGAGTATGATGATAGCAAGCGCTTGAGTACTATGAATGTGGCTACAGAGTACTGATACTCCACTGACTTAACCCTTTGAGGACAAAGGATTATAACCCCTTTTGTTTCAAAGGACTTGAACCCTTGAAGCAGGGTGAGGTAACCCTAGAGCATGATTTCCCTTCAGTTCTCAAGGTGCAAGGTCGTCCTCCTCCTGACGCAGCATGATTTCCCTTCAGTCTTCAATGTGCAAGGTTGTCCTCCTCCTGAAGGAGCATGATTTTACCTCGATCCTCAAGGTGCAAGGTCATCCTCCTCCTGAAGGAGCATGATTTCCCTTCGGTCCTCAAGGTGTTAGGTCGTCCTCCTGAAGGAGGTTTCACCGATACGGTCACAACATCACCTGCACGACCTTGTGGGGTAGGAGGAGGAGGAGGAGGAGGAGGAGGACGTGGTGAGGGGAGGGAAGCGCCTGACGCTTTGGAGCAAGATGTCATAATATTTCCGGCCAAGTCTGCCTGGGATCGACCAGGCCGCCTGCATGCTGGCTCTCTCTCTCTCTCTCTCTCTCTCTCTCTCTCTCTCTCTCTCTCTCTCTCTCTCTCTCTCTCCTCCCTACGAGACCTGAGGGCGCTGGTGAACCAGGGATGTCATCGGGCCAAAGTAATTGTAGCGGGTAGGTGTCGGCACTTAGGGAAACCATTAGCAGCGGCGGCACAGTGTGGCTGTCTACCTCCGTCAGCTTCTGTCCACCTATGTCTGTTCTTCTCTGCCTATTTGAGTCTGTCTATCTCTGTCAGCTTCTGTGTACCTCTGTCTGATTCTGTCTACCTCTATCAGCTTTTGTCTACGTCAGCTTCTGTCTACTTATGTCTGCTTCTGTCTACCTTCGTCAATTTCTCTCTACCTACGTGTCCTTTTGTATACCTCTGTCTCCTTCTGTCGGCCTCTGTCGGCCTCTGTCTACCTCTATCAGCTTCTTTGTACACCTGTCCGCTTCTGTCTACCTACGTCTCCTTCTGTCCACCTAGGCCTCCTTCTGTCTACCTCTGTCTGCTCCTGTCTAACCTTTCCTCTCCCATACAGTAACTTGCTACGCCTCGGATCAACGCAGGAGAATAAATGAGCAATTAACAGTGTGATTAACTTATGTCAAAATACCAGCTTTATAATCGTACCTTAATTGGATCAAGGTCGACGAAGCCACACTGCTCTAATTGCCTTTATCAGCTGAGCTTCCCCCCTCCCCCTCCTCCTCCTCCAGCAGGGCAGCACCCCCCTCATGTTGGAGTATATCTCAAGAGTTAAACATAGATCCTTAATGAGCCAAATGCACTTAACAGATGAAGGAGAAAGTCTGAAATGAGCCGAATCCTTCTCATCAATTAGGACTGAGCTGAGACCCCCCCGCCCATTTTCAAATTCTTTTTTTCATAGTGGACGACGAAGGGCCTGGCACACACCCCGTGTAGGGCTGCATGGTACAATGCTCTTAGATTCCATATAAAAAAAGCTTCATCGTTACATGATACATTCCAACCCCTTCTGAAAGCGATTCACTTGTCCTCTTCTGTTTCGAGATACGGTCGGTATTGATTCATTCTACGTTCTCGTATTGTCAGCAAACCTGAGCTCTTTATCCCTCCCACCCGACCAGCTCTCTCTCTCTCTCTCTCTCTCTCTCTCTCTCTCTCTCTCTCTCTCTCTCTCTCTCTCTCTCTCTCTCTCTCTCTCGGCAGCGCCCTAGTCAGAACTCATTTCAAGAAAGCGGTTCGCTTCTCGTCACCAAACGTGATCCAAGACGAGTAAATCTAGAACGAATACAAAGATAAGCAACAAAACTAAATTCGTCCCTGGAAATTAAACTTTATAACTCGGAAATCTACAATAATTTTCACTATAAAAAAAAGACACAAACTTCCAGAGACGAAATTGTTTTCAAAACACTAAACAACTCCGACAGCGCAGCTGATGACAGTTTCTCCACATGAGACAAAAGACTCAGGAACCAAAAATAACGACATGGATTAAAAGGAAAGATGTAGATGTAGAGTTGTAGAATGTAAGACTAAACCACCACTAGCTATTGTCAAGGCAAAGGCTATCGGAACCTTTTAAACCAAGACTAAACAAATACTTGAACTATAAATGGTATCAGCCGATAAATAGTTCAGGGAGGGAGTATAAAAACTTACTGTATATTGTAAACACAAACTCCAACTTCTTCCTTTGTTTCGGATGTATGCTTCCTTCTCCTCTTCCTCCTCCTCTTCCTTTTCTTTCTCCTCCTCTTCTTCCTCTTCTTCTTCTTCTTCTTCCTCCTCCTCTTCTTTTTCCTCTTCCTCTTCCTCCTCCTCCTTTTTTCCTCTTCCTCATCCCCTTTTTTCTCCTCTTCCTCCTCCTCCATTTTTCTTCTCTTCCTCCTCCTCCTCCTCCTTTTTCTTCTCTTCCTCCTACTCGTTTTTCACCTCCTCCTCCTCTGCGTATCCTGCAGGATAGTACAGCCATTCACACTTTCCTATGAACTTTCTACAGCAGTATACCCTCATGTGCTCCATCTGAGCTTTGTTCCTGCCAGCTGTTGAGCCGGAGGGAGCGGTGGATGGGTGTGGTTGGTGGATCTGCCTTATCATCATGTCTCTACCTTGCCATGGACCCTTAACGCCTGTTGTCTGTCCTTCTCATGACCTGACGCGTTTCAGCTTTTGGCCGCCAGAGGGCAGTGATCCCTCCGTCTCCCCTATGTTTACAGCGTCAAGTGGACAAAAGATTGTGGATGTTCCTAACATCTTGACGCTGGGGAGGTATATCGCGGGATGTTGCCACTGCGGGTCGCGTGACGTCTGTGGCAACACCCTCGGCCTTACGGAACGACCCTTTAAGCACTACGTTACGACCCTTAAGCACGACGGTGCGACCCTTGAGCACGACGGTGCGACCCTTGAACACGACGGTGCGACCCTTGAGCACGACGGTGCGACCCTTGAGCACGACGGTACGACCCTTGAGCACGACGGCACGACGATACGATTCTTGAACACGACGGTACGACCCTTGAGCACGACGGTACGACCCTTGAGCACGACGGTACGACCCTTGAGCACGACGGTACGACTCTCCAGTATGTTAGCCTGGTTCTTGATCAAATCGGTCATGGATTGTAGCACACGTCGCGCCATCAAACTCAGGGGTCGGGATCGTTGTATTCAAGGTTCGTATCGTAGTGCTAATAACCTTAAGAAAAAGGTATCGATATATATATATGGTCGACATTACCTTGGAGTCATACCTCAGTTGGAGAGAGGAAATCAAAACGTATTCCCCCAGAGAATCATCCATAGGTTCCGGGGGCAATCCTCATCCGTCAGTTACAACACGATCATCCGTCGGTTCCGCGGGAGAGTCATCCAAAGCGCCTCGCGGGAGGTGCTGGATGACCCGTCGCACGCCCTTGGAACCAAGACCATCATCCATCCATCCATCATCCATCTTCGCCCCGTAATCGTCTTCTACATCTGGTCGATAGTACGGACCCAGCAGGAGGAGCGGTGGTGGTCCTCGCTCCTGGGGGAGGCTGACCGACCGACCGACCCAGGCCGTCCCTCCTCCTCCTCCTCCTCCTCCCTCCTCGAGACACAGCTGGAGCTACCCCTCCCTCCTCCTCCTCCTCCTCCTCCTCCACGGCAGCTCCTCAACATACGTGATCAAGTGCTGATGGAGGCAAGGCAGACGTGGGAGGGAGGAGGAGCAGGTGGCCAAGGACCTCGTCTTTCAGCGTGTGGGTGGGGTCGTCCTGGCGGGTCTCCTTCGTCAGGAGACGTTGCGTTGTGTCGTAGTCTTCCCCCACCCACGCCCCTCTCCTTCAAAAGATCGCGTCTCAAACTCGTCCTACTGACTATGACCTGCGACCCCCGCGAAGACGCCTTGACCTAACAGGGGGAGCGATGTCGTTTCCATAACATGTTTATAGAATGGCTGGCTGCTGTGACCTGGCCTCACAGCAACACGTACCACTGGCTGGGTGCTGTGACCAAGTCTCACAGCAACACGTACCGCTGGCTGGCTGCTGTGACCTGACCTCACAGCAACACGTACCACTGGCTGGGTGCTGTGACCAGGTCTCACAGCAACACGTACCGCTGGCTGGCTGCTGTGACCTGGCCTCACAGCAACACGTACCACGTACGAGACAACAGGTCTGCGTGGTATGACCTCTCCCCACGGCGCTACACGCTAACTGCGGCGGATGGGTGAGGACGGAGGCAAGTGACCCCTCACCCCACCTTCGCGTGACCCACCCCATCAGACCACTGAGGTCACCCAGAGGTCAGTAAAACTGCAGGAGGATAAAAAAAAAAAAAACATCCCTTTTTTTGGAAGCAACTTTGGCTGTTCCAATACAATTTCGGGCCATCACACGTCGGGCGTTTCTCAGGAAGTAGGGAGAGCCTGCTTGGATGTCGCTGTTGATGAGGGAAGGAATCAAACACTCTCGCCTTCCCTCTCTTTAATGACGATAATTCATGATAAATAATTAACAAAATTGATTATTCTATTTCCCTACGGAAGCGCGTCTGGTCTCGCACCACAGTCACATAAGCGAAGCCTTAGGTCTCCTCCCTACCACATTTCACCACCGACTCACAACAGACGCGTGAGGACGACTACGCCCTTGTGGCCACCACAGTGAGAGGTGGCGTGTTAAAAGGGCCCCGCCCGCCTGCTGGCCGGCCGTCCCTTGTGATGACGGGGGCCGGGCAAGACCCGCTCTACCTTACATCATCCTTTGAATAACCGACCGGACCATCCTTCTTCCTCCCCGGCACTGCCACGCCAATCGCAGCGTTTGGCTGGTGTGTATGGGCCCCAAAGAGGCCACAATACGGGGGATGCCTCTGGGAAGTATATATATATTTATATATATATATATATATATATATATATATATATATATATATATATATATATATATATATATAGATAGATAGATAGATAGATAGATAGATAGATAGATAGACAGACAGACAGATAGATAGACAGATAGATATTGCAACATGTCACAGTGGTGCGCGTGACTTAGTATGTGTGTGTGTGTGTGTGTGTGTGAAAAGTCACCTTAATGAGGCTATAATTACTGACAGTATACTCGCGTCAAAGAACTTCTCACTCCAAGGGAGTATACATATCCCTGCTACTGGGAGTAGCGCAGCCTTGGAGCTGCAGGAACCTTCAGAAATGCTCTGGGTAACACCACAGGACCTTCTACAGGAACTGGTTCTGGGGGTAATCATGTATACATAAACATTCAGTCAGTTGTATACCTTCAGGACTCCTTCTACGGGCATCCCGCAGCTTCGAGGCTGTGCGCCCCACGCAGGGGCAGGGTGAGGTGGGCTCCTCTCGCGGAGTAAAAAAAAAAAAAAAGGTAAGTACTCGGCAAGGCTGTTGTAATCCTTTCCGTCCGCTGACGATGAACGAGACAGCCTCGTCGAAGTGACGCCTAATGGTTGTTTACAAAGCAGACGGGAACATCAATACATATATAAATAATCTAAATAATCAATCCTTCATAAAAAAAAAAGAATTCAAATTTCTAACACAAAAAAATTGAAAAAAACACACAAAATAAATCCGTTATTTTTTGCGTGTATTTGAACGTCAAATAATGACACCAGGCTGGCCTTACCATATAGCATAACAAACAATTATAACAACGATCCCTCCAAAAGCTTTTCCCTCCATTTGTACACGGCGGGAGGAGGATTTCCATCTTTCTTCTGTATTTCTTTTTTTCTCTTCTTTTTTTTTACAGGAAAATTAATGGTACATCTTAAGTACGAGCTCACGGCAAATTACGCTGATGATAAATTGGCCTCTTGACATTTGCTCAGAGAGAGAGAGAGAGAGAGAGAGAGAGAGAGAGAGAGAGAGAGAGAGAGAGAGAGAGAGAGAGAGAGAGAGAGCGAGTTGCAAAGTGCCGCTGGCTGTCTCCCTCTCTCTCTCTCTCCACTCGCCACGAATTTCTTCGCTTTTCAATGACCCCCAGAGATTTATTTTTTTTTCCTAACCGAGAACGATGGAAAATCCATCGAAGCACCGGGAGAAAAAGGGGGAGGGAGGGGTGGACAAATAAATCTCAATTGGAAAGTCTTGAAGGCAAGTTCAATTATGCAAATAGCGCGGGAAAATCCAGCCCGCGGAGGGAGGCGGAGGGAGGAGGGGGGGGGCGATGCGTCATTGTTACCAGCTCCGGCGTCGACCTGGAGCCAGCAATATTTTCTTTTTCTTTTTTTTGGTCCTTTTTTTTTCTTTTGAGCGTTGAAACCATCGCCGTTATCTCTCTCTCCCAGGCCAAACAAATTACCATTACTAATCCCGGTCTAACTAAGGGAATATCCCACTCAATCTACCCCTCCCTGGATGGGGGGATGGGACAGTACTACCAGACTGCAAATTCTCTCATATACAATCAACGTAATTGTTTATTTTGAAGGATGAGAACCAGTTTTTTGCCTAATCTGACTAAGTGACCAGACCATATTGTATGTTGTAAGACCAGATTGTGTGTTGTATGACCATACTGTGTGTTCTATGACCAGACCATATTGTATGTTGTATGACCAGATTGTGTGTTGTATGACCATACTGTGTGTTCTATGACCAGACCATATTGTATGTTGTAAGACCAGATTGTGTGTTGTATGACCATACTGTGTGTTCTATGACCAGACCATATTGTATGTTGTATGACCAGATTGTGTGTTGTATGACCATACTGTGTGTTGTATGACCAGACCACTTTGTATGTTGTATGACCATATTGTGTGTTGTATGACCATACTGTATGTTGTATGACCAGACCATATTGTATGTTGTATGACCAGATTGTGTGTTGTATGACCATACTGTGTGTTGTATGACCAGACCACTTTGTATGTTGTATGACCATATTGTGGGTTGTATGACCATACTGTATGTTGTATGACCAGACCATATTGTATGTTGTATGACCAGATTGTGTGTTGTATGACCATACTGTGTGTTGTATGACCAGACCATATTGTATGTTGTATGACCAGATTGTGTGTTGTATGACCATATTGTATGTTGTATGACCAGACCATATTGTATGTTGTATGACCAGATTGTGTGTTGTATGACCATACTGTGTGTTGTATGACCAGACCATATTGTATGTTGTATGACCATATGTGGGTTGTATGACCATACTGTATGTTGTATGACCAGACCATATTGTATGTTGTATGACCATATTGTATGTTGTATGACCATACTGTGTGTTGTATGACCAAACCACTTTGTATGTTGTATGACCATATTGTGGGTTGTATGACCATACTGTATGTTGTATGACCAGACCATATTGTATGTTGTATGACCATATTGTGTGTTGTATGACCATACTGTGTGTTGTATGACCAGACCACTTTGTATGTTGTATGACCATATTGTGGGTTGTATGACCATACTGTATGTTGTATGACCAGACCATATTGTATGTTGTATGACCATATTGTATGTTGTATGACCATACTGTGTGTTGTATGACCAGACCACTTTGTATGTTGTATGACCATATTGTGGGTTGTATGACCATACTGTATGTTGTATGACCAGACCATATTGTATGTTGTATGACCATATTGTATGATGTATGACCATACTGTGTGTTGTATGACCAGACCACTTTGTATGTTGTATGACCATATTGTGGGTTGTATGACCATACTGTATGTTGTATGACCAGACCATATTGTATGTTGTATGACCATATTGTATGTTGTATGACCATACTGTGTGTTGTATGACCAGACCACTTTGTATGTTGTATGACCATATTGTGGGTTGTATGACCATACTGTATGTTGTATGACCAGACCATATTGTATGTTGTATGACCATATTGTATGTTGTATGACCATACTGTGTGTTGTATGACCAGACCACTTCGTATGTTGTATGACCATATTGTGGGTTGTATGACCATACTGTATGTTGT
>NC_092232.1:4668814-4706314 GCF_036320965.1 Panulirus ornatus
AGTAGTAGTAGTAGTAGTAGTAGTAGTAGTAGTAGTAGTAGTAGTAGTAGTAGTAGTAGCAGTAGTAGTAGTAGTAGTAGTAGTAACAGTAGTAGTAGTAGTAGTAGTAGTAACAGTAGTAGTATAGTAGTAGTAGTAGCAGTAGTAGTAGTAGTAGTAGTAGTAGTAGTAGTAACAGTAGTAGTAGTAGTAGTAGTAGTAGTAACAGTAGTAGTAGTAGTAGTAGTAGTAGTAGTAGTAGTAGTAACAGTAGTAGTAGTAGTAGTAGTAGTAGTAGTAGTAGTAGTAGTAACAGTAGTAGTAGTAGTAGTAGTAGTAGTAGTGGTAGTGGTAGTAGTAGTAGTATACACACTAGGATCCGCTACCCCCACAGTCTAACGGTTTCCTCAGTCCCAAACAGCAGGGACAACATGGACTCCTTCGAAGCGAGGAGTTCTTCAAACAGGACTGTACTCCCTCCTCCTCGCCTGATGATGCCACAGCCTCTCCAAAGATGACGCATCACTCGCGGGGGGTAAACCTTAAGCAAAAAAAGAGGGGGAGTCCGGTAGCACGTATGTCGGTTCACGACGGGCGGGCGGTGGGGGAGGAAGGGGGGAGGGGGGAGGGGGGGCAGCTGAAGCAGGGAACAGCTGTGCTTGCGTCAGCAAACACAGCCGATTAAATCCATCATCTTTAAAAGCATCATTTTCACTCATGTCAGATGTACCCGCTCGATCGCAGCGAGCCGCCCGCCCAGCATATACTCCCCACACCTCCTCACTCGACGGCGCACGGTGCACGTGATGAACATGAGTGGCTGTGAGGAGAGGGATGATCGCCTCACGAGATGGTAGGGTTGAGGGAGGGAGAGATGGAGGTAGGAGGGAGTTAACGAAGACAAGTGTGGAGGTGAGGAGGAGAGATGAGGACAGGTGTGGTGGTTCATCGTTAAACTGCTTCCATCACATGTACAGCTCGGGCCCTCACTGTGTTCACCCCACTCTCGGACCATTCTTCATACCACTCCTTGTCTTTGTGTCTACTTCCTTCCTCCCTTCCTTCATAGTTTAGGTACCATTCCTTTCCCTTCTTTGGTAGTTAAGACACCATTCCTTCTCCGTCCTTCGTAGTTAAGGTACTACTCCTTTTCCTTCCTTCGTAAAGGTACTATTCATTTCCCTTCCATCGTATTTAAGGTACTATTCCTTCTCCTTCCTTCGTATTTAAGGTACCATTCCTTCAATTCCTTTTTCCGTGGCTTATGGACTTCCTAGTACCTTCCCCTCGTACCCACGGCCTAGGCCACTCAAACAATTGCTAATTTACCAAATGGCTCGTCTATAAAAAAAGGCGCGCAAAACATACACAGCGTCTCTTGGCGAACTTCCTCCTCCTCCTCCTCCTCACCACCGAGTTAATCTTGTTTGTCCTTAACTCGCCCAGCCTCTTCTGTGGCGCAACTTCTCCACCACTCTCTCTCCCTCCCTCCCTCCTTGACCCGGCATATATGCACACTCCAACGCCACTCGACGCCTTCGAGTCTCGTTGTCTTTTTCATTTTTCATTCTCCTTCCGCCTGCCTCCTCCGGAGTGCTTGCTGCATGTGACGCGCTTCCCCAGTCACAGCATCTGGCGGGGTCTTCGCCTTGGACGCTGTTGGAACGCGCCCGTTTCTCCTCCTCCTCCTCCTCCCTCCTCACCGTATGGTCAGTCAAATCCAGAGTAATGCTGAGATACGTGCCTCGCTTGCCTCATGGTCAGGCGACATGGTTTGCTAACACCTCCCGACTTATCATGGCTCGCTTGCTTCACGACCAGCCAATAGGGTGGCCAAACCTCCAGCACTATGCCTCACTTGCTTCACGACCAGCCAATAGGGTAGCCAAACCTCCAGCACTATGCCTAGCTTGCCTCCTGGTCGAGCAACGTGGGTACAAGACCCAGCAGTGGGGTATGAGCCTCCCAGTTCGACTCTCGTTCTGACTTCGATGTCCCCAAGCGCCAGTCTCCACCTGCAGTCGTGACCGAAGCCCCTGCTCTATTCGACCTGATCCTCTCTATGTCTGCCGGAGTCAGGGGCTTCACCTCCTCCAACAACACAATCCATCAGGTTGATTAACATCCTCAGCGACAAAGCAATCCTTAATGGACGGAGGAACTACAGGAGCAGAGTCCTACACAGTCCTTAAAAGTCAAGCAGAAACCATTACCCTGTATGAGGACCAACTCTCGACCGAACCTCCCCCCGGGTGGCTGTCTCATTCGAATCACGAATCCCTCAGTCCAAGTTCGAAGCTCCGAGCTACAACTGTTTCTGATCCGTCTCGCCAACGCAGCGGACGATCGCCTGAATATGATGCGAGAGGGGGAGATCAAATCTACTACTCGTGGTGACGATTTGTCTTCGGGTACGCTGATGAGGTACTGTGAGTCCCACGTCTCGAAAATCTACCGTTCATTACAGGTGAACGCAGACGACCTGTTTACAGAGAACTTGTCGTGTCATTAGTGTGAAATGCAATTACCGAGAGTCTACCATCAGAAACACCGTTGTGACAACACACCCCAGGGTGTTGTACGACAGTGAGGTCATCTTGTGTTGCACAGTTTCCTCCATGGATGGGAGTTTACCCCCCCCCCCCCCCAAGTGTTGCACGCGCCCTCCACTATTTTGAGGACAAGGGCACCAGGTGTTCCACAATCCTCCCTCCCTCCCTCCTCCCCCGCAACACTGTGTTGCAGTGAGAATGGCAAGTGCTTAACGATGATGAATACCTGCCGTCCATCAGTGGATACAAGGCTGGGGGAGAGAGATCTGTGTCGGAGGTGGGCTAACAAGCCTGGTACCTGGTTAACAGAGGGGAGTTAACAAGCTTGGTACCTGGTTAACAGAGGGGAGTTAACAAGCCTGGTACCTGGTTAACAGAGGGGCATTAACAAGCCTGGTACCTGGTTAACAGAGGGGGGGTTAACAAGCCTGGTACCTGGTTAACAGAGGGGAGTTAACAAGCCTGGTACCTGGTTAACAAGCCTGCTACCTGGTTATATAACGTTTTCTTGTTCTTACTGTACATGAAACTGCTCAAAACGTTCACTTCCTATACACGAAACATGTTCAAAACGGTCATGTTCTTCCTATACAAAAATACACAGTTTCAAAACCTTTCCTTATAACACAGTGTATCACCTTGAGGGTCCAGAAACTCTCGACGTATTCTGCTTTTTCCCCTCCAGCAAATCAGTTTCGTCAGCACAAACGTTTCACCTTTTATGTAAACGTTTCCCAGAGGCTCTCGACATGGCCTCCGTCCACCTCGGGTCAGGTGCCAAACCTCAGGTTTTCGACTCGGCACACCGCGTCCTGGGTCACTGGAGCCCGAACGACGGAGGATGGTATGCTGTGTCTCCTGGAGGCAGCGGTGGTGTGCAGGTGAGGGTCACGAAGGAGGGATGGTGATGTGGCTGATCCCTACAGCTATCTACTGGTGGCGGTGGTGGCGGAGGGTGGCTGACGACTGTATTACCAGCTGTGGCTGTGGTGGAGGGTGGCTGACGACTGTATTACCAGCTGTGGCTGTGGTGGTGGAGGGTGGCTGACGACTGTATCACCAGCTGTGGCTGTGGTGGTGGTGGGTGGCTGACGATTGCATCATCAGCTGTGGCTGTGGTGGTGGTGGGTGGCCAACGATTGTACCACCAGCCGTGGCTGTGGTTTCTGTAGTGGTGGCGGTGGTGGAGTGTGGCCACCGTTTGCAGATGCCACCTCCCGACCAATGTCGCTCACACTTGGCCCCGCCACCCTCCCTCAGAACCCTCCAAGGCAGGGCATCGTATCCAGCCCTACATTCCCTCCCTATCTCCTCCCCTGCACAACGACCATTACGAGTGTGAACTCTGAAGACGGGTTGGTTCACACGCGAGTGCCCCACGCTCGCGTGCATATTCAATCAATCTCAAAATACCTAGAAATCCAAACCAAATCTTACGCTGGACGAGAATAAGATAGCAAGAGGGGAAGAAAAAAGAAAATACGAAATAGTCCCAGATGGGGGTCGACGGTAAATCAAAGCCCTCTGTAAAATCGCTACAATTCCCGGAGAATGTCTTTGTCGAGTCGGGGGCAGATCAACCATCGTGTGTGTGTGTGTGTGTGTGTGTGTGTGTGTGTGTAGCACCTTCCTCCCCCGCAGTCCCAAGTTTCCCCAGCAGTAAGTAATCGATGACACGGCGGACAAGGGCGAGGGTGTACTAGCTGGGCGGATGGGAGGGGACGCTAGTGGTGGGTGGATGGTAGCGGGGTGGTGGCCAGGGCAGAGCCACGGATCCTGGCCAGTGGGCGTGGTCAGGAGGAGGCTTGGCCAGAGAGGGGCGTGGTCATGGGGTGCTTTTTTGCCTACAGGACGTGGTCAGAAGGCTTGGTCTGAAGGGCGTGTTCAGAGACTGAGGGCGTGGACAGTGGGCGTGGTCAGAAAGTATAACCAAATGTATTCAGACAACGAGAGCAACGGGAGTGGCTAGTGGGCGTGGTCAGATGGTTTGATTAAGGGGGCGTGTCCAGAATGCAAAGCTAGACAAGGAGGGTGGGCGTGGTCAGAAGGCTTCATGAGGGGGCGTGTCCACAGTTCAAGGTTAGGCAAGAAGAATGGGCGTGGTCAAAGACCTCAGCGAGGAGGCGTGACCAGAGTACAAAGCTGGGTGGGCGAGAGTGGGCGTGGTGGGAAAGCCTGAGTAGACGGGGCGTGGCCGTTCGGCGAGGTTCCTTGGTGTGGTCCGAGCAGGTGAGGCCAGAGAGGAACCTGCCTCACCAGTTTGACCAGGACCACTACCACTGCCCCTCCCTCACACGACCCAGGACCACCACCATGACCCCTCCCTCACACGACCCAAGACCACCACCACTGCCCCTCCCTCACACGACCCAGGACCACCACCACACTGCCCCACCCTCACACGAGCCAGGACCACCACCACTGCCCCTCCCTCACACGACCCAAGACCACCACCACACTGCCCCTCCCTCACACGACCCAGGACCACCACCATGACCCCTCCCTCACACGACCCAGGACCACCACCATGACCCCACACACGACCCCTGCCACTGGTAGCCCGTCAATGCCAATTAGACATAGAGTTCAAAGTTGCTCATAACTAGCCAGTGAGCCAACCAGCCAGCCAACCAGTCAGTCAGCCAGCCAGCCAATCAGCCAGCCAGCCATTCAGCCAACTATTCTGACAGTCAGTCGGCCCTCTTCTTCACTCCGTAGTTTACAGCGTGGTGCGGGCCGAGCGTCACCACCACATAAAGCACCTGATGGTGAAATAAACGAACCCGCGAGTCTTGCTAACATTCCCACCTCCTCTGCTACACACACACACACACACACACACACACACACGACGATAAATGCGGAATTACGACGATTTTGTGTGTGTGTGTGTGTGTGTGTGTGTGTGTGTGTGTGTGTGTGTGTGAGATGAGAGGAGGTCTGGAGTAATCACGTGTAGTTAAACTGTTAAGGGCACTTATCCCCCTCATCACGACGGGCACAACACATTGAGGTATGATGATGGTATTGCTTAAGCCCTTGACCCACCCAGGGATCGGGTCTGACCTGGTCCTTGAAAGCTGAGAGATCATGGATCACGCCAGCGTCAACATAGGTCATCACAACGTCGTGGTCAAGGAGTTTCCTCCCCTCCCTCCCTCCTCCCTCGCTCACGGCTGTGGGGTCACCAAGAGAGGAGATTTCTCCCGACGAAGGTGTGGCTGGGAGTACGGGTACTTTTCCTGACGGTGTGGCAGGGAGTAGGGGTATTTCTCCTGACGAAGGTGTGGCAGGGAGTAGGGGTACTTCTCCTGACGAAGGTGTGTGGCTGGGAATAGGGGTACTTCTCCTGAAGAAGGTGTGGCAAGGAGTAGAGATACTTCTCCTGACGAAGGTGTGGCAGGGAGTAGGGGTACTTCTCCTGACGAAGGTGTGGCAGGGAGTAGAGATACTTCTGACGAAGATGTGGCTGGGAGTAGAGATACTTCTGACGAAGGTGTGGTACGGAGTAGAGATACTTATCCTGACGAAGGTGTGGCAGGGAGTAGAGATACTTCTGACGAAGAAGTGGCAGGTAAGTTGTCGCACGAGGTGCCCTGGGTCGTGGTGTTGGGTTTGTCGTGACCCACATTCCCAGCCACACAGACTGCCCTGCACCAACCTCCTCACCTCTTCCCTCCTCCCCCCTGACCGGGCTCGGGTTACCGCCACCAGACACGCAGCCATGACCCACGCCACCAACATAGTCGATGCCCTTAATAATAGCAGTCATGACCGCCGTTGCGGTGGGTCGGCAAGCAGGAGGGAGGCTCGGGGCGCCTGAGTTACCTGACCAGCAAGTTCTACCTTGTGTCTGACGTGAGAGATAAACGATGGCTGAAATATCTGCATGACACATCAGGAGGAGAATGAGGACGGACGTCCTCCGAGATATCCATTCATGACGTGGTAGAGACACGAGAGCGAGGACGGCTCCGAACTACGACCGCAGGGCGTCCGACCCTCCCTAGTGTACGACTGGGCGTCAGACCCCCCCTAGTGTACTACTGGGCGTCCGACCCTCCCTAGTGTACTACTGGGCGTTCGACCCTCCCTAGTGTACTACTGGGCGTCCGACCTTCCAAAGTGTACTACCGGCCGTCCGACCCTCCAAGTGTACGACTGGGCGTCCGACCCTCCCTAGTGTACTACTGAGCATCCGACCCTCCCTAGTGTACTACTGGGCGTCCGACCCTCAAAGTGTACGACTGGGCGTCCGACCCCCCCTAGTGTACTACTGGGCGTCCGACGAAGGGAAGAATCGAAGACAAACTCGTTCCTCTGCGTCAGACGGCGAAGTCCAGTACATGAAACACTGACCGTCCGATCATATGACCACGGCTCTCTACATATCACATCTACAAGTTCTTAATCTTTATCTTGCTAACTGTGCAGAGACAAAGCATTTTAGTGATAGCATAGGTGAAGGGTACATGGCTAGGGTCAGCATGGGTGACGGGTACATGGCTAGGGTCAGCATGGGTGAAGGGTACGTGGCTAGGGGCACCATGGGTGACGGGTACAAGGCTAGGGGGCAGCATGGGTGACGGGTACAAGGCTAGGGGGAGCATGGGTGAAGGGTACATGGCTAGAGGGTCGGCGTAGGTAAGTCTGCAGCTCAGAGAAGGTACAGTACGCGAACACAAGGCTTCCCATCCCACACCCGCGGTCCCTTCACTCACTCACACACACACACACACACACACACACACACACACACACACAGGGGGTGGCAGGGCCCAGCCCCCGCCACCCTGACCTTCCTACCCCAACCCCCACCCCACACACACCTACCTACGTAGATTCCACCAAACGGTCGCCCTCTGTCAACACGTGGGGGGTGCGCTTCCCAGGGTTGCCAGCCATTTCCACTCACTTTATTATTCGTCCTTTTTTTTTCCTCCTGTGAAACTACACTCGTCCGTCACTGTCCATGTCTGTGGCATAGACAGACTAGGCACAGACGCTACATCCGTCCCACACTGTCCATCTCTCTGTGACCAAGACATACTTGACACAGACGTTATATCCGTCCCACACTGTCCATCTTTTTGTGGCACAGACAGACGGTACACCCATCCTACCCTGTCCATCTCTCTGTGGCATAGTCAGGCTGGACACAGACTCCCTACACCCGTCCCACACTGTCCATCTCTCTGTGGCATAGTCAGGCTGGACACAGACTCCCTACACCCGTCCCACACTGTCCATCTCTCTGTGGCACACGCACCCTTGATGCAGGGCAGGCTCATGGTATACACACAACTCCATAGAACTGATGTGAAGAGGAAGTGCCACAGAAATGATGAGTGTGATACAGACTAAAGTAACGTGTTACACTAAGGCTGTGACTCGTCATTTATACCATCATTATCAACACTAATCATCATTACGGCCCTAAACATCATTATGGCCCTAATCATCATTATGGCCCTAAACATCATTATGGCCCTAAACATCATTATGGCCCTAATCATCATTATGGCCCTAAACATCATTATGGCCCTAAACATCATTATGGCCCTAAACATCATTATGGCCCTAAACATCATTATGGCCCTAATCATCATTTATCTTTCCCATTTAATCATTATATCGCATCTTTGTCATCACCATCATGCATTTTTATCATCACTAAACATCATCATGCCTTTATCATCACTATCATCATACCCTTACCACCATCATCATTATTATCATCATACCCTCTTCATCATCATTATCAATGCCTTATCATCACCATCATACCGTGTCATATCACCATCATACCCTTATCATCACCATCATATCCTGATCATCACCATCATACCCTTATCATCACCATCATACCCTTATCATCACTATCATCATCATAACCTTATCATCATCACCTCACCATCTTCACCATACCAGGGCACGGTACCCCCCCCCGCCCCCCCCTCAATACATCCCGTCATTAAGGCACCATCCAACTAAATCCGATAATAATTTGTACCCAAAACTTTAATGAGGTAATTAATCCAACTCTCTCTCTCTCGTACCTCTCTCTCTCTCTCTCTCTCTCTCTCTCTCTCTCTCTCTCTCTCTCTCTCTCTCTCTCTCTCTCTCTCTCTCTCTCTCTCTCTCTCTCTCTCTCTCTCTCTCTCTCTCTCTCTCTCTCGTTGGTGGCGGTCAGCCGTCGCCGACCCCGCGGACGCACGTCTTGTGAACCATCCCCTCCAGTGGCTGTCAAGCCTCGCTCCTAGGCCCCAAGCAGCTATCTCTTTTGTTTTGTTTTTCCTCCTTCTTCCTCATCCACACGTGCGTTGCTGGCCTTCAACCAGGCCACGTCCATATGACCTCTCCATCTCACACGTGACCCTTGATAATACATAACTCACACCACTCGTGTGCTTCGTAACCAGATTTCCCTGCGTTGTGCGGTGAGCGCTACGCGTTAGCCTTGCAATTTGGATATATATATATATATATATATATATATATATATATATATATATATATATATATATATATATATATATATATATATGTGTGTGTGTGTGTGTGTTGGTTGACCAGAACACACAAGACACATTCTCATGTAAACTAATAAATAATAAATCAGTCTATAACCCCTTTCTTTACTCCCTTTCTTTACCCCTTTCTTTACTCCCTTTCTTTAACCCTCTCTCTACCCCTTTCTTTAGTCCCTTTCTTAACACTGTCTCTCCCCTTTCTTTACCCGTTTTCAATAGCCCCTGTCTTTACTCCCTTTCTTTACCCCATTTCTTTACCCATTTTCTATACACCCTTTCTTCAACTCTTTCTTCACCCCCTTTACGTGTACATCCTAGAATACAGAGGACCACTTTCCCTCTGGGTCACAGGGGCGCCAGGTTCTGCACGTAGGTAGGTGGGATGCTGGGCCGCGCCCCTGAGTGCATCTCACACCGTAACCTTCTGAAGCAGGCGTACCCGGGGCGCGGGAAGGAAAGGACCGCGGCCCATTTTCTATCAAGAATTAAAAGAATAACGTTCTTTTCTTCCGCTTTTGGTGCAGCCAGCTGTCACCTAGCAGCACCACCAGCTGCTGCTCGAGTCTACCCACGTAGCTCAGCTGGTGGATGACGCAACCGACTGTGACACCACCATCGACTGGCCAACCACCCCAGCCAGTCAGGAGGCGAGCCGTCTGACGTCATCAAATGTGACATCACCTCGTCACCAACCAATCCAACTCGTCAGCCAAGGAAAAGCGCATGTGACGTCATCATCCTGTGACATCACCGGCTCACCACCCAGCACAGCCAATCAAGTGACGGCGCGTCTGGCGGAACTTCATGATATTCAGGTCTTCACCGCACCCACACCCACACCCACCCACCTGCCCACGCCAGAGGGAGCCGTCCCTCCGGCGGGAGTCCTGTGGCTCTGAAGACACCACCACCACCCAGCCGCCCCCTCTTCCCTTCGGCAGCTACGGCGTGACCCTCCAAGGAACGGACCTTCGTGGAACGGTGCAGGGGAGAGGCGATCCTGGGAGAGGTGAGCTACACTGAGCCAACAGGGCAAAGTGTGGTGCTGTGGTGGACGAGGTGGAGAGGTGATGGCCATGGACGGAAGCCCTGTGGGAGAGGAGCCACTCTCTCTCTCTCTCTCTCTCTCTCTCTCTCTCTCTCTCTCTCTCTCTCTCTCTCTCTCTCTCTCCACCACCTCGGCGGAGGATTGTTTGGTCAGTGGGTGTCTGTGTCCACCTGTCGACCCCGAGCGAGGAGACTAAATGTCTTCACTGAACCAGGCGGTGTCCTGCGCCCCTCAGCCCCTCCCTCAGGTTGTTGAAGACGGTACTGGGGTAGGTCCTCCTTGCCCCATCTTGGAACCTGGGGACTGGATGGGGCCTGGGGCGGGGCGGGGCAATAGCAGTAGTTAGCTGCAGCCGAAACAGGAAATTGGAAATTTCCCGTCCATCTGTCTTTTGCTGGCATCTCAAACCCGGGGCGGCCTGTACCACGACACAGACGTAGTCTTACTACACGGAGCGCAGCTGGTGAACCTCTCGTGCGGCACAGAAGGAGAGAGAGAGAGAGAGAGAGAGAGAGAGAGAGAGAGAGAGAGAGAGAGAGAGAGAGAGAGAGAGAGAATCATACCGTGTCAAATTATCTCAAGGAAAAAACAATCTGTCTCTCTCTTATTCAAGAAACCGTCAGATGTGATCTCACTTTTCTCGAAAAGTCATAAAAGAAAAATCTAAATAGATATATTCAAAGACCAGGTTATATATATATATATATATATATATATATATATATATATATATATATATATATAAAATGACGAAAAATCGAAATGAAATGTCTACGTCGGAGCCCCTAGCCTGTGAGGAAGGCGGGTTCCCGCCCCCCCCCTCATCACGGAGTCTCTCTCTCTCTCTCTCTCTCTCTCTCTCTCTCTCTCTCTCTCTCTCTCTCTCTCTCTCTCTCTCGGGGTGGGTGGCGGTAAGCGGTGTTCCGTCACGAAGCAGTGGTTCCTCAAAAGCTCGCACAAAGGAACAGAGTCAGGGGGGCAGGAGCGCCCTGGAGCCAGGCTCCCACCATCACCACCACCAGCAGGTGAGCGGCCTCGCCACCAGAAGCGTCCTGGACTGACCATATCCCAGGTCACAGACCCAACACAGACCCAGGTCACAGACCCAGGTCACAGACCCTGATCACAGACCCAAGTCACAGACTCAACACAGACCCTGGTCACAGACCCAACACAGACCCAGGTCACAGACCCAACACAGACCCAACACAGACTCCGATATTCTGAAAAGATTTGCTTTTTAAAACGACTGATCCTGGGCCAACGGTAGGGAGCAGTGTTAGCTGAGGCGTTGGGCACTACAGCTATGGGGGGCGCGCGGGCGAGCACTGTTGCTGAGGCAGTGTGCTACAGAGGCGAGCACTGATGCTAAGGGAGGGAGAAGAGTTGCTACATAGGAAAGCAGTTTTCCTACGGCAGCCAACAGTGTTGCTATCAGGTAGCGAGCAGTATGGCTAAAGCAGCGGGCAATGTAGCTAGAGCAAGGAACAGCGTTATCAAGGCAGCGAGCAGTGTGACGAGGGCAGCGAGCATGGTGCTAAGACAGCGAGCAGTGTTGCCAAGGCGGAAGCGATTAATTTAGCTAAGTATGCAGCTAAGACACAAATACTAAGGCAACGAGCACTGTTACTAAAGCACTCGCCAGTGTTGCCACAGACAGCGAGCTTTCCTGCTATGGCGGTGAGTCGCTGGGCATAAAGCAGCGAGAGGTAGTGCTAAAACAGCTGAAGAGGTAGTGCTAACAGCAGCGGACTGTGTCGCAGAGAGAGATGTTACTAGGGAGTAACGAGCAACATTACGAAGGCAACAAACAGTGTTGTTAAGGCAGCAAACGATGCTGCTAAAACAGCGAATAGCACTACTGGTGGTGACGTAGCAAGTGGTAAGTGGTGTGCCACAGGGGTCAATCTTTGGACCAGTTCTCTTCCTCATATATATATATATATATATATATATATATATATATATATATATATATATATATATATATATATATATATATATATGATATTGATAATATGGGCTGCACTGGAAGATATCAAAATTCTCAGATGGTACTCAGCTGAGAAACAAATCTAAAACTGCCCTTGAGTGTGTACGGCTTCCAACTGACGTAGAGAAATGGATGGGTTGGGCTAACAGGTGGCGAGTGAATTTCAACATCGATCAAACGCCAAGTTTTACACACCGGGAATAAAAATGAAAACGTAATCTATGGTGCGAATTGTGTTGAACGACACGAGGTAAAATGAGGAAGTAAAAAAAAACATGGGTGTAATCATCTCTGGTGACTTAGAGAGCCAAGTAAGCATTGCTTAAACGAATCAAAAACAAGAAAACAAAAAATTCTAAAAAGATTCGTGGGTTCATATGTCGAGCTTTTTTTCGAAAATGAAGTGTAGGGAAATAATTCTCATCTCCCGCAATTCACTGCTCCTCATCTTGAATACTGTGTCCAGTGCCAGTCACCTTGCAGCTGGGAAACAGACAAACACACACACAATGGAAAAAGACAACATCGAGCAATTAACATGACACCCTCACCCTCCCTCCCTCAGCAGACTATGAAACAAATCCTACGAGAGAGACGAATGAACACGTCAATCCAATCTGAAAGAGAGAAGAGTGAGGGGTGATCAAAATACAGGTGTTCAGAATGACCAAAGGCCCGGATAATCTCGACCTAACGAGCGACTTCGGTTCGTCAAAGTTCACCAGCAGTGATGGATGCAGACTTGTGGGACAGACTCGTGGGACAGACTCGTGGGACAGACTCGTGGGACAGACTTGGGGGACAGACTCGTGGGACAGACTTGTGGGACAGTCTCGTGGGACAGACTCGTGGGACAGACTCGTGGGACAGACTCGTGGGACAGACTTGTGGGACAGACTCGTGGGACAGACTCGTGGGACAGACTCGTGGGACAGACTCGTGGGACAGACTCGTGGGACAGACTCGTGGGACAGACTTGTGGGACAGACTCGTGGGACAGACTCGTGGGACAGACTTGTGGGACAGACTCGTGGGACAGACTCGTGGGACAGACTCGTGGGACAGACTCGTGGGACAGAGTCGTGGGACAGACTTGTGGGACAGACTTGTGGGACAGACTTGTAGGACAGACTCGTGGGACAGACTTGTGGGACAGACTCGTGGAACAGACTCGTGGGACAGACTCGTGGGACAGACTCGTGGGACAGACTCGTGGGACAGACTTGTGGGACAGACTTGTAGGACAGACTTTTGGGACAGACTCGTGGGACAGACTTGTGGGACAGACTTGTGGGACAGACTTGTGGGACAGACTCGTGGGACAGACTCGTGGGACAGACTCGTGGGACAGACTCGTGGGACAGACTTGTGGGACAGACTCGTGGGACAGACTTGTGGGACAGACTCGTGGGACAGACTTGTGGGACAGACTCGTGGGACAGACTTGTAGGACAGACTCGTGGGACAGACTCGTGGGACAGACTTGTGGGACAGACTCGTGGGACAGACTCGTGGGACAGACTTGTGGGACAGACTTGTGGGACAGACTCGTGGGACAGACTCGTGGGGCAGACTCGTGGGACAGACTTGTGGAACAGACTCGAGGGACAGACTTGTGGGACAAAAGGTTTTACCTGGAATGAGGCGAAGTACCTCTCCCTTCAAAGGATTGTTAACACATGCAACGCTCGGCCACTGAGAGTGGTTGAAAGCAACACTTGAGACACGTTTAAGCTTAAGTTTGATCAATACTTCGCCTCAAGTGCGAGAATAACATTACCTGCGCCTCCTCACTCACGCATACACAGTCCGCATCCTTTTCGAGTTATCTGTATTTCTTATCATTTCTATGATAATCTGTGAGTTTATGATATCTTCCGCTATCACAAAACAGCCTCGTTAGGACCCAGTAGTTTTCTGCTGCTAGTATGAACTTGTACGTATTCCTCTGCAGTGCTATGACGGTGAGCAACGTTGCTAAGGTAGCGAACAGGATTACTAAAGCAGCGAACAGTGTTGCGAGAGCAGCAAACAGTGCTGCCAAAGTACTAAACACGTTATTAAGACATAAAACAGCTTTGCTAATGTAGCAAGCAGTGCTACTAAGGACGCAAGCATGTTGCAAAAGCAGCAAGCAGTGTTACTAACATGGCTGCCTTGAGTGGACAGTGTTGCTAAGAAAGGAGGATGTGTTATTAAAACAGCGAAGATGTTGCTGAGGTAGCAAGCAGCATTACTAATGCAGTGAGTAATGTTGCTATGGCAGCGAGCAGAGTTACCAATGCAGTGACCAGTGTTGCTAGGGAAGAGAGAAGCTTTGCTGAGAGCAGCGAAAAGTGTTGCTAAGTCCATCGAACGATGTTGCTAAGGCTATAAATAGTGTTGCTAAGGGGAATAGAACTGTTGCCAAAAGCAGGAAGCAGTGTTTCTAAAGCCACGAGCAGGGTAGTCAAGTCGGAAGTGGGACACTCGGTGTGAGTAGCGAGATGTGTCGCTAATAATACCATGCAGTGTGACCAATAACACCAAAAAGTGTGGCCAGCAGTAGTGAATAAGATGGCCAACGAAACATTGCAGTATGGCCAAAGGCCATCAATGAGTAACATGGCCAAGAACATGCAAGTGTGGCCAACAGCCTTACGCGATGTGGCCAACCGCAGCGTCCAGTGTGGCTGGCCAACACTAGCGTGCATGCGGTCAACGGTAGCAAACAGCATGACCAACGGTAGCGTACAGTGTGACCAACAGAAGCGTACAGTGTGACCAACGGTAGCGTAAATGACCAACAAAAGCGTACAGTGTGGCCAACGGTAGTGCGGTAAACACTAGCATGCGGTCTAGCTAACAGTAGCGTAAGGCGTGGCGACCGGCAGCATGCGGTGAAGCCAACAGTGTGTAGTATGCACAACGGCAGCATGCAGTGAAGCCAACAGTGTGTAGTATGCACAACGGCAGCATGCAGTGAAGCTACAAAGTGTAGTGTGGCCACCAGTAGTGTGTAGTGTGGCCACCAGTAGTGTGTAGTGTGGCCACCAGTAGTGTGTAGTGTGGCTATTTGTGTGTCTTAACTCCTACGTGCATCCTCCCACGTCATGGAGCGAGGTTGTGCCAACACAAGCACTGTTATAAATCCAAACGGACCGAGCCATAACAACACGGGTTAAGAGGAGGCAAGGTACACGCGAGGGACTGAGGCGGCTCCTCCTCCTCCTCCCATATGTTCAGCATATATATACAGAGGGAGACACCAGGTAACCAGGTTGCGTTGCATTATACATGACTACCAGAGCGTGGACGCGAACGAATGGGGGCCATTCTTCTTATCTGTTCCTGGCGCCACCTCGCAGGCAGGAGCAGAAGCGAGACCAGGTCTTATGGGTAGGCCAAATGTGCCAGACCTCGTCCACTAGGAGGATAAACATAAATTCTGGACGATGAAGTTATTTCCAGGCCAACCAGTTGCAGAGGAGGGCTGAGGGTCCGTGTGTACTCAGTACATGGATTGTACGCAGGGTCTGGGCAGGGTCTGTACACATCTATGAAGACAGGAGAGCAGCATGCGAGGCAAATTACAGAGCTTGTTAGCTTATATATATATATATATATATATATATATATATATATATATATATATATATATATATATATATATATATATATATATATATATATAAGGAAAGCAGGGCTAACAATGTGAGACTAGGCCGTAGAACAGGTATCAGAATCCTTCGTCTGTTGTGTCATATTGTCTCATACAAAAGTGTAAGGCATTTTTTTTTTTCTTGAGGGGGGGCGATGTATAGCAGAGCGGTACATGAGGTAAGTTACATAGCAATATGCTTGGGGGGGGATGTATAGCAGAGCGGTACATGAGGTAAGTTACATAGCAATATGCTTGGGGGGGGGATGTATAGCAGAGCGGTACATGAGGTAAGTTACATAGCAATATGCTTGGGGGGGGATGTATAGCAGAGCGGTACATGAGGTAAGTTACATAGCAATATGCTTCGGGGGGGGATGTATAGCAGAGCGGTACATGAGGTAAGTTACATAGCAATATGCTTGGGGGGGAGATGTATAGCAGAGCGGTACATGAGGTAAGTTACATAGCAATATGCTTGGGGGGGCGATGTATAGCAGAGCGGTACATGAGGTAAGTTACATAGCAATATGCTTGGGGGTGGGGATGTATAGCAGAGCGGTACATGAGGTAAGTTACATAGCAATATGCTTGGGGGTGGGGATGTATAGCAGAGCGGTACATGAGGTAAGTTACATAGCAATATGCTTGGGGGGGAGATGTATAGCAGAGCGGTACATGAGGTAAGTTACATAGCAATATGCTTGGGGGGGATGTATAGCAGAGCGGTACATGAAGTAAGTTACATAGCAATATGCTTGGGGGGGGATGTATAGCAGAGCGGTACATGAGGTAAGTTACATAGCAATATGCTTGGGGGGGAGATGTATAGCAGAGCGGTACATGAGGTAAGTTACACAGCAATATGCTTGGGGGGGAGATGTATAGCAGAGCGGTACATGAGGTAAGTTACATAGCAATATGCTTGGGGGGGGGGATGTATAGCAGAGCGGTACATGAGGTAAGTTACATAGCAATATGCTTGGGGGGGGATGTATAGCAGAGCGGTACATGAGGTAAGTTACATAGCAATATGCTTGGGGGGGGATGTATAGCAGAGCGGTACATGAGGTAAGTTACATAGCAATATAAGTACAGTTAGTTACATCGACGAGGTTCAGGGGTTCGCAAACCCCCAGAGTTCAGGGGAACTGAACATCCCCAAGTATGATGCGATGATACGCATGTATGTTGTGATGATACGCAAGTATGTTATGATGATACGCAAGTATGTTGTAATGATACGCATGTATGTTGTGATGATACGCAAGTATGTTGTAATGATACGCATGTATGTTGTGATGATACGCAAGTATGTTGTAATGATACGCAAGTATGTTGTGATGATACGCAAGTATGTTGTGATGATACGCAAGTATGTTATGATGATACGCAAGTATGTTGTAATGATACGCATGTATGTTGTGATGATACGCAAGTATGTTATGATGATACGCAAGTATGTTATGATGATACGCAAGTATGTTGTAATGATACGCATGTATGTTATGATGATACGCAAGTATGTTGTAATGATACGCATGTATGTTGTGATGATACGCAAGTATGTTGTGATGATACGCATGTTGTGATGATACGCATGTATGTTGTTGTTGTAATGATACGCATGTATGTTGTGATGATACGCATGTTGTGATGATACGCATGTATGTTGTGATGATACGCAAGTATGTTATGATGATACGCAAGTATGTTGTAATGATACGCATGTATGTTGTGATGATACGCATGTTGTGATGATACGCAAGTATGTTGTGATGATACGCAAGTATGTTGTGATGATACGCAAGTATGTTGTAATGAAACGCAAGTATTTTGTGATGATACGCAAGTATGTTGTGATGATACGCAAGTACGTTGTGATGATACGCAAGTATGTTGTGATGATACGCAAGTATGTTGTGATGATACGCAAGTATGTTGTGATGATACACATGTTGTGATGATACGCAAGTATGTTGTGATGATACGCAAGTATGTTGTGATGATACGCATGTATGTTGTGATGATTCGCAAGTATGTTGTGATGATACGCAAGTATGTTGTGATGATACGCAAGTATGTTGTGATGATACGCAAGTATGTTGTGATGATTCGCAAGTATGTTGTGATGATACGCATGTATGTTGTGATGATACGCAAGTATGTTGTGATGATACGCAAGTATGTTGTGATGATACGCAAGTATGTTGTGATGATACGCAAGTATGTTGTGATGATACGCAAGTATGTTGTGATGATTCGCAAGTATGTTGTGATGATACGCAAGTATGTTGTAATGAAACGCAAGTATTTTGTGATGATACGCAAGTATGTTGTGATGATACGCAAGTATGTTGTGATGATACGCAAGTATGTTGTGATGATACGCAAGTATGTTGTGATGAAGCAAGTATGTTGTGATGATACGCAAGTATGTTGTAATGAAACGCAAGTATTTTGTGATGATACGCAAGTATGTTGTGATGATACGCAAGTATGTTGTGATGATACGCAAGTATGTTGTGATGATACGCAAGTATGTTGTGATGATAAAGTTGTCAAAAAAAACCCAAATAGCGTGAGTGTCACTCGGCTGACTATCTAATCCCCGGCTCGTGTGGGGGAAAGAGGAGAGGGGAGGAGGGTGAGGGGAGGAAGGTGAGGGAGGAGGTGAGGGGAGGAAGGTGAGGGGAGGGGTGCGTGTGTAGGGGGGGGGTCTTCTACCCGGCCACCCTGGCCATTACTTCCACTGGGGAGCGGCTGGGGACTGAGTTATCTGCCTCCCTCGGGGCTAGTCTATCTCTGCCCCCCCGACGACCTTATGCCCCGCCACCCCCGTCCCCCCGCCCTAGTCATACACAGGCAAGACCTGCCTAGGGTGGGGCGGGGGGGGGGTTATATCAGGGGCCAGGGACGGGGGAGGGAGGCCTCCCTGCCCACCAGACACTCAGCGTGGATGAGGACCGTCTCTGGCGCCTGGTGACGTCACCAAAGCACGGTGGCTCCTGCACGTCCAGGCTCTGTCGCTGGGCAAGCAATAACATGCGCTCCTCACGCACGCTCTGTGTGTGTGTGTGTGTGTGTGTGTGTGTGTGTGTGTGTGTGTACAGACTACAGTTTAAACGCCCGTGAGTCGGGGGGGAGGATGACACAGCCCTAATTACTCCGTTAAAGGGAGACCTGGTTAAAGTTATAGGACCGAGGAAATTGGGAGCGGGGCAAAAATCGTTAAGCTATCGATCGACCAGTTCCTCACCCTCTCCCTCCCTCCCTCTCTCTCTCCTCACCTGGTGATGGCGTGTGTGTGTGTGTGTGTGTGTGTGTGTGTGTGTGTGTGTGTGTGTGTGTGGTCGATGCAGCCACGACCAGGGGAGGTCATCGGCTCTGTACGACGAGGTATGTGGTGGTGCTAGGAGGAGGAGCCCTAGGGTGTTGGTTGAAGGGCCAGGGGCAGGCCGGATAAGACACAAGAGGACCTTGGTACGAGAAACCAGGAGCCTTGAGGAATGAGGCACGCTGGCGACAACACACCACTGGCTCTTTCCCCTCCGAGGTTTAGACAAAAGATCTGCATGTTATCTCCGGGTCCAGATCCACGTCTGTGACCCACATGTGTAATCCCACGAAGGTAATTCAGCAAGGATAGAAAACAAGGTCAGGAGACGAAAGCCCTACTGATCACAAGTTCATCGTCCTCTGAAGACACCAGGGTTGCTCCATGGCTCCGCTAAACATTGAGGGCAGTTTTCAGTGACGTGGAACGAGCATCAGACGATATCTGTCACGGGGATGAGGCGCGGGGAGGGAGAGAGAGGGAGGGCAGCACCTCTTTCTGCGCTTACATTACCCGTCACGGATTGCGACGCCACCACCGGTAGGGTCGTCCTCCCGTGGCTCGTACACTCTCCAGGCAACGGCGCCACCTCTCATCTGAGGAGAACACCACAGTTGGGTGCTCTGCCTCACTATTGGCTACGGGGAGGGGCCGGGCGAAGGCCATGGTGGCGACAGATGATCTTTTCTATAAGTTTTCTTCCCATTTTACAGTCAGAACCATCTCGTCTGACCTCCATTACTTGAGGGTTGATCAAGTACATCCAGAAACGAGAACTTCAACTGACTTAACCTCATACCAAGGAACTATTCTGGCCATTTTCAGCACACGTCACCACACCAGAGTCAGCCCATCCCGACGACCAGTGTCTGGCTAGATTTCGTAAGTGTCTGGCTAGATTTCGTAAGTGTCTGGCTAAATCCGTAAGTGTCTGGCTGGATTTCATAAGTGTCTGGCTAGATTCGCAAGCGTTTGGCTAGATTCGTAAGTGTCTGGCTAGATTCGTAAGTGTTTGGTCCAGGTCGGTTCTGGTTAGCCTAAGGAGAGACCCCCTGGCATCTTCAGGTACACAAAGGGCACTGGAACCCGCACCGCGCAGCCCGGTAGAGTCTACCAGTCTTAATATAGATATCACCTGAACGTTCGCTTGATGACCCAAGGAGTGAACACCAACAGCCCCTGAAATGAGCTGTTACTATTATACGTTCGTGAGATCTGGTCTTTCAAGACCAGGGCGCCGGGCCCGGGCAAGGAGGCCTGGAAGAGGACACTCAGCACGTCCAGACGATCCGAAGTCTTCAGCCCAAGTCCTTTATCTTGAGTTCACCTGGTGTTTCTAGGAAGACCTCCACTTCCTCCTCCTTCTCTTCTAGGAGGAATTCCACTTCCTCTTCCATCTCCTCCTCTAGGAAGACCTCCACTCCCTCCTCCTTCTCCTCCTCTAGGAAGACTTACACCTCCTCCTCCTCCTCTAGGAAGACTTTCACTTCCTCCTCCTCCTTCTCCTCCTCCAGGAAAACCTCCACTTCTTCTTCCTCCTCCTCCTCCTCCTCAAAGCCCTTACACGGTCTACTGGAGTCCCCGAAGTCCACTCGCTACACGAGGTACGAGTTGGTTCTTCAAAGGCCTGGCGTTCCAGCTGGGAGATGAAGCCACGAACTCCAGGCCAAACCATCCAGAGGTTCGTCCAGCACGGCTGTGCTGACCATCTCTGAAGGGCGCAAGTTCATCCTGTAGCGACGCGCTCTCCCTTAGCTTCGCTCTGATACTTGAAGGGAAAACCTCTTCGCCATGAGGACAACGAAGGTCTACACGTACGAGGGTAGTATTAAAGGAGGTGGTGTCCTCAGACAGATGGGGGTAAAGGGAGTTGTTCAGACCCACAGCAGTCTGTGGCCAGCGCAGCTGTGACGTTAACAGCACGACTGTACAGCAGAGCACAGTGATCATTATCCAGGCCCACAGCAGTCTGTGGCTGACGCAGCTGTGGCATCAACAGCATCACAGCACAGCAGAGCATCCACTATCCAGACCCACAGCAACCTGTGGCTAAGTGCAGCTGTGACGTCAACACAGCACAACACAGCACTCAGCGGCTGGCGGGAGGTGTGAAGCGATCGACTTTAACTCAATCATCTGTTAACCTGACTCTACCCACCACACCCAGCCAGCTGACATGACTCAGAACACACACACACACACACACACACACACACACACACACACACACACACACAGAGACACACACACACACACACACACACCTATGACAAAGTCCTGGCGAGATCATCAAGCACTTGGATGTCTGACTATCCATCCCCATCCACCATGTTCTAAATCCCCCCTCCCCCAACCACCATGAAAACACTAGGGGAGCTGTTGAGTCTCCTTCCATACCCCAGGTAGATTACTCTCTCTCTCTCTCTCTCTCTCTCTCTCTCTCTCTCTCTCTCTCTCTCTCTCTCTCTCCATCATGCATAACAAGCCCACAAGTCACACATACGTCTCCAGTCACAACAACTCTTTCATTTCTCCTGATAAAACAAGTTCTAAGAGATGGGGCGGGGTGGCGAGCCTGCCCCGTCCACACCCTGCTCCCATCACGAGTGTGGAGGTAACCCCCGGCGTCCCCGTACCGTGCCAGTAATTAATTTACACAAACTGTCCCTAGCCACACCGACTGCCCAGCCCCACACACCCCCACACCCAAACCACACCCCACCGAGTCGTCTTCATCGCCTGGCTGACGCCACTACACTACCCTGCTCCTACACCTGGTTACACTACCCTGCTCCTACACCTGCCTACACTACCCTACTCCTACACCTGGCTACACTACCCTGCTCCTACACCTAACTACACTATCCTGCTCCTAAACCTGACTACAGTGCAATGCACCTACACCTGACTACATTGTACACACTGCTTTGATATAATTGGCATACAAATGAGTCGTCTTCTACACAATATATATATGTATATATATATATATATATATATATATATATATATATATATATATATAAACTAGGGATCTGATTTCGCTACTCCTTAATCTCTGACAAAAGTTCCCCCCCTCGCCTCTTGAGATACCGTACAACGCCTGGCCGCGCAGCTGTGTCCCCGTCCGAACATCTTTTACAAACTCAGATCATAAAGCTACTGGTGAAAACTTTCATCCACTTTCTCCTACAACCGTCTCAACTTCTTACAGAAATAATTTCGGAAGTTTGCAAAACACCAGTTTCCAGCCAACTTTAGCATGTTTTCTACTTATGATAGGGAACGTGCGCCCGGCAGCGGGGGATTTCAATGGTGCCATGTAACGAGAATAATGTTGCCATTTTGCGCAAAAAAAATATATATAAATCATGATTATTTTTGAATGATTAGATCCTTGCGTGGTTTGAATATTATATACAAAAAATTCTTAGCTGTCTGTGTCTCATAGTGAATGATATTCACCTTGGTGATTGTCAAGAAATTTTAAAGATATATGAATTCAACTACTGGAATTTTTTTTTTTTTTACTGGTTTTGAAATTATTTAGTCTCAAGTACGACACAGTAGCTGGTGTATCGCTGCTAACACCATACTAGGAAGACGCCATTCCCACACCTTGCAATATTACGTACTTGACTGTCGCAAAGACTGTCGCAAAAATCAGTGATTACGAAATATGTGCAAATATGTCATCCATAAGAACGCTCTACCTCAGGTATTTATGCATTATAACTTTGTTTACAATGAACAGTTCATTTGCTTGATATTTTGATACGTAGTCCAGTCACTGTTGTTCAACTGTTGTTGACTTTACTTACCATTTAAACTGTCAAATGATTCATGTGTGTTGTCCAAGCCATGCTAACACTTGTCAATATGTAACCTATACTGTATTTCAGTCACTGGGGTTTCAGTCCCTGGACATTTTGTGTACTCTGTATCCTCTTGTGCGCCATCGCTCACAGGAGAGGTGGGAATGCACAATAAAACAGCCGCTCTTGCGGCAAGCATCAAAATCCAATCAGTCTCCACCACCACCACTGAGAATACAGATATCTACCCCCCCCCCCCCCAGCAGGAGGACGGTACGACGATACCTGTGCTGCGTACGATGGCGCTGTCTTCAACCCGACCACCATACCTAAACATCGTACCCTAGTGCTGAAGGTGTTGTACCCTGGTGCTGTAGGTGTTGTACCCTGATCCTGAAGGTGTAGTATAGTTGTGCTGAAGGCGTTGTACCCTTGTACACTGAATGCTGAATGTGTTGTACCCTGGTGCTGTATGTGTTAGGTGTTGTACCCTGATGCTGAAGGTGTCGTACCCTGATGCTGGGAGTGTTGTACCGTGGTGCTGAAGACTCGTCCCGCCATGCTGCGAGGATACTTGAACGACTACGTCCACAGACTCGGCCACGGAGTTCCCAGCCATTGTTTCTCAAGATATACACCAACGTCCCGTCAGTGGCGTGTTTTGATGAGGCAGCAGATGGTCAAGATTTTACTGTACTCTAACGAGGCAGTTGATTGGTCGCGCCTCTGCTTTATGGCCGAGCTCTTGACCAATCCCGAGTGAGTACAGTTCCCGTCACTTCCAGGCCGCCAATAATAATAATGTAATCGTCTTAAACGCCCGAAATTCTGGCCGTGTCATGACGCAGCTGGGATTCGATGCAGGGATAAAAACTGATAAATAACTAGGAAAAATTGGTTGAATAGCTGGGACGGAGTCGAGTGATGGTGTGGCCGAGAAATAAGAGAGCATATGGAAGACCTGAGCAGACACCGTTGTTATCTATAGACACGACTCCATCGCATCCAGTCACTGTACGATAATCTCTCGTCTTCATCTCGTCACGACGGCATCTTCGCTCCTTGCCACTTCCTCTGGCTGGTCTCTTGAGGTTGTTCCAGGTTCTTTCATCTGGAACAACCGAAAGTTCCATTTGCTCCTGCTGTTTCTAGGTGCTCGTTAGATTCACTTTCATTCCTCACAGTAAGAACTGATGGAAGGTTTCCTTCCTTCCTTCCTTCCTTCTCCGTCGGTATGGCTCATATTCTTCCAGTGCTTTAAGCTGCCCCTCTTCACCTCCTTCCGTTCGTCCTCCTAGGACCTGGAACACTTCCTGCCTCGCTTCCTGACAAAAGGCATTGCGTGTATGTGATCAACATTTCTGTTGTCTTGGTATGTGTCTCTAATCCGACTGCCTCTTGCCTTCTCACACATTGCCTCCTTGCTCTTCTCACTTCTACAGCCTCTCAAGACCTGGGCTTTCTTTCCTCCTCACACTCCCTGCTTCTTCGTCTTCTCCCCCTCACACCACCCCCATCTCACTCCATCCTGCCAGCTCTCCTGACCATCTCCACAACCTCACAGCCCAGACTCCCTACTCTGAAGGCTCCTCGCCATCTGGTGTCCTCTTACCTCCCTCACCCACCCTACCCTCAGGGGCGTGGCCTACTGCCAACCCATTATAACACCCGAGCTGCTGCTGGTGGTAGCGGTGGTGGGAGCAAGAGGATCGTATTTTTTTCCCCCTCCATTTTTCTTCGGGAAGAAAACCCACGAGGCGATACGTTTCCCCTAAGGTCAATACAAGGCGAGGGAGCACCCGACGGCTTCGTCCTCGATCTCCCCAGGTGTCAAGACGTGGCGCTCGCCTCCCTACTTTACTGCCTCTCCCGCAGTTAACATTGTGGCTGAATCATGAACAACCCACCAGGTCTCCAGTCACCCGTCCTTCCCGTGTACGACCCTGAACAACACGGTGCGACTACATGTAAGTACCATTGTACAGTCCTTCAACAAGGTGGTACAGTCCTACAGCACGACGGTTTGACTGGACCTGTCCGCTCATGATATGGTCAGGTCAGAGTCCAGGCCACCGTATGTAAGGGTCGTGCCGTAGCACTCAAGGATCGCACCGTCTTGCCCCGGGGAGAGGTTGTATTCTGGGGTGAGTGTTGTCCTCCAGGTGTGGTGGGTTGTGGGAGGGTGCGAGTCCAGTGCTGCCACTGGGACGGAGGATGGCCCTATAGGGGTCACTGGACGTGATACCCTGACGCCATCAGTGGACTAGAGACGCGGGAACATAACTTGCCTCCCCCTGTTTGTCCGAGGTGCTTCCCCCGTCTCTACAAATACATGTAGCAGGTAAATACAGGGACAACATTAACGTGCTACACTTTGCTTTCATATTGTATCCTCATGATTTCTAAATGTGGTAGATATCGGTGTGAGGGGCTCGGGTGTCTGTGTGACACTCCTTGCATGGGGAGAGTGTAAAAGCCTGGGTCACTCCTTGCATGGGGAGAGTGTGAAGGCCTGGATGACACTCCTCCTTGCATGGGGAAGGTGTGAAGGCCTGGGTCACATTCCTCCTTGCATGGGGAGAGTGTGAAGGCCTGGATGACACTCCTCCTTGCATGGGGAGGGTGTGAAGGCCTGGGTGACACTCCTCCTTGCATGGGGAGGGTGTGAAGGCCTCGGTGGCACTAGCCTTCTACCCTGTTTCCATGGAAATTTGAGAGAAAGCTGAGAAAAGTTTCCTTTCATATTCCATGATGGTTGACCTAGAGGAGGAATCACACGTTCGATCAAAATTCAGCCCAAACAAATTTGGTAAGTTTCTGTGAAGAGGCGGCGGCACCTGTTTAGATATGAACCCGTCAGGCTGAAGTGGGGAGCCCGTCAGGCTTGAGGGTGTCTTACCATCAGGCTGAGGAACCCCCTTTCCCCGGAGGGACCGGCAGGAAAGACCTCTCTGAGGGAGAGGCTGTCGACCAATACTTCCGGGACACATCGACCTCAGCGTTCGAGCGGGTGTGTGAGACCCTCCCTTACAGATGAGGAAGTCTCTTCGTATCCGGAGGAATCGTCATCTAGCGGTATCGCCTGACTCTCGGACGGAGGCAACTTGCGCCCCCCGCCTGCAGACGCTCTCCACGAAAAGACGCACTCGTATGTCGTCCTTCGACCCTCCGACACTCGGCAGCCACCATACGTTTCGGCTTATCTGTGTCAGGAGAGCCTCCGTGGCAAGAGTTTACGTCTACCGGAAATAGGAGGAGGATAAATGACACTCCGGAGGCATCGGCTGGGAAAAGCTTTGTACTAGTGAAGTGCGAGGGCGTGTGGGGCTGCCGCTAGCTGCTACTAGCTAGCCCGCTGGGTAGTCTCAGACCCCAGACCCAAGTCTCTGTATTCACGATGCGTTGCCGAGGGACTGACGACGGTCAGGATCTGTGAGGGTCATACGTCTATCAAGCAACCTTGCATACCCTTGAGAACGACGGTATGACCCTTGCCTACAATGGCTTAGCCTTTGACCTGACCCGAGCTTGAGGTCAAGGCTATCGATATACTCAAGGGTCATCCCGTCGTTGCTGAGGGGCAGTGACGCTCTCCTCAAGGTCCACTCCGTTGTGCCCAAGAGAGTTCTAAGGTGCCAGGGGAAGACGTGAGTACACAAGCGTCGTCTCGGAGGGGTGCACGGGGAGGCGTCGGAAGCCCACCCCACCCCACAGAGGTTGTGGTCCCTTCCTCCCTCCCTCCCAACACTTCAACCCGGACGTTTCCATACCTGAATTCATCAACAGGATTACCTTCCTCCGTTCCGGATCCTTTGACGGCCACTGCTCATGAGACCTTCCTGAAGACGTAGACCGTGGACCAGATGGGGGAGGCGGGCGTCAGGTCCCACCAACCAACCTGACGGGGCGATAAACCTCACGCAATTTCCGTTATCCCATGAACGTCCAGAATATTGGTGGTTGGCCGTGAGCTCGAGGTGTGAGTAACGTGGTTACTACTTCGTGTAGAAGGGCGGAGGAGGAGGTGGGTACAGTGACTCCACTGAGGACGTCTCCGTCAAGGCCAACAAGGACACCTTTCCCCGTCCGTGGACCATCTGTGGTCCACACTGCCGGACAGGCTCTGCCGGACCTGGTATCAGCAACGCTCTTGAAGTACGAAAAGCAGCGTCTCCACCAAAGGCGCGTAACTCCTAACACTCACTCTCAGTTTCTTTCGACTAATGGAGTCATTTTCTTCGAGTCGAACGCTTCTCCATCTTCTGTTTCCCCACCGTGGCTGTGGTGTTGCCGTGCTGGGTGGACCGCGGTGAGGCACACAGGTACACCTGCCTGGTTGATTGGTTGGTCAGTAGGATGCCTGCCGGGCTAGCTAGCTGATTGGATAGCTGACTGGTTGACTGGCTGGCTAAGTAACTTGGTCGATTAGTTAGTTGGTTGGTTGGCTGGCTGGTTGGCTGGACAGTTGGCTGGCTGGCTGGTTGGCTGGCTAGCTGGTTGGCTGGCTGCCTGGTTGGTTGGACAGTTGGCTGGCTAGCTAGCTGGCTGGCTGGGCCGCTGCCTCGCCCATCACACACACTCGGTTGCCCCCATATAAACTTGTTGAAAGACGCCCATTCAACCCCGAGCTGCCTTTTGGGACGCCTAGTTTAAGACGCCATCAGCGGCGGACACGCCGGCAGAGGTGCAAGGTAGGTAGGTAGGTAAGTGGGGTGGGGGGTCGGAGGATGTAAGGCTTCCCATCCTTATCTCATGCTCCATTTCCCACCCAGCGGTAGCTGCGCGAGGCTGTCTCAAAATACACGTAAAATCAAGTCACGATTCACGCTGAGAGTGAGTTCCTATACACTTCTCTCTCTCTCTCTCTCTCTCTCTCTCTCTCTCTCTCTCTCTCTCTCTCTCTCTCTCTCTCTCTCTCTCTCTCTGTGTGTGTGTGTGTGTGTGTGTGTGTGTGTGGCAGAGCTCTGTCCACAGTGCCACTACTGTGTGTCTCAAGGCTTGCCTCTCATCCTCAGCGTACCCCTGAGGGTAAAGAGGGGACGGCATGATGGAGAACCTGGGCTGCATAAGTATGCTAAGCTGTCGCACCTTTGGCAAAACACGAACGCTCTCCAAACGTGTCCTCGCCAGGCTTGGTAAGCAAACACGCGCTACTGGTCTGGAAGAGCAGGAGGAGGAGGAGGAGGAGGTGGTCCTCTGCCGTGAGTCTGTCTGTGTAGGTCAGCCAAGAACTCATGCGCCGCATCGCAATCAGGCCACTTGACCCTTGGGTCATGCAAGGAGTCTGTTCCCAGCCGTAGTAACTACCCCACGCCCTTGGAAAAACACCTGCCCCACACTACTCCCGCCTCACCAGTCCACTTACTCCCTCAGTGTGCCGGAGGTGATGTTGACAGCCGGAGTCGCCCCCCGTATAGGACACAATTAATCACTTGCCTTGAAGTGAAGCTTCACCTGTGGACAGCAGAGCATCGACCTCGCTTCCGAGGCCGATGGCGTCTGATGGCTTTTTCACAGATCCGTCCAGTTGAAATCCGCACGAGAGATGTGGTGATGAAATACTGGCTGGCCGATATCATGTAGAGAGAGAGAGAGAGAGAGAGAGAGAGAGAGAGAGAGAGAGAGAGAGAGAGAGAGAGAGAGTGTTAAGGCTCAACAACACCCATTTGCTGTACTAATCCTCAACATATTTACAGCTGATGACTGTACTCAGCACAGCTTCCTCCCTGCTGCCCTACACGCCTCCCTCAGCCTTGACGCACCGGCCCGGCGTCCGACCAGCGACGTGTTCGTCTACTGTATCGCGTTGCATCGGGAGCTTGGTCGACTTTGACATAGGCGGGGCTGGTGGATGACGTGCTGCGGGTCTTCGTCGTTCGCTCCTGACGACGGTGTGAGGTGGTGCGTCCGTCCTAACGGCGGTGGCCAGGGTTGTGGCCCGACCCAACTATACCCACCAATCCCCTCCTCCTGTACTGCAGCACCGATGTGAGGAGAGCAAGAGGTGGGGGGGGGGGGGGGGGGTAGGAGGAAGGCCCCGTGAGGTCTGTGTCTCTATATGTGAGTTATGTGTGTATAATAAGGGCCGAATATGTATAACACGGGCCCACCAGTACATAATACGGGCCTCGGCACACACACACACACACACACACATACACATACCGTACACATTCACACATACACACATACCGCACAGCCACAGTAAACATTAATATCATAATGTTCACAGTTTCCTAAATATCGAGGGTGTGTGTGTGTGTGTGTGTGTGTGTGTGTGTCGGGCCTGACCCTCGTTATGGCTGACTATGACAAACAAGCCCGTTTAGAGGCGGGCCAGCCAGTGATCCGCCGAGATAATAGGCCATTATTGCGCACCACCACAACACTAACAACAACAACTGTGTGGTTTATACACGAGCGCGGGCATGGAACGCGCGCCGGTGTGAGGAGGAGGAGGAGGAGGAGGGTAGCGATGCACCTCACCACTGGTCCACCAGCGCAGCCACGGCTCCTGTCCCAAATTCTGACACACACACACACACACACACGCGCGCGTACGTGCGCACCCACGAACGTACGAACGGACGTGTACGCCCCTAAACCATCAGGGTGCCAACCTTCAGAGACACGAATGGTGAAGGCAAAAAGCAACACACAGACAACACAGGCGGGATTAAAAAAAAAGAAAACGCGATTAAACGCCCTAATACTAAACTACAGAGAACCATAAGCGTTCTGGCCAGGAGTTCGAGAACCCCTGACACACTTCCACCCCATCCTTCCCCCCCCCCCCCCCAACCAGCACCACCATGTCCCTGCCAGTCAAACATAATAACAATGATGAAGACCCAGGGTGTGTCGTGCGTACCCAACAAACACACAGGAGTCTGAAGTTCCGTCAGATCTGAGGAGGACAAGACGCGTGACCTGTCTGACTCACACCAGGAGAGGAACCAGACCACACACAACACACACACACACATATATATATATATATATATATATATATATATATATATATATATATATATATATATATATATATATGTATATATATCTTTTTCTTTCAAACTATTCGCCATTTCCCGCATTATATATCTATATATAGATAGATAGATAGATAGATAGATAGATACTGTTGCAAGACAGTTCATGCGCGTGGTTACACCGCAAGTGAAAAGTCTCCTCAAACAATATCGTATCTTTGTCCATGGACGAAAAGTAGTACAATCTCCTCAAGGACTTTTTCACTCCACAGGAGTCCGTCCCTTCCCTGCTCCTTACCGGTGCGCAACCTTGAAGCTGTACGAGACACCGTAAAGAGAGGGGGAGGATGGGGACGAGGGAGGCGTAATGGCTGTGTTGGAAGACATTTAAAGGGTTGAGTGATTGTATGGGGTCTGAGAGGAGAGCGAGGGCAGAGGAGAGGTCGTCTGTGGAGACGACACCCCCACTCCCACCCCCGGGTGACGGGGCGGCCACCAAACCCCCACCCCCCCACCCCCGAAAATGACACCAAGTCATCCGTAAAGGCCGACGTGAGGGGGCAAGATAATGCCCCAGCGTTATTTCCCATCAAAAAAGTCCCTCATTGTCTCGTGGAGATTAATATCTGCTGACGATCTCAAGTGTTACACACACACACACACACACACGTACGTGTGGTTTACATCAGTCTACCCTGAACACAGACACACCCACACCCCCACACACAGCAGCTCTTCTCTCTCTCTCTCTCTCTCTCTCTCTCTCTCTCTCTCTCTCTCTCTCTCTCTCTCTCCTGCTCACTACGAGTAGGACACTGGCTGGCCGGGAGGAGGGAGGCCTCCCGATATAGGTGTCCCTGGTGGGCACACACAAACAGACACACACGCGCGCGCGCGCGCGCGCACGTCCATGAAACTGCGTGTCATCTGGTTCGAAACTGCATGTCAACTGGTTCGAAACTGCGTGTCAACTGGTTCGAAACTGCGTGTAAATTGGTTCGAAACTGCGTGTCATCTGGTTCGAAACTGCATATCACAAGGTACCGGCAGGCTAGGAGCCTCCTGGGGAGGCACAACCCACCACCAAGACCTGCAATGCACCACAACATCGGGTCGGGCTCTGCCCGCCACCACCAGGCGGCCCCCTCCCATGTATGAAGGCTCTCTTGCGACATACCTTACCCTCCTCCGTGCGTACCTACCCTCCTCCCACCTCCGTGCGTACCTACCCTCCTCCCACCTCCGTGCGTACCTACCCTCCTCCCACCTCCGTGCGTACCTACCCTCCTCCCTCCTCCGTGCGTACCTACCCTCCTCCCACCTCCGTGCGTACCTACCCTCCTCCCACCTCCGTGCGTACCTACCCTCCTCCCACCTCCGTGCGTACCTACCCTCCTCCCACGTCCGTGCGTACCTACCCTCCTCCCACGTCCGTGCGTACCTACCCTCCTCCCACCTCCGTGCGTACCTACCCTCCTCCCACGTCCGTGCGTACCTACCCTCCTCCCACCTCCGTGCATACCTACCCTCCTCCCACGTCCGTGCGTACCTACCCTCCTCCCACCTCCGTGCATACCTACCCTCCTCCCACGTCCGTGCGTACCTACCCTCCTCCCACCTCCGTGCGTACCTACCCTCCTCCCACCTCCGTGCGTACCTACCCTCCTCCCACCTCCGTGCGTACCCACCCTCCTCCCACGTCCGTGCGTACCTACCCTCCTCCCACCTCCGTGCGTACCTACCCTCCTCCCACGTCGTCGTACTACCCTCCTCCCACCTCCGTGCGTACCCACCCTCCTCCCACGTCCGTGCGTACCTACCCTCCTCCCACGTCCGTGCGTACCTAACCTCCTCCCACCTCCGTGCGTACCTAACCTCCTCCCACGTCAGTGCGTACCTACACTCCTCCCACCTCCGTGCGTACCTAACCTCCTCCCACGTCAGTGCGTACCTACACTCCTCCCACTTCGTGCGTGCCTACCCTCCTTCCACCTCCGTGCGTACCTACTCCGACGTCCGTGCGTACCTACCCTCCTCCCACATCCGTGCGTACCTACCCTCCTCCCACCTCCGTGAGTACCTACCCTCCCACGTCCGTGCGTACCTACCCTCCTCCTACGTCCGTGCGTACCTACCCTCCTCTCACGTCCATGCGTACCTTCCCTTCTCCCACGTCCGTGCGCACCTACCCTCCTCCAACGTCCGTGCGTACCTACCCTCCTCCCACGTCCGTGCGTACCTTCCCTTCTCCCACGTCCGTGCGTACCTACCCTCCTCCCACCTCCGTGCGTACCCACCCTCCTCCCACGTCCGTTCGTACCTACCCTCCTCCCACGTCCGTGCGTACCTTCCCTTCTCCCACGTCCGTGCGTACCTACCCTCCTCCAACGTCCGTACATACCTACCCTCCTCCCACGTCCGTGCTTACCTACCCTCCTCCCACGTCCATGCGTACCTTCCCTTCTCCCACGTCCGTGCGTACCTACCCTCCTCCCACGTCCGTGCGTACCTTCCCTTCTCCCACGTCCGTGCGTACCTACCCCTCGCACCAGGTCCTACCTGGTACCGACCCTCGTCCGTCTCACTCGTCACCCAGTATACTACACCCTGGGTGCCGCCCCACACCCAGTATACTACACCCTGGGTGCCGCCCCACACCCAGTATACTACACCTTGGGTGCCGCCCCACACCCATTATACTACACCCTGGGTGCCGCTTCATAGACAGTATACTCCACACTGGGTGCCGCCCCACACACAGCATCCGTCACCTCACTGTAACACACCAAAATATTCTACTCAGACGTAGAGCTTTAGCCTGACCACACTACCCAGGGCTGTGTCCCCCAGCAGCTGGCTGCCTGGCTATGGACTCGTGTAAATCAGGCCTCTGAACCACACACACACACACACACACACACACACACACACACACACGGGTAGAGCTGACACCAGCGGGGACCTGGTCAGTGTCCCTCTTAGACCTACAGCAAAACAAACTCACTGTCCAGAGGCTCGAGCCTCTATCATATAATGAGAGTATCGTGTGCCAGAAAAGTCTGGGAGGAGGTGGGAGGACTGACGGCTGACGAGGAGGAAGAGAAAAGGGGGGGGGGGGGGGGAGGGAGGAGGTAGGAGGAAGTGGGAGGGAGGCAAAGGTGTGCATGACTGAAGATGTGGGAGGATGAGGCTGGGTCAGGGAGGAGAGTGGACATAGGCCGGGGGTAAGGGAGGCTGAGAGGGAGAGGAGGAGGAGGAGGCGTGAGGAGGCTGAGAGGAGAGGAGGAGGAGGAGGAAGAGCTAGGAAGCTGAGAGGCAGAGGAGGAGGAAGAGGAGTGAGGAGGCTGAGAGGCAGAGGAGGAGTGAGGAGAGTAAGCAGATGATAATCGCTGCAGCGACGAGCGAGGATCAGGAAACCCACTTACCCCCTACCTGACCTTTGATGGTGTCGGCTTTGATGTCACGCCCCCCCCCCCCCCCTCCAGCTTTAGCTCTATTAATACCTCGTCAGGATGATCTCAGACCCATGCCAAGCTCCCGGCCGTCCCTCCCTCTACTGCCGCCCCTCCCGTAACAGACACGTGATGACCTGCGAGAATATCTCAACGTGTTAACAGCTTCCGGGTCTGTGGGTGCCTCTTAGAAGACACCGCGGGCCGAGTTTCGTTCATTTCGACCGAATTTCTAACCTTTCGTGATAATGGACTGATGAGAGGATAATCATGCTAGTCATTCATTCACTAAATAAAGCCATCGACAGATGAGGCCGAACCAGGCGGCAGCCATGGGTACGGCAAGAGCTTGGAGCAGACGATAGGGTCGAGTTGGACAGGGTAAGAGGACAGGTTGGAGTGGAGGAGGGGGCAGCCAGCCAGCCAGGTAGCAGCCCTACACTTGCGGTTGCCATACAGAGGGTCGATACAATCGATGGTTCAGTCGATTATGTGGCGAAGCTTGTGGACCACTCGTGGGCCAGGTAGCCGCCTCCTCCCTCCTCCTATGTGTGATGCAACCCACCAAACCATAACTCACACCATCCCATATACACGTCCCTCGTCCCTCTTTATCCCACCAGTCTCGATCCCATGATCCCGACTCGCTGACCTGAGCCTGACAGTCCCAAAGCTCCTGAACTTAACTTCACCGTGCCATCCCAGACACTCCCAGGTCCACGATCATGGACCTGGGAGTGTGGCTGGAATGGCACGGGGACGTATTCTACCAGCGCCCACTCCTACCAGCGCCCACTCCTACCAGCACCTCCTCTCACAGCGGTCACCAAAACCTTCCTCTGTCTCACACCACAACCACAGTTCACCTGTACCACAACAACCTTCCAATCCCCACCAAGTCGCCACCACCACCAACAAACTCAACCAGGTCTCCTCCAGCACCAACAAACACAACCAGGTCACCTCCAGCACCACCCAACCCTACCAGGTCACCTCCAACCACCACTCCACCTCGCCAGGTCATCTCCACTACCACTAGGTCGCTTCCGCCACCATTCAGGTCACCAACTCTACCACCCAACCCCACCATGTCACCTCCAACCACCACCTCACCCCATCATGTCACCTCCAACCACCACCTCACCCCATCATGTCACCTCCAACCACCACCTCACCCCATCATGTCACCTCCAACCACCACCTCACCCCATCATGTCACCTCCAACCACCACCTCACCCCATCATGTCACCTCCAACCACCACCTCACCCCATCATGTCACCTCCAACTACTAACCCGACCCCCACCAGGTCACCTCCAACCACCACCCCAACCTCACTAGGTCACCCCCCCCCCCCCCGACCTCCAGCAGATGTCACTGGTGGCAGCTGGCGTGGCAGTGATCAATACTCACTGTCATCAGTGTCAGCGGCTGACACACTCCCGTCACTGCTGGCAGCTAAATCAACTCGTGAAGATATTAAATCTGACTCTATTTTTTATTTCTTAGCAATTAACCATGGTAAGTGTGGAGGAGGGGCAAATTAACCGAGTGAGAGTCAGGTGAGTGTGAGAGGCAGGTCAGTGAGAGGCAGGATCAATGAGAGGCAGGTTTATCAACAGAAAACACGTGAGAGCAGATGTGTACATGTGAGGCAGCTGCACCAGAGGCAACTATGAGGATAGGTGAGAGGGAAATACAGGTGTGTGAGGGATATACATGTGACTAGAGAGCGTGCTGGTGGAAAGGTGTGTGTGTGTGTGTGTGAGTGTGTGTGTGTGTGTGTGCGTGTGTGTGTGTGTGTGTGTGTGTGTGTGTGTGTGTGTGTGTGTGTATGTAATTCAAATGTCGTGAGGTGGCAGGTGTGTGAGGAGTAAGGTTGTAGCAGGCAGGTGTATGGCTGGAGAAGGAGGATAAGGAGGAAGAAGAGGAGGAGGAGGATAGGGAGGAGGAGGAGGATAGGGAGGAGGAGGCGAATAGGGAGGAGGAGGAGGAGGAAGACAGGGAGGAGGAGGAGGATAGGGAGGAGGAGAAGGAGGAAGAAGAGGAGTGGTGTTAGGTGTTCAGGTATGTGGGCCGATTGTGGGAGGAGAGAGAGAGAGAGAGAGAGAGAGAGAGAGAGAGAGAGAGAGAGGGGGGGGGGTTTGAGGAGGGCCCGTGTGCACCAGAGGATCAATACCTCCCACCGGCACATCTTGCAGGCTAATAATAACTTCGGTGGCACTGTGTCACGTGTCTGGGGTCAACATAACAACTTGGTGGCACTGTGTCACGTTTCTGGGGTCAACATAACAACTTGGTGGCACTGTGTCACGTTTCTGGGGTCAACATAACAACTTGGTGGCACTGTGTCACGTGTCTGGGGTCAACATAACAACTTGGTGGCACTGTGTCGCGTGTCTGGGGTGCCACTACTACGTCATGTACCTGGGGGTCAACTATCAACATGGTGGCACTAATCAAGTAGGGTCATACAATTGTTATACTCAAGTACACATTAGAGTAATAGTTTCCTGTTGGTAATTACTCATTTGTTAAGTAAGGGGAGGGAAATCTACACTCGTGGGGACCTCATCTCTTGTACTGTATGGGGAGAAAGTTCTCCCACTCGTGGGGCCCCCATCTCTTGTACTATACGGGGAGGGAGTTCTACACTGGTGGGACCCCATCTCTTGTACTGTACGAGGAGGGAGTTCTACCACTCGTGGGGCCCCCATCTCTTGTACTATACGGGGAGGGAGTTCTACACTGGTGGGACCCCATCTCTTGTACTGTATGGGAAGGAAGTTCTACCACTCGTGGGGCCCCCATCTCTTGTACTATACGGGGAGGGAGTTCTACACTCGTGGGGCCCCCCATTTCTTGTACTGTACGGGGAGGGCGTTCTACACTCGTGCCCCCCCCTCCTCCCCACCCTTGAACTTCCTCTCCCGTCACACGAGTTTTCAATCTTCTGATTGCCCTCCACAGTCACAATTTTCTCAAGTCAATTCATTCCGTTCGTCCTCTGTTCATATAATGTGAAATCATTTCTATAAATCTTTTCCAAGAAATAATTTGCTTAGTTTCATCTTAAGATCCTCTGGTTGTTATATCCTTGTTGCAACCTTCCGATGGTCTAGGAACTTTTCAAGGTCGTGATCAAGTCACCCCTTTGTCTTCTCTCCTCCAGGAAAGGAGCATCTTAGTGTAATCACTTCTCTCGATTGCAGGACCATCTCCGCTGTCCTCCTCAGGACCTTCTTTAGTTCCCAGTGCTCTCCTGCAGGGCTGTGACCGAACTGGTCTGCCTCAACATATACAGTGTGCCGAACACCTCATCATCCATATACTTCAATACGGTTCAACATTTCTCAGCAGACAGTTTGTCTCCTATATATTTCCACTAAGGTGGAGCTCAGGCAACTGGTCAGGTACAATGTCGACTCCCAAGTCCCTCTCACACATAGATTCCTGCGGGATATTTCCCGTATTCGTATGGAAACCTTCTCTCACTACTTCCCATCCTCATTACATTACATCAGCTTGAATCTCATCATCCATGGATCAAACACTAACTTTGGAGTTTGTGTTGGTCCCCTTGCAAGGTGATGCAGTCCTTGTCATTCTGCTTCTCTCAATGAACTCGGCATCATCAGCAGACATATTCAAGCATGAGTCCGGTCCTTCTTGGGGGAGTAATTAACACAGGTCATGAAGAGCTTTTTAGAAGTCCCAGGATCCAGCCCTGTGCTACGCCAGGGACGACTCCCTAACCCATTTCGAGAGGATAACTCTGACGTGCGTCCTTTTGCTTCCCTTGCAGAAAGGTCATTTTCTATCCAATGAGGAAGTCTAGCCCTTATTCCTGCCTGAAAGTCCAACTTCCATGCCAGCGTCCCATGTGGCACAGCGTCAAAGGCTTTCTGGTAGTCCAGAGAAAACAGAGAGAGAGAGAGAGAGAGAGAGAGAGAGAGAGAGAGAGAGAGAGAGAGTCTACCTGGTCCTCTCTTGTGTCAAAAAATGAGTTCACTCGCGCATTGAAGTCTGAGTGATATGTACGCATGACCCTCCCCCTCCCACCTTGCCTGAGAGACACGTGTTGTCTCTCCCTTAAGTCACTCCTTTGCAGGGAGTCATCAACTTCCTTTGTGATCATTTTTTCCAGTACTTCAAAGACCGC
>NC_092232.1:4711314-4728814 GCF_036320965.1 Panulirus ornatus
GAATCTAGTTTAATTATATGTTTTTCTAGGGCCTATTTTTTCAGTTTGTGGCAGCAAGGAAAACTAATTGACCCTGTGTTTTGTCCGTCAGTGGATCACACTGACCTAACGACCCGCCTCTTAATAGGGGTAAAACTGGCTTAACAAGGGGGTCCTCCCGTGGGGGTGAACCCTATCTGTGCTGGGGAGGACATGGCATTAAACCAGTTTGGAGTGGAGTGTACAGTGACACCTGGCTGGTTTATCTTAAAACCTTTATGGTGCATGACGCAGGTCCTGTCGTAATATAAACTGGCTTACTGTCTACCCTGGCGAGGGTTAAACTGGCTTAATGTCTGCCCTGGCGAGGGTTAAACTGGCTTAATGTCTGCCCTGGCGAGGGTTAAACTGGCTGAATGTCTACCCAGGCGAGGGTTAAACTGGCTTAATGTCTACCCTGGCGAGGGTTAAACTGACTTACTGTCTACCCTGACGAGGGTTAAACTGGCTTAATGTCTACCCTGGCGAGGGTTAAAGTTAACGGCGGGCCGCCCGCAGCGCGGCTTGAAAACGGCGCCATATTTAAAACTGGCCGCCAGATGAGATGAGCGAGGGATGAATTAGGGTACTATAGGGGGGGGGACGACCCCTCCCCCTCCCTGGCGGAGGAGGAGGAGGAGGACCTGGATCTGGAGGAGGCATCACCTCCTCCGTACACTGTTACCATGACGACTCACTCCGCCGCCACCACCCCCGCTCCGCCGCTGTAGCCACGGCAAAGTTTATTCTTTCCAGGATGGACGAGGAAGACCTACTATATATATATCATCCCAAACAATTTTCCATCTATTTTTCTACAGGACGGAGGACGAAGACACTCATTGGCTAACCCGTTTTCTATTGCCCTACAAAGGACGGAGGCCCCACTTGTGTGTGGCTGGTTTAGTTTGGCGCGGCTGGTTTATACGCGAGGTTTAGTTTGGCGCGGCTGGTTTATACGCGAGGTTTAGTTTGGCGCGGCTGGTTTAATACTAGTGAAATGCATCGGTGTGATTAATCATGACCGAATAATCTACAGTCAGTCGCGATAATCTACTGTCCAGGGGTAGATCAACCCCTGGGGCAGGGGGGGGGGAGGGGAGGGCTTTACTATGGGATCGAGGGGTAGTTCATCATAGGGTAGGGTTGTCATAGTGTGATGTTGCCATGTAGGGTGAGATGGTTATATTAGGTGTTGTTGCCATGTAATGTTGCCATATTGGGCGAGGTTGCCACACAGGGTAATGCTGCCATTTTGGGTGAGGTTGCCACACAGGGTAATGCTGCCATTTTGGGTGAGGTTACCATACAGGGTAATGTTGCCATATTGGGTGAGGTTGCCATACAGGATAATGTTGCCATATTGGGTGAACTTGCCATACAGGGTGAGGTTGTCATATTGGGTGAGGTTGCCATATAGGCTAGGGTTGCCATATGGGTTGGGGTTGCCATATATAATAAGGACGTCATATAGGGTTAAATTGCTAAACTGGGTAAGTCTGCCATGAAAGAGATGCTTGCAATATAAGGTGAAGTTGCCATGTAGGGTAAGGAATGCCATAGCGTGAGGCTGCCATATAGGGTATGACTGCCTTATAGCATAAGGTTGCCATAATAAGCTTGCTTTATAGGATAAGATTCCCATATAGGATAACGTTGCCATAGACAGTGAGACTGCCATATAGGGCAAGGTCATCATAAAGTATAAAAAAATTGCCATATACAGCAAGATTGCCGTATAGGGTGAGGTTGCCACAGAGGGTGAGGTTGCTACAGCAATCAAGACAAGTGGAGGAAATTAACACCGTTCTCCTACATAGCGCCTGGGGGAGAGGGGTGTGGCGTCATCTGGCGGGGTGTGTGAGAAGGGCAGGGAAGGGGAAGCGCCCTTGGGGAGGGAGGGAAGGGAAGGGGAAGCGCCCTTGGGGAGGGAGGGGAAGGTGTACCCAGTGACCCGAGGGCCGAGCCAGCTCGCTGGGTTGAACAGGTCAGGGTTCGAGAAATTCTCAATTCCTGTCTTAATGGCCTGCTTTCAGAGGTATATACTGTGGTATATACCCTGATATATACATGTAAACATGTTTACCAAATGGCGTCCTAGCTTCGTCTCTTCGATGTCTATCAACTGGCTGTTATATTTCTCTCTTGTGTCTCCCCTGATGATGTGATTATTACACGAAAGTGCACTTGGGAACTTTTCGTGTTTCATTTTCCCCGTGGACTCATAGGAATATATATATATATATATATATATATATATATATATATATATATATATATATATATATATATATATATATATATATATATATATGATACTCAGGGAGGAACGTCTAATTTCGTCCAGTGAGACTGAGGCATCGGGGAGGCCAGGGAGTGGGCAAGGGGCGCCCACTGCTGCCCCCCTCCCCCCTTCCTCTCGTCTCCCCCGCCGAAGCATTTTCTCCCAGGGTGAACCTGGAGGAAATTGCCGTCAGGATTTTCCCCTGTGTTAACTGAAGACATGTGATATTGGTCTGTGTGTGTGTGTGTGTGTGTGTGTGACCTCCTGACCTGACCTGACCTACCATCCGACCGGACACCCGCAGTACTAAATAAGTTAGGGGACATAAAAACGCCAACTGTGATCTTTTTTTTCACTCGTGTCTCCTCAGCAGTGATCTGAGCGCGTCTGCTTCACATCTACTCAGCAGTGCACTCAACTCGTCTGCTTCACATCTACTCAGCAGTGAACTAAGCTCGTCTGCTTCACAACTACTCAGCAGTGCACTCAACTCGTCTGCTTCACATCTACTCAGCAGTGCACTCAACTCGTCTGCTTCACATCTACTCAGCAGTGAACTAAGCTCGTCTGCTTCACATCTACTCAGCAGTGAACTAAGCTCGTCTGCTTCACATCTACTCAGCAGTGAACTAAGCTCGTCTGCTTCACATCTACTCAGCAGTGAACTAAGCTCTCGTCTGCTTCACATGCACAAGACACAGACCTATGAGGGAGGGTATAGCTCCATCCCCACCACCACCCGTCCCGTCTACTGGCCACTGAGCCGAGCGTGTCTGCTGCCCAGGAGTTACATCACACAAATTACAATCGATAATTCATGTCCTCTTATGCCAGCGGAAATCAGGAGAGGCGACATGACAAAGCAGACAATGGAGGTATTGGACCCAGTCTCTCGCGGAGGAATACCGGGCGCTGCTGTCTCTCGCGGAGGAATACCGGGGCGCTGCTGCCTCGAGTGGAGGAATACCGGGGTGCTGCTGCCTCGAGTGGAGGAATACCGGGGCGCTGCTGCCTCGAGCGGAGGAATACTGGGGCGCTGCTGTCTCGAGCGGAGGAGTACCGGGGCGCTGCTGTCTCGAGCGTAGGAATACCGGGGCGCTGCTGTCTCGAGCGGAGGAATACCGGGGCGCTGCTGTCTCGAGCGGAGGAATACCGGGGCGCTGCTGCTCGAGCGAAGGAGTACCGGGCGCTTCTGCCTCGAGCGTAGGAGTAACTGGACACTGCTGCCTCGAGAGAAGGAATACCGGGGCGCTGCTGCCTCGAGCGGAGTAATACCGAGGCGCTGCTGCCTCGAGAGAAGGAATACCGGGGCGCTGCTGCCTCGAGCGGAGTAATACCGAGGCGCTGCTGCCTCGAGAGAAGGAATACCGGGGCGCTGCTGCCTCGAGCGGAGGAATACCGGGGCGCTGCTGCCTCGAGCGGAGGAATACCGGGGCGCTGCTGCCTTGAGCGAGGAAAAAGGCGTGGTCTTATACATACAGCTTTCTAAACGCCAAAAAAAAGCAGAAATATATGAAAAAATATATATCTGACTAATTTATATTTGAAATAATTTATATACAACCACAGTACCCCCTCTACAGGGCTCCTACAGCTTGACGGCTGCGCTACGATCAGTAGCAGGATGACGGTGGACTCCTTTTGGGGTGAGAAAGTTCCTTGAGATTACATTTTCTTTTTCGTCCATTATCACCTCCATTCGAGTCTATTCATTTATTTATTTCACGTCATTCTTCAACATCACTAAACTACTAACGCCTCAGCTAAGCTGGCCCAGCTTGGCCCAAAAAAACAAAAGTTTGAGTAATCTCTCGATAACTGGAGAGAGAGAGAGAGAGAGAGAGAGAGAGAGAGAGAGAGAGAGAGAGAGAGAGAGAGAGAGAGATAATGTAAACTAGGACAAAGCTGTTCATTTCCATCCGGGGAAAATTCATCGTTAATTGAAATCAATGGCCGGATCTTGGCCCAAGATAAACAAAAGGAGCCATCTTCCTTTTATCGCGCCGAGCGCTCTGATTGGTCGGCTTGTCAGGTGACGTCATCGCGTCATGGCGCTCCCCGGACTAGGTTTAGCCCAAGTGGTTAAGGATCGGTCGATCGTTTTTAACTTCTTGGAGGAAGTAACATTAAGCTAAGTTAGGCTAGGTTAGACTAGACTACTCTGTGCTATGTTATGCTAAGCTTAACTAGGTTAGGGTATGCTATTGGTGAATCAGGCTAGATAGTTATGCTATGCTAAACTAGATTAGGCTGGGTCATATTAAGCTCAGCTAGGTTGAGCTATGCTATGCTATTTTATGATAGGCTACGCTAGGTTAAGTTTGGTTATGCTGTGCTAATATGATAGGCTACGCTAGGTTAGGTTTGGTTATGCTATGCTAGTCTATGACAAGCTAAGGTGGGCGGGTCAGGTAAGCTTAAGCTCTGTTAAGGTTTGGAAAGGCTAGGTTATGTAAAGCCAGCTTTCGCGAGGCTAGTCTGGGCCAGGCTAGGCCAGCAGCAAACAAAAAAAGAAAATTTCTTCCTGTCACAGTGACATTTTTTTTTAAACAAAAATAGGATAGACATTTGTTCTTGTCTACTCCCTCGACGCTGATATATATATATATATATATATATATATATATATATATATATATATATATATATATATATATATATGTGTGTGTGTGTGTGTGTGTGTGTATTATGGGAAGACGCCGCCATATTTAAGGGAACAGATCGAAACATTATGAGTATGAGCCACAACATCCCGGAATGAAATGGAAACTGCCAATTTGAGCTTGTCTCCCCGGGTGACGTCGTCCATAATGTGACGTTATCCAGCTTAATAAAGCGCCTCTGTGCCATAAACATCACGCAGACTGACGAATCCGTGCGATTCACGGCAAGAAATATGTTTCTTTCGCCCTTCTTGAATATCCTCTCCCCCCCCCCCCAATCATACGTTGATATATACCTTAACACAATTTTATATTATTTCAATATTTCCATCAATCACAATTGTTAAACAGATGCTACTTTATCCTGTTAAATTCACATTATTAATGAGAATAATAACACATGAGGGAAACATCGTCCTAAATTTTTTAAAAGAATATGAATAAAGGGTTGCTGGAACCGATGACTCCTCGTCATCAGCTGATCGCGCACAGCGTCCATGACGTCACAACAAAAATGGCTGACACGTAAACACTCCAACTTACCTTTTGTAAAACGGATTCGGTTAATTTTTCTCTGTTTATGATCTTAATGGCTACTCTCTTCCCAGACACACACTGGACGCCCAGCTTCACCAGACCTGCAAAACAAGACGGAGAGAAATGGAGTTAGCAACAATATACCTGGAAACTGTTCACAATACACATATATCCTCTTTCTCAACCTCTCCTCACTCATTCTCCCCATATGTCCAAACCATTTCAACGCACCCTCTTCTGCTCTCTTAACCACGCTCATTATCACACATCCCTCTTACCATTTCATTACTTACTCGATCAAACCACCTCACACGAGATATTGTCCTCAAACCTCTCCTTTCCAACACATCCACCCTCCTCCGCACAACCATATAACACACACACACACACACACACACACGCGGGTACCAGGTGTATGTGTGTGTGTGTGTGCACATAGAGGAATAAAGATAGTACATTTATATACAAGTTTAAGAAACGGGGCAACACGAGTGTAAAACTCTTTCCCCATAACACGCAAATAGTACACACACACACACACACACACACACACACCTGAACCATCTTAGTAAGGACCACTTGCTCAAGTGAGGACAACAGAATTATATACACCACCGCCTATTACGCTGATGCACCGAGGGGCTGCCTCTCCCTGTATTCCCGCCATAACGCGCGCGAGGGAGAGGGCAGCTCTCCAAATAGTGTAGAATTTACTCAATAGATGGCGTTATGCGGCCAGTCCTCTGGCGTCATCTATATGGTAATTTTGCCATAGTCAAATTAATTCCACGAGTGTAAATCTTTCACCTACCTCCCCAATTATTAATTTTTTTCTTCTTCTTCTAGGTCACTCTACACTCCGGCGATAAATGGGCTATAAATGGTCACTTATTCTTTATCTTCTCCGTTAACAAGACTGTTTTCAGAGGTTTAGTATTTCCAAACACAATCACTCGGAGGAAAATTAATGAGAATGGAAAGATGGAGACATTTGTTCAGGATGGATTGCATACGATTACCGGGGTATCGTATTGTGATATTTACGCCCAGTATTCAAAGAATATCTAGGTATTCTATCGCAATATTTACGCCCAGTATTGAAGGAATATCCAGGTATTGTGTAGCGATATTTACGCCTAGTATTAAAGAATATCCAGGTATCGTATTGCACTATTTATGCCCAGTATCCAAAGAATATCTTGAGTATCGTATCGCAATATTTACGCCCAGTAGTCTAAGAATATCCAGGTACCGTATCGCAATATTGACGCCTAGTATTCAAAGAATATCAAATCACCATTAGGTCAATTCCCGTGACAGATCTTCGTGTATGCGAGTATATGATAAACGATTTAGAGAAGAATTGCATTTTATGTTTCCCCCAAGAAGAGATAACACCATAGAGAGAGAGAGAGAGAGAGAGAGAGAGAGAGAGAGAGAGAGAGAGAGAGAGAGAGAGAGAGAGAGAGAGAGAGAGAGAGAGAGATCCCCCACCCTCCTGTTGACAATGAAGCAAAACAAACAACTCCAGGAACCAGACAAACAATTGGGCAAACAAAGGGGAGCTGGGCCACCCGGGCCCGCGCCCCCCTCAACCTTTGAGCTAACACGAGCAGGGAGGCGCGGCGAGGTTGACCTGGCAGGTGTTACAGGTGGCCCGGGGGTGTCACAGGTTGACCTGGGAGGTGTTACAGGTGACCTGGGGTGTCACAGGTTGACCTGGCAGGTGTTACAGGTGACCTGGGGTGTCACAGGTTGACCTGGGAGGTGTTACAGGTGACCAGGGGGTGTCACAGGTTGACCTGGCAGGTGTTACAGGTGGCCCGGGGGTGTCACAGGTTGACCTGGGAGGTGTTACAGGTGACCTGGGGTGTCACAGGTTGACCTGGGAGGTGTTACAGGTGGCCTGGGGGTGTCACAGGTTGACCTGGGAGGTGTTACAGGTGACCTGGGGAGGTTGTCACAGGTGAAGTGGAGGATGTTACAGGTGACGTGGTGGATGTTACAGTTGATCTGGGGGGGGTGTTACATGTGACCTGGGGGTGTTACACGTGACGTGGGAGGTGTTACAGGTGACCTGGGGGTATTACAGGTAACCTAGGGGTGGTACAGGTGACCTGGGGGTGTTATAGGTGACATTGGGAAGGTGTTATAGGTGACCCAGGGGTATTTCATTTCAGGTGACCTAGAATGGGTGTTGACCTGAGGCCCCCTTTTCCTTACACTACTCAGCTCAAAGGGGGGGGGGGGGAGCTCTGCATCGCGGATGGTATATTTGTACACACACACACACACACACACACACACACACACACACACACACACACACGCACACGCGCGCGCGCGAATCTTACCGCCACGAGAAGATGGCTTCAAAAGGATTGCGATTTGTCCAGAACAGAAGATTTCAAGGTGAATACTGTCTTGCTGTGAGAGGGAGGAGTGAGGGTGGTGAGAGTAGAGAGAGGGGGGAGGGTAGTGAGAGTAGAGAGGGGGGAGGGTGGTGAGAGTAGAGAGAGGGGAGAGGGTGGTGAGAGTAGAGAGAGGGGGGAGGGTGGTGAGAGTAGAGAGGGAGGAGTGAGGGTGGTGAGAGTAGAGAGGGGGGGAGGGTGGTGAGAGTAGAGAGGGAGGAGTGAGGGTGGTGAGAGTAGAGAGGGGGGGAGGGTGGTGAGAGTAGAGAGGGAGGGGGGAGGGTGGTGAGAGTAGAGAGGGAGGGGGGAGGGTGGTGAGAGTAGAGAGGGAGGGGGGAGGGTGGTGAGAGTAGAGAGGAGGGGGGAGGGTGGTGAGAGTAGAGAGGGAAGGGGAGGGTGGTGAGAGTAGAGAGGGAGGGGGAGGGTGGTGAGAGTAGAGAGGGCGGGGGGAGGGTGGTGAGAGTAGAGAGGGAGGGGGGAGGGTGGTGAGAGTAGAGAGGGAGGGGGGAGGGTGGTGAGAGTAGAGAGGGAGGGGGGAGGGTGGTGAGAGTAGAGAGGGAGGGGGGAGGGTGGTGAGAGTAGAGAGGGAGGGGGGAGGGTGGTGAGAGTAGAGAGGGAGGGGGGAGGGTGGTGAGAGTAGAGAGGGAGGGGGGAGGGTGGTGAGAGTAGAGAGGGAGGGGGGAGGGTGGTGAGAGTAGAGAGGGAGGGGGGAGGGTGGTGAGAGTAGAGAGGGAGGGGGGAAGGGTGGTGAGAGTAGAGAGGGAGGGGGGAGGGTGGTGAGAGTAGAGAGGGAGGGGGAGGGTGGTGAGAGTAGAGAGGGAGGGGGGAGGGTGGTGAGAGTAGAGAGGGAGGGGGAGGGTGGTGAGAGTAGAGAGGGAGGGGGGGGGGGTGGTGAGAGTAGAGAGGGAGGGGGAGGGTGGTGAGAGTAGAGAGGGAGGGGGGAGGGTGGTGAGAGTAGAGAGGGAGGGGGGAGGGTGGTGAGAGTAGAGAGGGAGGGGGAGGGTGGTGAGAGTAGAGAGGGAGGGGGAGGGTGGTGAGAGTAGAGAGGGAGGGGGAGGGTGGTGAGAGTAGAGAGGGAGGGGGAGGGTGGTGAGAGTAGAGAGGGAGGGGGAGGGTGGTGAGAGTAGAGAGGAGGGGGGAGGGTGGTGAGAGTAGAGAGGGAGGGGGGAGGGTGGTGAGAGTAGAGAGGGAGGGGGGAGGGTGGTGAGAGTAGAGAGGGAGGGGGAGGGTGGTGAGAGTAGAGAGGGAGGGGGAGGGTGGTGAGAGTAGAGAGGGAGGGGGAGGGTGGTGAGAGTAGAGAGGGAGGGGGAGGGTGGTGAGAGTAGAGAGGGAGGGGGAGGGTGGTGAGAGTAGAGAGGGAGGGGGAGGGTGGTGAGAGTAGAGAGGGAGGGGGAGGGTGGTGAGAGTAGAGAGGGAGGGGGGAGGGTGGTGAGAGTAGAGAGGGAGGGGGGAGGGTGGTGAGAGTAGAGAGGGAGGGGGGAGGGTGGTGAGAGTAGAGAGGGGAGGGGAAGGGTGGTGAGAGTAGAGGGGGGGAGGTGGTGAGAGTAGAGAGGGAGGGGGGAGGGTGGTGAGAGTAGAGAGGGAGGGGGGAGGGTGGTGAGGTAGAGAGGGAGGGGGGAGGGTGGTGAGAGTAGAGAGGGAGGGGGGAGGGTGGTGAGAGTAGAGAGGGAGGGGGAGGGTGGTGAGAGTAGAGAGGGAGGGGGGAGGGGTGGTGAGAGTAGAGAGGAGGGGGGAAGGGTGGTGAGAGTAGAGAGGGAGGGGGGAGGGTGGTGAGAGTAGAGAGGGAGGGGGGAGGGTGGTGAGAGTAGAGAGGGAGGGGAGGGAAAGAAAACCTGATGAATATAGGTCAAGCCTGGAGTGGGGAGGAGGGGAAGAGAGAGGGGGAGGGGAAGACTTGCACGAGGAGGAGGGAGGGAGGGGGGGGGTTGTCGGTGGCGGCCTCGCAAATTTTACCACAGCTGTGTGACCCTCACTGGTCACGTGTGTGTGTGTGTGTGTGTGTGTGTGTGTGTGTGTGTGTGTGTGTGTGTGTGTGTGTGGCTGGTCCTCTGGTGTGGCGCTGATGCGTTAGCGTTTATGATCTACAGTGACTTAAGACACCTCAGCCAGCCCACCTCACTCTGCTGTAGGAGAGGAGAGGAGAGAGAGAGAGAGAGAGAGAGAGAGAGAGAGAGAGAGAGAGAGAGAGAGAGAGAGAGAGAGAGGTTGGATTGGGTTGGGGTGGATGTGTCTTCTCTCTACCCCTCCCCCCCTCCCCTTTGGCGTGGGACTTGAGGACACCCCCCCCCCCCTTCCCCAACCCACGTGTCCCCTCCCATCACCACAGTCCCATTCCGTCCCGTGACTCTTCCTATGACTCTCTCTCTCTCTCTCTCTCTCTCTCTCTCTCTCTCTCTCTCTCTCTCTCTCTCTCTCTCTCTCACACACACACACAAGCGGCCGAATGCAAAAGTGAGAAAAACATGGTCCATGCTTGCTTCCAAGTGTCACCTGGAGAGAATGAAATAAGTTATAGACGGGTACGGTTTAATTAATGCCCCTTAACTGCCTCCCTTCCCCCCCCCCCCCTAAGACAATGGGTAGTTCCGGAGGCCTCCAGTGTAACAACCAAGATGGTGATAACGACCCCCCCCCCCCCACCCGGGTAATTATGACCCTTATCAGGTCGAGGACGGTCATTAGCAAATGGATGGGGGGGGGGGGGGAATCATGACTGCAAACGAGGCTGTTAATCATGTCCATACAGGGTCACCGAGTACGTGAACGATGCTCAGGATGGTTTACTCCCAGACCTGGTCATGTGAGGGAGTGGGATACGGGGTGTTAATCAGCATAGATCTTCAGAGAACAATGCATAAAGGCGATCAAAACCCGAAGTCGTGACACTGTGACAGAGGAGGGCGTGATTCGATGGTTAAGTAAACTGGCTGACTGGCCCTTCACAGCCATGAGCGGTAATAGGCTAAGGGTTGTTTAGGTATCAGAATTCGTGGACGATATTTTGAGCCAGGCCAATCACACCTCGACATAGACAGTGGATGTGCCTGCAGCAGCAGGAGGACACACAAACACACACACACACACACACAGCCGGACCGACACACAGGCCAGTGGAGCCTGGCGTCCATATGAATAAACTCTTTTACACACAGACAGACACACGAGGCTACATATAAGGTAAATAAAGACAAATACTTATAATTGTAGTATATATATATATATAAACGATCTAAAACTTAAGTAAGAACTGCAGAGAAGCTGAGAGAGAGAGAGAGAGAGAGAGAGAGAGAGAGAGAGAGAGAGAGAGAGAGAGAGAGAGAGAGAGAGAGAGAGAGAGAGAGAGAGAGAGAGAGAGAGAGAGAGAGAGAAGAAGGAATTCACAAAGTTAGAACATACGAATCTATGTCTTACAATGTAATCTTACACATCTTAAAGAGTTCACTGGTACGTAACCCGGTGTTAGTCATGGGTTCAACTTCCGGTCACCATAGTTGAGAAAAAGAGATTGAGTCAGGATGGTGAAAATGACTCTTATGACACCACCCGACCACACGGCTTAAGGATGATCTACTTTAGAGAAGAGAAGAGTAAGTGGTGATCTAATACAGGTGTTCTGGGTTATGCAAGACTCTGGTCGCCTCTCTCTGTCTGTCAGATCTCGTTCGTAGTAACGCATACGAATTCGTGTGGTCAGACGTGGTAACCTCCGACTGACGCAAGGTGCCTCCTCTACTACCAATGCGACCAGCTGAACGCAACGTTATTGAATAACAAACGTTAACCAACGTTATTGAATAAACGTTCGCCAACGTTATACAAACGTTTAGCCACGATAATGAATAAACGTTTAGCCACGTTATTGAAACGTTTAACAACGTTAAAGAAATGTTTAGCCATGTTAATGAAACGTTTAGCAACGTAAAAGAAACGTTTAGCCACGTTATGGAAACGTTTAGCAACGTTATTGAAACGTTTAGCCACGCTACAAAAACGTTTAAGAATACACTTGACCAATACGTTTGTTAGTGATGCTTCTTCCACTATCACCTGCCCTCAACCCCACACCTATGGAGAACACATCCCCTCCACACAGTCAGCTGGGGTTTGCATTTCTTTGTGAAACCAAATACAAGAGGAACTGTATCTGTAAAGGTGTGTGTGTGTGTGTGTGTGTGTGTGTGTGTGTGAGAGAGAGAGGCATCTCCTACCCAGGTATGGTTGGTCAAGGGTTCCCTTATGATCCTGTATTGCGTTACCCTATCCTACCTTACCCTTCACTGCTATTATCTCCCCCACCCTCCTCTACCATGATGTCCCTTACCTTGCCGTGCTGTACTCTCCCCAACCCTGCTCTGCCCTATCCTACTCTGCTCTCTCCTCCCCAACCCTGCTATATCCTCCCCTTCCTGCTCTATCCTCCCCAACCCTGCTCTACCCTCCTCTACCCTGCTCTACCCTCCCCAACCCTGCTCTATCCTCCCCAACCCTGCTCTATCCTCCCCAACCCTGCTATATCCTCCCCTTCCTGCTCTATCCTCCCCAACCCTGCTCTACCCTCCCCTACCCTGCTCTACCCTCCCCAACCCTGCTCTATCCTCCTCTACCCTGCTCTATCCTCCCCAACCCTGCTCTATCCTCCCCAACCCTGCTGTACCCTCCCCTACCCTGCTCTACCCTGCTCTACCCTCCCCTACCCTGCTCTTCCCTCCCCTACCCTGCTCTTCCCTCCGCTACCCTGCTCTTCCCTCCCCTACAGAGCAGCTGAATCATATAGATTCATGGCAGAGCTTGTGGTGGTGGCTGGGGCCTGGCTATGGCTTGCATCGAAAGAAGGTCAGGGGTGCATGGCCAGGCAGGACACGCGACCATAGAATTGAAAAAAAAGAAAAAAAAAAAAAAACACGTCTTTTGGGGAACGGGTCACACCAATACAAGCACCCAGGCGTCAGTCAGGTCACATGGGGTCACCACCCAGGGCGTGTGTGAAAGGGGTAGGTGGTGGTGGAGGAGGAGGAGGAGGAGGAGGGAGGAGGAGGTGAGGTGAGGTGAGGTGAGGTGGTGAGGTGAGGTGAGGTGAGGGAGGAGGGAGGATGAGGAGAGGAGAGGTGAGAGTGAGGTGTGGGACAGGACCAGGGACGAGTTGACCAGGCTAGGTGAGGTGAGGTGAGGTGATGGTAATCGATGAGTCGAGGTAGAGAGAGAGGAATGAGCCAAAGAGGTAAGGTGATGGTTTGAGGTAAAAGGGAGTGAGGGTGCAAGTAATGAGAGGTCAGCAGGTGTGGTAGATCTCACCCAAAGTGACTTCGAGGGACGAGATTCGACCATGGCCATCAAGTACAGAAATAACCAAAATGTCTAAGAGCGTTGAGAAAATAGGAATATTTTTGAGATACCGGAATATTTTCTCAAAAGAAGAATAACCACTTGAATTTCTGACAACATGACTCCATCCAATTCCTTCACATAACGCGAAGAAGATTCAAGAAGCAAATGAAATCAAATAGAAGGATTTTTGATATCAACTTGGGCATCTTATTCAGTTTCCGTCGTAGGACTATATAGAGAAGTGGATTTAAATCCCCACCAGACAGACCTGCCACACAGCTACTGCACCACCACCACAGCACCACCACCACCACAGCACCATCACCACCACCACAGCACCATCACCACCGGCACCACAGCACCATCACCACCACCACAGCACCACCACCACCACCACAGCACTACCACCACCACCACAGCACCGCCACCACCGCCAACAAAGCAGCAGCACCAGCACCATCGCCACCACAGTACCACCACCACAGCAGCACCACCACCACCACAGCACTACCACCACCACCACAGCACTACCACCACCACCACAGCACCGCCACCACCACCACCACAGCACCGCCACCACCGCCAACACAGGAACACAGCACCACCGCCGCCAACACCACAGCCAGCAGCCAGCCGCTGGTGTGTCAGGCTGTATTTGCCCAGACGTGTGCAGGGAGGAGGAGGTGTACAGCCAGCATGGCTGAGTAAACTGTATTCTTCCTGGCTCTCCCCACCTCTCCCCTCTCCCACCTCTCCCCTCTCCCCTCCATATCCACCCCTCTCCCCTCTCCCCTGACCCGAATGCTCCCTCCCACCTTCCTCATCCTCCTCCCCCGACCCATGCGTAGCCCCCCTCTCCCCTTACCCTTCCCCTCTCCTCTTCTCCTGAGCCGTGAGGTTTCCTCTGCCATCTACCCGTGAGCCGTGACACCTCCCCGTCTCCCCTACCCCTGAGCTGTAATGCACTCCCCTTTCTCCTCCCCTGGCCAGTGAGGCATCTCCTCTTCCTTCTCCATGAGTCGTGAGGCCTCCCCTCTCCCTTCTATGAGCCATGAGGCCTCCCCTTTCCCCTTTCTATGAGTCGTGAGGCCTCCCCTGTCCCCTTCTATGAGCCGTGAGGCCTCCCCTCTCCCCTTCCTATGAGCCGTGAGGCCTCCCCTCTCCCCTTTCTATGAGCTGTGAGGCCTCCCTTCCTTCCCACCCATGAGCTGCAGGTCCTCCTCCTCCTCCTCCTCCTCCTCCTCCCCCTCCTTTCTCCTCCTCCCCTCCTAAGCAGGGAGGTCGCTTCACCTCCCCCCCCCCCCTCGGTGAGCCGTAAGACCTTTCCCCCACTCCCCCCCTTCTCGTGAGTCATGACCACTTTCGCCATAACTACCCCAGGGCGTCGGGGTCGTCTTGCCCCCCCCCCTCCCCCTGCCCCTAACCACCATCCCCCCTCCCCCCTACCATAACCACCCACCAGCAGGTGTTGTTGACACACCTCCCCCCCCCCCCAGCCCTGCACCTCCTGGTGTAATGACCTGCTCGTACAGTACGTAGGCGAGGATAGAGGATGGGGCTCCACACTCCTGGGGGCGCCCCATCTGTTGAAAATGAGTCTAATCTTCCTCCCCTCCTCTGGTTAGGGGGGGTGAGGTGAGGGGGGGGAGGGCCACACGAATAACTTTCAGACTCTCTCCTATCGAATTCTGACCTGCCATGTGTGTGTGTGTGTGTGTGTGTGTGTGTGTGTGTGTGTGTCAACTATGGAGGGAGTTCTACACCCGTGGGGGCGCCACATCTCTCGATCCATCTCTACTATCATACAACATTGCTAACCTCCGCATGTCCTCCACATCCACCACCTCACAACACAGTTACCCCGTTCATCATCCACCGTTATAACTATAAAATGTTCTCCCTATAACTTTCATAACAAGCTTCTTGTTCCATGTTATGTTCTCTGGTTGTTCTGCCTTTGTGTATCTCTCGAGAGAACTGTTCCCTGTTATGTTATAAGTGGACCAGGATGGCCTGGGGGGACAGGTGGCTGGGCCCTGCGTGTGGCCACAGGTGGCTGGACCCTGAGTGTGGCCACAGGTGGCTGGATCCTAAGTGTGGCCACAGTTAGCTGGACCCTGAGTGTGGCCACAGTTAGCTGGACCCTGAGTGTGGCCACAGTTAGCTGGACCCTAAGTGTGGCCACAGCCAGCTGGACCCTGAGTGTGGCCACAGATGGTACACGGCAGTCCCTCGTCGGCAGGACTCAGGACCAGTCTGGGTGCCCCCACATTCACCGCCCCGCCCTGCCCCGCGGGTCCACCACCTGGGCGAGCAGGGTCCAGCTCGTAGGAGGGCGGTGGTGTAAGGGTGCTGGGCAGGTGGTGGTGAGGGGAGGAGGGCGGCGGTGTGTACCACCTGACGAATACCAGTCTGGCTTTCATCTCCTGACGAAGGGGGCGCCTCATGTGAGCCTCTACAACATCCTTACCCCAACCCAACCCACTACCAGGCCCCACGACCCCTCACCACGACCCTCCTCCACCAGCCTCCCTCCCCCTTGCCCCACTCCCAGGCCCTTCGCCCTCCAACCCACTCAGCCAGGCCATTCAGCTCTCCTCTGTGTGTGTGTGTGTGTGTGTGTGTGTGTGTGTGTGTGTGTGTGTGTGTGTGTGTGTGTGTGTGTGTGTGTGTTGGGCGGGAGGAAAAAAGAGAAAAAAATATACTCTGACTCAGGCTCACAGCCATGAAGTGAATGGACGCGCGCGCGCCGCGCCCCCCGCGTGTTGACGTTTGCTGAGAGAGAGAGAGGGAGAGAGGAGAGAGAGAGAGAGAGAGAGAGAGAGAGAGAGAGAGAGAGAGAGAGAGAGAGAGAGAGAGAGAGAGAGAGAGAGAGAGAGAGAGGAGGAGGAGGAGGGAGAATTGCTCGGATCATAACACAGGAGGTCCTTCTGCTCGACCAGGTCACCACTCACTCACTACACGACTACACACACACCCCCAACCCAACCCAAACCAAGCTAACCCCACACACACACACACACACACGCCCACAACAACCCCTCCCTCCCTCCCACCTCAGCATAACCCACGACCTCTCCACACAACCTCCTCTCCTGCCCCGTCTTCCCTCCTTCCCTTCCCCCGCCACGCAGGAGGTCGGTCATCAAAACAGCCATTCCATTCATCAAAAGGTGTTGTTATATCTCGAGTGACTTACACTTTCCCTGGGGTCCCGGGTGCTAGGGACCTGGGTCCCTCCGGCAGAGGGAGCGGTAGCGTTCTCCGTCAGGCAAGAGAGGAACATATGAGCTACACACCTCGCAAACAACTTGGCTTCAGTCGTATATATACGAGTATAGTGTAAGGCCCCGTCATCAGGGAGACTTCGGGACTGAGGCGAAGCCAGGGAAGAGCTCCCAGCTTCCTCTCCTTCGTCAGCAGGTGATCAGTACGCGGAACCAGACAGACGCCTTGTGTCACCCGGATGTAAAAGCCTTCTGTTGTCGCCTTGCTCACACCCCAGAGGCACGTACGGAAGACCCACGTCTCTCTCTCTCTCTCTCTCTCTCTCTCTCTCTCTCTCTCTCTCTCTCTCTCTCTCTCTCTCTCTCTCTCTAAGGGGGCGGTGGTGCAGCGAGGGGGGCGCCCGTTGAGAGAACATTAGAGGCATTATTTACTTATAAACTTAACCCATTCCCGTTAAGTTCCTGGTAAATGTAACATTAGAATATGATGTAGGAACTTAGTCTTTTATGGGAACTTGTGTGAACTTCGACTCGTACACTCAGACAAGTAGTTAAGTGTGTTAAGTAAATCTTATGTCAAAATGTAGAGCAGGGAGGTCCACTTGTATGGTATACGATCCTAGGTTACGATGGCCTAGCCTTGACCTTTGACCTGACCACTTTGAGTCTCAGGTCCTAACCACTGTCTGCATCATCAGCAGACAGCAACACCTCCCATTCTGAGTTTCTGTGTGAAGACTGTCTATTTAACACCACCATTTAACACCACCATCACCACTCCCATCATTTATCATAACACCAATGTCTTTACTGCACGTAGTATTTCCTTTTAGAGCTATGGTCAGTAGATCATTTATTCGCACAGTTATCGTCTAATTATCGTGTTATTATTCATCTCCGCAGTTATTGCACCCGAGGCAAGGCCTGCCTTCACCAGGCAGGGGTATGGCCAGGCATCTCTACGGTGAGGTAATGCCACGTTTGACTAATGTGTGCCACACACACACACACACAAACACATACCTCTCTCTCTCT
>NC_092232.1:4733814-4736314 GCF_036320965.1 Panulirus ornatus
AATGGCCGGGGGATCCAAGGGTGGAAAACGGGTCTTTCACCCGGCAAATTATAGAGCTAGTAAATCAGGAAGGACTGCTACCCCATTTTCTCTCATTATTTTCTTTCTTCTTGACACCATTACTCTGCGGATCATGAAGTGTTACACGGAACACATTTTCTATCACTCAGACCTGAGCCTTCGGGTATTCCCCAGCTGGAGAGAAGCTCCTCACGGCGTCACTGATAACGAGTTCGCCTTCCAGATAAGGTAGATAAGAAGGGTGGTATGTTATCGTCTGGTGCCTTACTCTGGCGAGCTCGGGGGACGGTCCAGGAGGAACTGAGGACCGACACTGTCTTGAAGGGGAGGCGGGTCATGGGTCGCCCCTCACTCTCCTGGCTACGACCAGGATCACTGGTGGTGCTCAGCTGTGGTGGAGGGTCAGGCCCTCACCCTCCCGGCTACGACCAGGATCACTGGTGGAGCTCAGCTGTGGTGGAGGGTCAGGCCCTCGCCCTCCCGGCTACGACCAGGATCACTGGTGGTGCTCAGCTGTGGTGGAGGGTCAGGCCCTCACCCTCCTGGCTACGACCAGTGGGGCGCACAGATGCACGTTATCAGGGCGCCAGTACCCCTGAGGAGGCGTGCAGGAGGGGCCCCGGCGGAGGCAGCGAGGTGTGGGAGGGGTCCGGTATTATCGAGGTGTGGGAGAGGGGCCCGGTAGCAGCGAGGTGTGGGAGGGGCCCGGTAGCAGGACGCGGGGAGTGGCAGGGTCGGTGGGGAAGGAGAGGGCAAGAAGCAGAGCCACAGCAGGTGGCGGGGGCAGGAGAGGGCTGTCAGTGGTGATCAATAACTCATAATTATCTGCCGTGCATCCCATGGCTCCTGCTGCTCCTGCTGTTGGTGCAGCACTAGGGCTACACCGCACGATGACTTCAGCGGTGCAGCTGCATTAAGGCTAGACACCTGTACAACCTGCCGTCATCATCAATCATTATCATCATCATCATCATTATCATGATCATGATGATCATATCATTATCATCATCATCATCATTATCATGATCATGATGATCATATCATTATTATCATCATCATCATCATCATCATGATGAAGGTCACACTGCTGTCCAGCCCACCACCAGCAGCAGCAGGATCAAGGTCACTGTACCTCCACCACTGAGGAGGAACTGGAACGGAGATAAATCCTCTTCTCCCAGCAGTGGTGCCGCTAGTGGTTATCTCCCCACCCTCCCTCCCGCCTCAGTGGGGCGTGGGGGTGTGTGGGAAGATGTACTCACAATTAACAAGTCGCTGAGACAAGACGGGGAGAAGTGTGGGGGGATGGGAAGAAGTGTGAAGTGAGAGGGAGAAGTATGAAGTGAGGGAGAGAAGTGTGAGGGGATGGGGAGAAGTGTGAGGTGAGGGGGAGAAGTGTGAGATGTGGGGAAGAAGAACGAGGGTACGACCCCTGACCAACAAGCTAAGACTTTGGTTATAATAATAATAATGATAATAATAATAATAATAATAATAACAATAATAATAATAATAATAATAATAATAATAATAATAATAATAATAATAATAATAATGAAGATAATTGTAATAATAATAAAATAACAACAATAATAATAATAATAATAATAATAATAATAATAATAATAATAATAATGATGATAATTATAATAATAAAAATAATAATAACAATAATAATAATAATAATATTAATAATTATTATATTTTTTATTATACTTTGTCGCTGTCTCCGCGTTTGCGAGGTAGCGCAAGGAAACAGACGAAAGAAATGCCCCCCCCCATACACATGTATATACATATGTCCACACACGGAAAATTAAATACCTACACAGCTTTCCATGGTTTACCCCAGACGCTTCACATGCCTTGATTCAATCCACTGACAGCACGTCAACCCCGGTATACCATATCGATCCAAAATTCACTCTATTCCTTCCTCCTTTCACCCTCCTGCATGTTCAGGCCCCGATCACACAAAATCTTTTTCACTCCATCTTTTCCACCTCCATTTGATCTCCCACTTTTTCGTTCCCTCCACCTCCGACACATATATCTCTTGGTCAATCTTTCCCCACTCATTCTCTCCATGTGCCCAAACCATTTCAAAACACCCTCTTCTGCTCTCTCAAAACCACCGCTCTTTTTATTTCCACACATCTCTCTTACCCTTACATTAATTACTCGATCAACCACCTCACACCACACATTGTCCTCAAACATCTCATTTCCAGCACATCCACCCTCCGGCGCACAAACTCTATCCATAGCCCACGCCTCGCAACCATACAACATTGTTGGAACCACTATTCCTTCAAACATAGCCATTTCTGCTTTCCGAGATAATGTTCTCGACTTCCACACATTCTTCAAGGCTCCAGGATTTTCACCCCCTCCCCCACCCTATAATAATAATAATAATAATAATAATAATAATAATGATAATAATCTTTATTATTATTATTATTATTATTATTATTAT
>NC_092232.1:4738814-4818814 GCF_036320965.1 Panulirus ornatus
CAACGCCCTCCCCATAACCCCTCATTCAACATCCCTGTCGAATACCGCCCCCATGCCTCCCCATTCAACACCCCAGCCACTGGATACTGCCCTCCCACCATACTTCCCCATTCAACACCCCAGCCACTGGATACTGCCCTCCCACCATACTTCCCCATTCAACACCCCAGCCACAGGACACTGCCCTCCCAACATACCTCCCCATTCAACACCCCAGCCACTGGACACTGCCCTCCCCTATACCTCCCCATTCAACACCCCAGCCACTGGACACTGCCCTCCCACCATACCTCCCCAATTAACACCTCCATTGGACACATTCCCTCCCCACTCAACACCCAGATAATGACCCCAGCTGTGGCCTTAGTAACTTCGCTAATGACCGTCCATCCAACACCAGGTCCACCCCACCCAGGCTAGGCCGAGCGAAGGCTAATGAATACACTCACCAGGGGGGAAAAAAATGCTTTCTGAAACCCCTTATTAATGTAGCGTCGGAAAGTCTTCAGTTAAAACCTACTTTTCTGTGATGGATGACCTCTCTCTCTCTCTCTCTCTCTCTCTCTCTCTCTCTCTCTCTCTCTCTCTCTCTCTCTCTCTCTCTCTCTCTCTCTATCTATCTATCTATCTATCTATCTATCTATCTGTCTGTCTGTCTGTTTCTACGGGACGAGTGAAGGAAGGAAAAATATATACATATACATTTCCCCCCCCCCAACAGACGGCTCTCTGCAGATGCTGCATTCCAGATGGCGCTGCCTGATGACCTGCACCACAGATGGCATCTCCCTCCCTCCTTCCCAGGGCTGCAGTCATCACCATAAGCAAAGACTTCGCATAAACCAGACTGAGAAGACCATCAGATAAGACCTTCCTTAATAGCGGGGTGGAAATCTGGTACATCGCCCTGTGGCGGACCCTGGTGTTGTCTGGCCGTTGCAGACCATCCCACCGAACCAACAACCATGTAAACACAGGCCCTCACCAGACGTGGGAGTGATACCATACATACCAGGAGGGGCCTGTGTGGTTTCTGGGTCCCTGACTGCCACAGGGAGGAGGGGCAGTGTGGATGGCGCCAGTGTTAGTATCCGGGGGCCACGGCACGGGTGCTCGTTGGGGGGGTCAGCACCCCCTCCGCGCCATGGGATGGACAGACCGACGATGGAGCAGGAGATGGACGGACTGACGAAGGAGCAGAAGGTGGACAGACTGACGACGACGAAGGAGGAGGAGAAGGAGAAGGAGAAGGAGGAGGAAGAGGAGGAGGAGGAGGCCCCAGCTATCTATCGAGCCTCCTACGTCCACGGGAGACCGTGTCCGTTGAAGGATTGTGTCGTCCGCCGCGTCCGCCGGCGCTGCTGCTGCTGAGGAGTTTATGCGACTGTTACGGTGACGGATGGTCAAGGATATTGGTCCCGTTACTCCCAGCGTCACAGCCCCGGCTTCCATTGTGGTCTGGGACGACGTCCTCGTCTTTCCATTACAAACCCCCCCTCGCTATTTACGGTAGGCCAAGCCAGCCAGGCTCGGCAGAATGGGAACAGGAGGTCATGATAACGATTTGCCTATTGAGCCGCCCTTCTCTCTCTCTCTCTCTCTCTCTCTCTCTCTCTCTCTCTCTCTCTCTCTCTCTCTCTCTCTCTCTCTCCTCCCGGGCCCCGATAAACGGATCGTCTTGGGCTACCCGATCAGCCCAGCTGGGATGCGCCAGGGTCGATACCTGTACCCGTAGCATTTGTTTACACAACCGGGTCCACGGTACGGAGGGGGTTCCCCCCACCCCCTGCCGCCTCTCTACCCCCGTAGAACACCTTCTTCCTCCCCCCTTCTCCCTCCTCCCCCTCCCACCCTACACCGCCACCTTACCCCCAAGCTGGACTTGACTAGGCTTCGCCTTCAAGGACCACCTTACCTTGAGAGATATTCTCTTTGACCTTTTACGTTGCCACTTATTCCTGGGACCTTTATATACCCCTTTATACCCCCCATCCCCTCTCCTTCACCATTCCTCATGACCTTGGTCTGACCTTACACTGCCACCCATTCCTAGGGCCTTATATACACACCCTCTCCTTCACCATTTCTCACGACCTTACTCGAGAACCTTATAATGATGAACTAACGCTGGTGGATGGCTTGAGGATCTTACACTGTGACCTTACGTCGATACCCTACACTGGGATCGTACATTGGGATCTTGATCTGGAGCTCTTACGCCGATCCTCGCACTGGGACCTTAAAATCTTCACACTGGGACCTTAAAATCTTCACACTGGGACCTTAAAATCTTCACACTGAGACCTTAAAATCTTCACACTGAGTCCTTAAAATCTTCACACTGGGACCTTAAAATCTACACACCGGGACCTTAAAATCTTCACACTGGGACCTTAAAATCTACACACCGGGACCTTAAAATCTTCACATTGAGTCCTTAAAATCCTCAGACTGGGACCTTAAAACTCTCACACTAGGACCTTAAAATCCTCTCACTAGGACCTCAAAATACCGTCCTCAAGTGAATACCTCATTGTCTACGGGTCGTATGAAGGCGCCTTAAGTGTCAGTGTTGTAAAACCTACTCGCCTTGTTGCTTACGCTCGGTCGGCTGGTTGGTTGGTGGGTTGGTTGGCTAGTTGGCTGGTTGGTCGGCCGGTTGGTTTGTTGGGTGGTTGGTTGGTTGACTGATTGGTTGGTTGGTTGGGTGGTTGGTTGGTTGGTTGGTTGGTTGGTTGGTTGGTTGGTTGGTCGGTCAGGATGGATGGATGGATGGATGGATGGATGGATGGATGGATGGTTGGATGGATGGATGGATGGATGGATGGATGGATGGATGGATGGATGGATGGATGGATGGATGGATGGTTGGTTGGTTGGTTGGTTGGTGGGATGGTTGGTTGGAAGGATGGATGGATGGATGGATGGATGGATGGATGGATGGATGGTTGGTTGGTTGGTTGGTTGGTTGGTTGGTTGGTTGGATGCATGGATGGATGGATGGTTGGTTAGGTGGATGGATGGATGTTTGGGTGGATGGATGGTTGACTGGCTGGTTGTTGGGCAAAAGGGCACCAACTGCCAGAGTCATACAGGCCGTGAATGATATATCTTTGAACACCTTCTCCAGGTGTTAGGGTCAGTTCTAAGCACACACACACACACACACACACACACACACACACTATGTCTCTGGCCCTTAGTGTCAAACTCCACTGAGGCTTAAGTAATAACTTGAGCCCCGAAGATATAAGGTGGGAGGAAAGATGTACACTGATATGCTCAACATAACAGCCTCCTGGTATGACGGTCTCCCGTAGAACCCAAGTTGAGAACTGTGAAACAACGACCCAGAGAGAAAAAAATAGATATATCCAAGTCTTCAATCTTTATCTTTCTGGGCTTTTTGCATCATTGACCTGTGCGTCGGGAAGGTCCGATCATCATCATCATCACGTCCTCTCACCAGACAATATTTGGCACCAAGAAAGAAAAAATTGAGGAGTCTTGTCTGTACGCAATCCAACTGTGAAACCTTTTTGAGTCTGATGAGTAATCGTGTGGCAATTGACGGTCTTTTGAGTCCCACGTCAGGAGAACCGTGTCCTGTCCTCTACAGAGAGAGAGAGAGAGAGAGAGAGAGAGAGAGAGAGAGAGAGAGAGAGAGAGAGAGAGAGAGAGAGAGAGAGAGAGAGAGAGAGAGAGAGAGAGAGAGAGAGAGAGTGTATGGCCTCAGAGTCGTGCAATACGTGAGGGGTCGATCACCGATATCCACGAGAAATAAGAAGGGATCTAGACGGCAACCTTTCGGCACTCCTCTCCCTACACACTGGGATGAGTGGATACCATCCACTGAGGCTTGACGACTCCCGTCATCTGCCTCGGCGACCGCATACGACGCTGTGAGAGTGAGCCCTGAAGACCACAGTGAGGTGGATTATGGAGCAGTGCCTGGACGACAGTGCCAAAAAAAAAAGTCATAGTGGTGACCAGTGAAGACACTGGGAGGATACTGGAGTGTGTCGTCCAGCAATAAGGGCAGTGAGTCTGGCTCTGGTGACCTGACTCACTAAATGCGCCATTCGGAGGCGAAGCCGAACCTCAGGACTCAGGATGTGTGTCTGTGAGCCAGACGGAATAATATCTAGCTATGGTTTAGTCTTTTATCTTTCAGATATCCGGGGATCATACAGTAGGCTCTGACGTCAGCAGGAATCCCGGCCACGAGCACTGTAGCCGATCAGCCAACAGGGAACGTGTGTGGGATGCAGGAGTCCCTGTGTGGGATGTAGGAGTCCCTATGTGGGATTCAAGAGTCTCTGTGTGGAATGCAAGACTCCCTGTGTGGGCTTCAAGAGTCACTATATGGGATGCAGGAGTCCCTGTGTGGGATTCAGGAGTCCATGTGTGGGATCCAGCAGTCCCCTGTGTGGGATTCGGTTGTCCCCATTACAGACAGGGGACTCATACGTGAGTGTGATAGAGCAAAGCTCTTTAATTTACGTATATCATTATGAAGATCACGCCATCAATACGCGAGTTAAGGAGAGAGGAAAAAAAATCAGCGAAACGTCTTCCTTTTTCCCCCCCACAATGAGGAAGTGACTGACAAAAACCTGTGTCTACTCCGACAAATGTCTTAGACGGATTTCTTAAATCCCTGGGACTTGTGGGACAACACAGTGGGATTCCTCGTCCATTCCCCCCCCCCCCTCTCCTCTTCCCCTCTTCCCGACTTGTATCCCATGGGATGACATCCTCATCCAATAAGAATACTGGGATGAAGTATATTTTCCCCCCTCATATTACTCCCCCCCCCCTTTTTTCCCCCTCCTCCTGTCTGTCGCTTGTGTCCCTCCAGACCGTCAGATAAGACGGGCACATCGCTAACCCGTCAACCACTGTCTGTATATCTGAACAGGAGGAGGGGGGTGGGGGTGGGGGGGCCTGCGAACTTCGACCCCCTCCTCCTCCCTCCAACCCCCCCCCCCCCCCCCCCCAGTGTGCTGTAAATGCATTTACCGTGTCTCCTCCCCAGTCCGTCCGTCCCCCCCCCCCCGCCCCCCTTAACCTACGGCTATTTTCTCCCCGCCATTTACAGAGGAGAGAGAGAGAGAGAGAGAGAGAGAGAGAGAGAGAGAGAGAGAGAGAGAGAGAGAGAGAGAGAGAGAGAGAGAGGAGACAAAGGTGTGTGGAGGGGAAGACGTATGTCTGTGTGTCAGCCGGTAATGCTGGCGAAGGTTGGGGGTCGGGGTGGGGGTCGGGGTGGGGGGTAAGTGATCTCCCCCACACCTTCCCCCCCCCGTCCCTCCCCCCCATCAACCGTACCGCCTCCATACTATCACGCACGGGTCGTCGCCCCCCAGGCTGGGGGAGAGGAGGGGAGCCGGTGACGTACTCCCCGAGTCACGAAGATGACGGGGATGGGGGGAGGGGGAGGGGGAGGGGGAGGGGGAGGTTGGTGACGCAATGTCCTGGTGTGAGGGAGGGAGTGGGGTGAGGAGGGGGGGGTCGGTGGGTGGTGGGTACAGGGAAAGGAGGGGTGATGATGAGAAGGGGAGGGGGACGAGACGGGTCATGGGGACAGTGTGTGGAACAGGTGGAACAGACACGAGGGACAGGTGTGGTGGGTGGCTGTACTTGGATGTGGTGGGCGGAGGTGAGGGCAGCCACACACACACACACACACACACACACACACACACACACACACACACACACACACACCCACACTGAGGTCAGGACTGGATGACCTCTAGACCTGCTGGTGGTGTTCAGGGAAGCCAGAGGTAGGGAGGGAGCGGGGAGGGAGGGAGGGAGCGGGGAAGGAGGGGAGATAGGAGGAAAGTGGAGGGCTGGAAGGTCAGCATCACCACAAGGGAATGTTCCAGGTCTGAGTGACACGACCACACCAGGCTGGACACATATCCTGGAACACTGTTGTTGTGGTAGTAGTAGTAGTAGTAGTAGTAGTAGTAGTAGTAGTAGTAGTAGTAGTAGTAGTAGTAGTAGCAGTAGAAGTAGTAGCAGCAGTAGTAGCAGTAGTAGTAGCAGTAGTGGTACAGACGATACTATTTCTTGCCCTTATATCCGCAGGAGGGAGGACAAGTGACTACATCATGGGGCAGGCAGTACAGGAGAGGAGCATTACAGCAGCTGCACGTACCAACCGGTGCAGCTGCGCCAGGAACAGCGGCGGCAACAACAACAACAACAACAGAAGCAGCAGGAGGAGGGGGAGGAGCAGGTCCATCCCGCACCAGCAGGTATTACTGAAGAAGCCCCATGAGGTCGCCCTCACCCTGACCTGGATGGTTGGGTGGACCCTCACACCCGCTACCACCCCACTCTCCAACACCACCCTCCCCCTCATCCCATCCTCACGTGACGCCCACCACCCCGAACACGCCCCTATCTACCTCCCTCCCTCCCTCCCTGCCCTACAAGTGGCCCCTCCTACGCCTGCGGTTCCCTCCACTTAACCTCTCTCTCTCTCTCTCTCTCTCTCTCTCTCTCTCTCTCTCTCTCTCTCTCTCTCTCTCTCTCTCTCTCTCTCTCCATCTACACAAATCAAGAAGGAGGATCATCCCCACCTCCCTCCCTCCTGCTGACCTTGGCAGTCCACCCCCCCCCCCCTCTCTAAAACCCAGAGGCATGAGGTCAGGTGGAGCTGTGGTGGCTGTTGTGGTCCATCCCCTGACCTGGCTGTGCCATGCAGTGTCGCCTGGTGAGCCACAGCCTCTCGCATGGCCACAGCTGGACACAGAGAGGAGCAGCGGGCCCCTCAGACAGTGAGCCATCCCACATGATCCTTCAAATCCGATCGCGCGAGGCGAACGCACTGAAGGACTCCCCCCTTCCCACGCAGGCTCCGACCCCCACCCCCTTCTGAAAGCACGGCCCTCCGGTATGACGTCAGGCGTGACCCCTGACCTGACCTGACTCTTGTGTGTGTGAGCTGGCCCGACGGAAACAATGAACGGCCCCCTTGAATTGTTTATAAAGGCACTCTCGCCGGCCCCGTGAATGATACAAACCCGACTTCCATTTGTTTCAGCTCTATATTACTCTGTACAATGTGGAGTTGAAATCTTTATGTCCCCAGTCCAATTGGCTCTCCGTTCTATGCCCGAGGGGCGATGTATCGCTCCGCTCCGGCCCTCTTCCCTCCCTTCCTCCCTCCCTCCCCGGCTGTGTCTTCCGCCCAAAAAATAGAAACCAATTATCGTCTGTGTTTTTGGCTCTGTATCTTTCTGTTTACCACCTCCACCCTCCCCACACACACACACACACACACACACACCAGACCCTCGACCAACAACCCCTCCATTGGATGTGGGATATCCTCAGCTGGACAACCCCATCCACCCACCCCTTCGCCAGAGCACGACAACACGACCCCTTGGGGACGACGGTACGACCTCTTACGGACGACGATATACGAACTCTTGTGGGACAACGGTACGACCCTTGACCACGAAGGTACTATCCTTGAGGACGATGGTACGACCCTTGAACACGACGGTACGACCCTTGAACACGACGATACGAGCCTAGAACACGAAGGTACTATCCTTGAGGATGATGGTACGACCCTTGAACACGACGGTACGACCCTTGAACACGACGATACGAGCCTAGAACACGAAGGTACTATCCTTGAGGACGATGGTACGACCCTTGAACACGACGGTACGACCCTTGAACACGACGATACGAGCCTAGAACACGAAGGTACTATCCTTGAGGACGATGGTACGACCCTTGAACACGACGGTACGACCCTTGAACACGACGATACGAGCCTAGAACACGAAGGTACTATCCTTGAGGACGATGGTACGACCCTTGAACACGACGATACGAGCCTAGAACACGAAGGTACTATCCTTGAGGACGATGGTACGACCCTTGAACACGACGGTACGACCCTTGAACACGACGATACGAGCCTAGAACATGAAGGTACTATCCTTGAGTACGATGGTACGACCCTTGAACACGACGGTACGACCCTTGAACACGACGATACGAGCCTAGAACACGAAGGTACTATCCTTGAGGACGATGGTACGACCCTTGAACACGACGGTACGACCCCTTCGGGACCAAAATACAACCCTAAAACACGACGGTACGACACTTAGGTTGTTAAGGCCTGGCCTCTGACCTGACCCTCAAAGGGTCAAGAACCACCACGTGAACTCGAGGACCGTAGTCCGTCGCTGGCTGGAACTTGTGACCTTGGGTTTCCAGCCCGTTCCAGACCCAACATTCCACACACTGGAAGCTCGCTGTCACAACCCGGGAACGGGGGCATTTCACGGCTGGTTGGGGGAGGGAGGGAAGGGAAGGGGTGGGAGAGGCAGAAGCAGAAGGCCTCTTCCCTCCCTCCCTCTCATCAGCCCTAGGCAAGAGGGGCCTCAGGCAGAGGCTGTCGCTGGACACACCGAGGCGCTACAGCTCACACACACACACCTGAACTCTGTCATTTTCCTCACCAGAGAGCGCCGAGGTACACACCTAACTTCCAGCTGTGTACGTACATGTGTACATCACAGAGGGAGGTACAATGGAATCTCCAGGTGTACTACAGTGCCAGAATATCAGTACTACTGGCGTTCGTTACGGGGGGGAAATAAATGAGTTATTTAGACCACTGGCAGCAGGGGAGACAGGAGGGAGGAGGTGAGGGAAGGGTTGATGACGACGCCCATAGGCTGGGAGTTACCGCAGTGGGTCTCCGTCGCGCCCTTCTCCCTCCTTAGACACGCACAGAAAACAAAATCTTGTGGATGTAATGACCTTGTACTTTGCCCGTGCGTGTCCATACTGCCAGTCCATTTCCGCGCGAAAGCTCCACAATTGTACAGGACGCACTACGTTCCGGCGGTTGTGTCTGGCAACGTTAGGGTTGTTGTGTCTCCTGTGCACAAAGTGTGGTGGGAAAAATATCGTACAGTCTCGTACACAAAGTGTGAGGGGGAAAAATATCGTACAGTCTCGTGCACAAAGTGTGAGGGGGAAAAATATCGTACAGTCTCGTGCACAAAGTGTGAGGGGGAAAAATATCGTACAGTCTCGTGCACAAAGTGTGAGGGGGAAAAATATCGTACACTCTCGTGCACAAAGTGTGAGGGGGAAAAATATCGTAGTCTCGGAGGAGTTTCCCCCTCAACGTATTGTCACGTAAACCGTTCAGTTTTCTCCATTTGTACGAGACCCAGAACTCCTCGCCATCAATGGCGTAAGGGTGGGTGGGTGGATGGGTCTGTCTCAGCCGTTTTCTTCCCCCTCAACTCAACTCCTGAAAACCATTCGGAAAAAAAGAAAGAAAAGAAAAAAAAAAACGCGGGAGGGAATTTTCAGGGCGTCCCTCCCGACAATGGCGGACGTAGTCAAATATATTTCCTTCAACTTATACCAATTGCCGCGGGGCAGGTGAGAGTGGCCTTCGGCACAGCACAGACATTGCGAAATGTATAGAGTGAACTGGAGCGATGTGGTATACAGGGGTCAACGTTCTGCAACTGGACTGAGCCAGGATTATATATATATATATATATATATATATATATATATATATATATATATATATATATATATATATATATATATGAAGCCTGTCAGGGGAGACTATGAAAAGGTCTGTTTGAAAGGACCCTTGGCTGTAGGTAGGGGACCTCCGTTTTCAGTGCATTATACATGACATGTAGAAAGTGCAGGTGAGCGTATGAGGCCGTCTCTTCGTCTGTTCCTGGCGCTACCTCGCTGAACGGTAAACGGCGACGTATACGTCAAATAATAACGACACCAGGATACCCTAGACGATCACTGACGTTTGACCTTTAACCTTCCGGGTTGTGAAACGCTGGAGTTTACTTAACACAGGGTTCTGACCCGAGGGCTGCTGCTGCCTCTCCTCTGATGACCGATAACCCCACAGTCCCTGATATGCCTGAGTGCGCTCCAATAACGCATGAGAAACAGAGATCATTAAAAGAATTTGAGTGATTCCTGGCGACCATAGACCAGCCCAGCCCAGTCCACTAGTGCACCACCACAGGGCGCGGTCATATACCAAGCGTCCAGACCTTGGTGGATCGAGAAGGAGACCCCGGGTTTCTGGGATTCGACACCGTCCCTTATCTTGTCCCTCAGACTCCCACGTCGGGAGGGTAGTGAAGGAGGCCGACCAACTCACCCCCTCTGGCAGATGTGAGGGTTGTATTCATGTTCATTTTTAGGGAGATTTTCGACAATATGTTCACGTCCCTCAGGAGGCCAGAGCAAGAATGTGTTTCTCAACTCGGGGTCACAAGGACGACCCTTTGATCACAACAGCACGACAGTGCGACCCTTCAACACGACAGTACGAACCTCTAGCACGACAGTATGACCCTTCAGCACGACAGCACGACCCTTCAGCACGACAGTACGACCCTCCATCACGACAGTACGACCCTCCATCACGACAGTACTACCCCTCTAGCACGACAATACGACCCTCTAGCACGACTCTTCAAGCTCGACAGCACGACCCTCTAACACGACAGTACCACCCTTCTAGCACGACAATACGACCCTCTAGCACGACTGTAACACCCTCTGGGTGTCATGGCGTGACCTTTGACCTGACTCAGAGCTTTAAAGGTCACGTCATCATTATCCAGCTGGTCGCACCGTAGTGCTCAAGCGGTCGTTGAGCAATACACGAGTGAGAAGTACACAGAGGAAAGCATCCTGGAGACACTATTGCTCCCCAGCACAAGGGCTGTGGTGAGGGATATTGGCCTCAACCCGCCGGAGACGTACACTGGCCATCACACCAAACCTGGCCAAGTGGACCTGGCTGTACCAGACCTTCCTCCGAGAGAGAGAGAGAGAGAGAGAGAGAGAGAGAGAGAGAGAGAGAGAGAGAGAGAGAGAGAGAGAGAGAGAGAGAGAGAGAGAGAGAGATCTTCCTCGGTATTCATAGCTGGCGTTCAAGGCAAGGGTCCGTCGACGCTTCAAGGCAAAGGCAGGGTTCGGGCCAGGGTTCAGGCCAGGGTTCGGGCCAGGGTTCAGGCCAGGGTTCGGGCCAGGGTTCGGGCCAGGGTTCAGGCCAGGGTTCGGGCCAGGGTTCAGGCCAGGGTTCGGGCCAGGGTTCAGGCCAGGGTTCGAGCCAACCAAGAGAGACGCCAAGCAGAAAAGTCACCACATAAAAATGGAAATTAGAGTCGCTGCTCGTGTGGTGCAGGTACGGTAATACTGATGCCCTCAACAGCGGGAGGAGCCACGTCCTCACCAGTCAGCCAGTCAGTCAGCCAGGGAGCCAGCCAGCCAGTCAATCAGAGAGCCAGCCAGGGAGCCAGCAAGTCAATCAGTCAGTCAGCCAGCCAAGCTTCGTCCCTTACTGCAGCCAGCCAGTGTTCTTGTATCATCATTCCAGTTCCCTGGGTTACCCATCCCTCGTCTGGTGAACACGACACCGTCATCTGGTGGTGGTGGCTGGTGCTGCTGCTGCCACAGTCCCTCCTCCCTGAACACACGGCTCACCCTCCACGTCCAGTAACCGAGGGGACGGGCAAGGCCACGTCCTGGGCCACAGTGCTCGCCCTAGGAGCCGGTGCCACGAGGGGCACCTCGCGTTACCCCCACACAGCTGGTAGTGTGTGTGTGTGTGTGTTTGTGTGTTGCGGGGGGGGGGGGGGGAACAGCCGAGGAGGAGTGGAGGAGAGGGGGAGGGGAGGGGGTGGTGGGTGTGAGGCAGGCTTTGGGAGGGTCTCATGATGTGAGGGAGAGAAAAACACACACATCAGTTGGGTACTCTCACTCATCCCGGCCTGTATACCTCTCTCTCTCTCTCTCTCTCTCTCTCTCTCTCTCTCTCTCTCTCTCTCTCTCTCTCTCTCTCTCTCTCTCTCTCTACCGTACACACATACACACACACACACACACACACACACACACACACACACACACACACCACAGGTCTCCAGGGTGCCAACCCCACCCTCCCCCATCCAGCAGGACACACCTCCTCCCCCACCCATCAGGTCACACAATTCACGTGTTATCCGTCATCACACCGTAGACACGGGGTAGTGGCCTGAGCATCCGGGGTAGTAGACACGGGGTAGTGGCTTGAGCATCAGGGGTAGCAGACACGGGGTAGTGGCCTGAGCATCAAGGGTAGACACGGGGTAGTGGCTGGGAGGGAGACCAAAGAACACTTGTGGTAAACATTCAGTTGATCACGACAAACGAGGTTCATGGCACAACGGGAAGTGAATCATTAAGAGTCAACGAGAGAGAGCAATTAACATGGTTCAACGATTGAGCAATGAACGTGGTTCAACGAGAGCGTAATTAACGTGGTTCAACGATAGAGCAATTACCGTGGTTCAACGATTGAGCAATGAACGTGGTTCAACGAGCGTAATAATTAACGTGGTTCAACGAGAGAGCAATTAACGTGGTTCAACGAGAGCAATTAACGTGGTTCAACGAGAGCAATTAACGTGTGATTATCATTTCATCACCGCAGGAACATCCTACCCAACTCACTACAACCCCTTCACCATGGGGTTCCTCCTGCTTCAAGCCTGCGCTACAACCAGGAGCAGGGAAAGGACTGCACACACACCTTTGCACTGAGATATATCATGGACGAGATTGTACTCTGGGGTGACACAGCCTCGCCCGCAGGGCGACTCTTACCTCGCGGCGTAACCATGAGCGGGCGGAGTCCGGTAGCGCCGTGACATAGACGCCCTACAGTTTGTAAAGGAGTCCGATGAGGGAGGGAGAGGGAGGGGGTAATTAAGGGTGAGGGAGAGGAGGTAGGTGGAGGGAGGGAGTCTGCGAAGTCGAGGTGGTGAGAGAGAGAGAGAGAGAGAGAGAGAGAGAGAGAGAGAGAGAGAGAGAGAGAGAGAGAGAGAGAGGCGACTAGCCCCTCCGATGATGCATGGCTATTGATCCCACTTACCAGTGGCCGATCAGTGGCACGCACCGCCACTGACACACGACACCAGACAAGCGGTGCCCACTGAGCATGATGGGCCATCCCTAATCACTCACAGGGACAATACTGACGAAGGCGCGGGAGGAGCGGGGCGAGGGCCAGCAGCCAGCCGGCGAAGGGGCAGTAACGAAGTTCCTCCCCGACCGGAGGACAAGGTGTGTCAACACGACATGCCGACGTCGAAGGCGAAAAATAGGAAACCAGATTACGTTTGTGTTATTCTTTTAAGATGCGAGGGGAAAAAACAAGACGTAAAAACGGGAAGCGACTTTCGTGAAATTGTTTGGCCACATGGAGTGTTAACATGTGAGGACGTGGTAATAATAGTTGTTTACAACGAAAGCAGTTTTCAAGGCCAGGCCCTTAGAGCGGGATGAAGTCATGGTGAGGGTGGCTTGCTCAAGGCCAGGCCCTTGGAAGAGGTGGTGACCACGGCGTAGGAAGCCAGGCCAGGCCAGGCCAAGAGATCAGAGCGGGAGTGGCGCTCCGAACTGCTGCTGACGGCAGAGGCGAACTCACTCACTCACTCACTCTCTCACTCCCAGGAGCGGAGATTAAATTGCTGCTCTGGTGTGGAGGGCGTGTGATCAACTCGCTGATGATGACCTCACTCAGGTCAGGGCTCACGAGGCAGCCAGACGGAAGGTTCTTGCTACAAACCCTCCAGCCAATTACTCCGACACAGACCTGATGAGCCTTTGATGGCAACGCTGAGTCTCGGATGCCAGATGCTGCCGGAGTCCAGATTAGCCAGGCCAGCCGCGCTGCTCTGCGTCAGGTGGGTGGTGGTGGTGGCAGAGGTGGTGGTGGAGGGTGCTACAGGGCACCACGCCACCACACACCACTGTGGTGCTGTGGTAGGTGGTGGTAGAGGGGGAGGAGAAGGACTGGTGGACCACACCCGCACGTACGTAAATGGAGTTAAAAAGACGCATTAATCTTATCTTTACATAAAATACAACGAATGTATAATCGTGTATGAGAAAATACATTCCGAGAATACATTCCAGTAACACAATATTTTTTATATGTATGTGAATGATGACCCGGCGATTATCGAGGGAGGAAAAAATAGCAAGATTTGAAAGAAAACGGAGCGTTGCACCAACGTATCAAACGTTCCCTTATATTTTTTTTTCTGTACAGAAACATATAATTAAAAAAAGAAATAGAGAGATCAAATCAGCATCTGAAAACATATTGGTAAATAACAGAAAGAAAAAAAAAATAATAATTTGTATACAGCATCTAGTAATATTTCCCATATGTTATCGTCATCAGATTGTGTTGTGAACGATACGGGTGAAACGAACGACCCCTCCCCCCCACTCTAACCCCCCCTCAGGAAAGGTATACTTTTAACATACTTTTAACACGTGTATGCTGCTGCGTGGGATGATGGGAGAGGAATGACACGCAGGGAATACGTGGGAAGTATTCTTTCTCCCCTATCCCCAGGGAAAATATATATATATATATATATATATATATATATACATATATATATATATATATATATATATATATATAAAGAAAATATATATATATACATAAAGAAAATATATATATATATATATATATATATATATATATATATATATATATATATATATATATATATATATATATATATATTTTCTTTTTTCTTTCAAACTATTCGACATTTCCCGCATTAGCGAGGTAGCGTTAAGAACAGAGGACTGGGTCTTTGAGGGAATATCCTCACCTGGTCCCCTTCTCTGTTCCTTCTTTTGGAAAATCAAAAAAAAAAAAAAATGAGAGGTGAGGATTTCCAGCCACCCGGCTCCCTCCCCTTTTAGTCACCTACGAAAGCAGGGAGTACGTGGGAAGTATTCTTTCTCCCGTATCCCCTATATGCGAAGGTCCTTCTCTCTCAATCATTGTGAAGTGAGGACGAAAAGATATGATCATCTGTAAAGTCGGATGACGTCAGATGTTTACATTGATACGTCTTTCCTTTAAATTCATTGGCTGGTGGTAGTGACGTCAGCGGCCATCACCGATAGATATCGCGCTCGATAGATCGGGGTTTTACAGTGTGTGGATTCACGCCCTCACAAAGATCACATATACATACATATATATATATATATATATATATATATATATATATATATATATATATATATATATATATATATATATATTTCTTGAGGTACGTACCTGAGTGACCAACAGTTCCTCCCAATCATAAAACATTCTATTTTCAACAGACACGCCAGCCGCCACCCGCCAGCAGGCAGGAACGCTTCTGCTGCCTGCCATTACCTTCCCCGCGCCCCTGGTGGCCGACGTCATCCACCCAAGGTGTACTTCCCGGCCTTGTAGCAGTGAGGGGGGGGCGGAGGGGTTGGCGGGGTGTGTGATGATAAGGGTTTAAGGGAAGCCCCAGCGAGGCTGCCTCGCCTCCCCTCTCCCACCCCTTCCCTCCCCTCACCCTCCTCCCTACCTCAGAGTCCGCGATGGACCTAGTGCGGAGGGGGTGGGGTCGAGTGGATGGCCCCCCCATGACGTCACTCCTCCTCCCGCTGCTGCTGATATCCCCAAGCCCCCGTAACCCCATCACCTTCCCTCTTTACTACGACGCTCCCGCCCCCTTCCCTCCTCCTCCTTCTCTTCTTCTTCCTCCTCCTCCTCCTCCCACATACTGAGTCGGACCCACGATATACACGCACGCACGTGCGGATACACGTACCTGAATCTTCGTCAGGCAGTGGAAGGGAACGGGGGTCTCGCACGTCAGAGTAACCCTACTGGGAATGGGTCGAGGTCACCACCGGAGTGCCGCTGGGTTCTCGCCTGAGACCACAGACCTTCTTGATCTTTGCTTAATAACTTGGCAGGAGGCGCTATGGACTCCCTCCTCACTATGTTTGCTGATGATGCCACAGTGATGAGGGAGGTAACACGAAAGCGGGAGAGAGAATGCATCCGCCTACAAAGGGACCCAGGCAAGCTCAAAAATTGGTCTCATACACAAAAGATGAAACTCACCCCCATACATGTAAGGCAATGAGGATGGAACACCGATGGAATTCAATCCCATTACGTGCAAGGTATTAACGATGGAACACCGTGAAAGAAGGATTCGATATGACTATCACCAAGCAGGAGATAAGTCGCAGGAGTCTCTGTGTGTGTGCGTGTGTGTGTGTGTGTGTGTATGTGTGTGTGTGTGTGTGTGTGTGTGTGTGTGTGTGTGAGGGACTTAGAAGTTGACATCTTCCCTAACCCGTCGCCAGAGTCCCACCTTTAGACAACAGTCAAGGGAACAAACTGGCTGCTGGCAAATAGTCGAAGATCAATCAAGTACAAGGATGAGGAAATATTCAGCAAGCTCTTCATATCCCACATGATCACGAAACCTTGTATATGCTTCTCACGTCGTGTGGGTCACCGCACCCTGAAGAAGCACAGAGAACTCATAGAGAGAAAAGGTGCAGAGGAGCGCAACAAAGATCGCACCAGGATTAGCAGAGCTGAGTTGCAGGGGAAAGGTTTTTGAGAGACATTAAATTCGTCCACCATGAAGACAGAAGAGTGAGGGGTGACGTAACTAGTTCGATGACGCCAACATCAAACAGTTCCCTAAAAGATGGAATAATACGAGAACGCAAGTCTACGTCACGAATCTACGCAAGAAGCACGTTATATATGATATAAAGAAGTACTATATACGTCACGAATCTACGCAAGAGACATGCTATATATGATATAAAGAAGTACTTCTATATACGTCACGAATCTACGCAAGAGGCACGCTATATATGATATAAAGAAGTACTTCTATATACGTAACGAATCTACGCAAGAGGCACGCTATATATGATATAAAGAAGTACTATATACGTCACGAATCTACGCAAGAGACATGCTATATATGATATAAAGAAGTACTTCTATATACGTCACGAATCTACGCAAGAGACATGCTATATATGATATAAAGAAGTACTTCTATATACGTCACGAATCTACGCAAGAGACATGCTATATATGATATAAAGAAGTACTTCTATATACGTCACGAATCTACGCAAGAGACACGCTATATATGATATAAAGAAGTACTTCTATAAGTAGCGGGTGAATGGAATAAGGTGAGCGATGTAAGTATGAATGCGACCAAGACAGACAGTTTACAAATACTATATGATGTAAACATTTCAAGAACTCCCTCCACGTACAGATCAAGTAGGCACATTGCATAGAGGTGATTACACACATGCGTGGACAGATGCATTCTGTGCATGTAAATAAACCTATAATGACGTATATGCAGGTGTCCACACACACACACACACACACACACACACACACACACACATCATGGCTGCTGGCAACTGCCCTTTACCTATTTTGAAGAGGTCAGTAATTGGATTAGCGTGACCTGGAGGATACAGGGATGTCAAGGGCGGCGTGAGCAGGGGCTTCCTCTACAGGCAGGGGTACGTCAGGGGGGGAGGGGGTTGTGGGTGGGTAGTGCAAATGGCCGCCACCACCATCACCACCACTACCACAGCCACCACCACCACCACTTCAACCACCACACTTACCACCAAAACCACCACCACAATCACTACCACCACACCTGCCACGCTGACTACACCAAAGTCGCAACCAACACATCACCACCATCACCACCACATCACCACCATCACCACCACATCACCACCACATAGTCGCCACCACCGATATCACATCAGCCACAATCACCACCACATCGCCACCATCACCACCACATCACCAACATCATCACAGGGAAATGTAGCCTCAAGAGTGAAGAGATACACGTTGTCGAGTGTGTGATGTGTGAGACAGGGAGAGTGTGTGCTGAACGCCACCAACCCACAGCTGGGCCATCAACGCCTGCCAGGTGGGTCAACACCACCTGGCAGGTGAGCCATCAACGCTTGCCAGGTGGGTCAACACCACCTGGCAGGTGAGCCATCAACGCCTGCCAGGTGGGTCAACACCGCCTGCCAGGTGAGGGGACATCGTCTGGTGAGGACCAAAGGGGAGGGACGCCCAGCCCCTCTACCTCCAACACTTCCCGTTGGGCGGCGCCCCCATCATCCACCCACACCACCACCCATGGCACCCACCCTCATCTGTCCGAGACGCAGTCGCTTCCAGTCACATGTGTCTTGACCTTGGGAGGGCGACCTCTCCTGGCGCGGGTCACACCACCCCACCCTGGACTGAAAGTCCACATGCCACGCAGGTGTGTGTGTGTGTGTGTGTGTGTGTGTGTGTGTGTGTGTGTGTGTGTGTGTGTGTGTGTGGTGAGAACCCACCCTCCTCCCTCATCTTTGGCGAGAGAGTTCCTGAAGATTTCGCACCACTGCAGGTCCGTAACGAGAAGTTTCGTACCCTTATGAACGGTCCATTTCCTATTAAACTCGGTCAGGCTCAAGTGAGGTCTGAAGAGATTAAGTAAGTTTCGGGCCCCTCCGCTCATCAAGGACCGATACCCGTCGTACCAGGTAGGTACTGGGACGACTCCGTCAGTGGTACGAAGCGCCCCAGGACAGGGAGTCGCCAGGCAAACCACTGACGCACATCTTGGCTCCCCCTTCACAGCCTCCCTCTCCACTCACGAGGAGGGACCACCACTAGCCCGGTCAAGTGCCTCGTCGGCGCTTCGCGACCATACGTGGCGTCGCGGGCCCACAGGTATACACACCAGGTCGTGATCTGGAATGACGTATTATGATAGTGGCATCTCCTCCTCCTCGCAGCCCGTCCCTGGGGGTGTTGACACACCTACATACACACCTACACACACACACACTACACACACACATTGGCTTGTAGTGTACCTTGATGCCAACACTCAACAGCGAGTCTTCACGCCTCTCGCACAACTAGGGCAGAATGCAGTCACCAATATTTCATTTTCTTTCAGATTTCTTCGTTCATCCATCACGATTGTTCCGTCTGATATGACGTACAAAGGGGGCAGCATCACGTGACTGGCGAGTGTCACATGAGAATGGCATGACTCGACTGTGTCGTGTGTAGGATCGTAAATCAGTTCTGGAAGCAAGTGATACGAGCAATGCCTCCTGGATGACGTACCGATACAGGGAACGGGTGGTGTGTGTGTGTGTGTGTGTGTGTGTGTGTGTGTGGTACAACACTGGCTACGTCACGAGGACATCATCAACAAAAAATGAAGTACGTCGCTTCAGAACTGATTTCTTACTGGCCAGTGTCCTACAGATGGTCAGTCTACCTACACACCTGAGAGTGTGGGTGTGGGAGCACGGAAGGCGTCAGGCGTCAGGCGTCGAGACAGCTGTTATGGTGGTCTGGACACCCCCAGCGGCGCTCCTCTGCTGCGAGGGAGGCAGCTGGAGTCGGGGGCATTAAGCCACGACGGAGGAGGAATTTTATTTTGAGCCTGGATTGGCAAGGGCCTGGGGGGAGGGGGAGGCCTCCTGCTACTCTTCCCAACGGTCTCGATGAGGTCTCCCTGAGGACGAAGTACTCGAGAAGACCTTCCTGAAGGAGGGGTGAACGCATGAGAACGTGTGGGTCATGAGGAGTGGGGTTCAGGGTGAGCTGACCCCCGTAGTCTCTGGTGGCGGCGAGAGGTGCGAGGTGTGATCAAGGGGGCGCTCGTGTCTGGTGTTCCCTCGTGCACTGCCTTACCCTAGGTGACACTGCCTCACCCTGGATGACACTGCCTCACCCTGGATGACACTGCCTCACCCTGGATGGCATTGCCTCACCCTGGATGACACTGCCTCACCCTGGATGACACTGCACTGCCTCACCCTGGGTGACAATGCCTCACCCTGGATGACACTGCCTCACCCTGGATAACACTGCCTCACGCTGGAGGACACTGCCTCACCCTGGAGGACACTGTCTCACCCTGGATGACACTGCCTCACCCTAGATGACACTGCCTCACCCTGGATGACACTGCTTCACCCTGGAGAACACAGCCTCACCCTGGATGACACTGTCTCACCCTGGATGACACTGCCTCACCCTGGATGACACTGCCTCACCCTGGATGACACTGCCTCACCCTGGATGACACTGCCTTTGTGCTGTCAGTACGTGAACTGTGTATTGTCCTCCGCTGATGGCATCATTTTAATTGGAACATCATTGCATCATTGTTTATCATTCGCACTTTTGCTTCTGTGCGTATAATAAACAGTTTTATGTGGATATATACATATTTTTTTTTTCTCAATGTATTCTCAGAACTTGGTCAATTCATAACAGGGATTGGTAGTAAAGATATTATCCAGTTTAGTTAAAAGAAACAAAAAAAAAATCTTCCCGGATGTGCCCGATGAATTTCGGAATGACCAATGCGACGCGTGTTGTCTCGGTAAGGTTGGTGAGCGAAAATGTGAATCAGGGTTTCTAATAATTACGGTAACCCCGCTCTATAGTTATCTCTACCGGAACGTAAACTCACCTTAACATTCATTACGTCAAAGGACGGTAAATGTCGCTGACAACCGTTGTTGTATAACATTATGAAAGCACGGTTACCAGTGCGAGGCCAGATCAGTGGGCATTTCTCAAAATCCTTCGTCCGCGGTGTTATAATATTTCACACAAAAGGTGGTAAGATACTTTTTTTATTACCTTGTGTACATACACCTGGTAGTGAGTGAAAAAAAAGGTCAAATCCTGACTTATGTGACAAAAATGATACTTAAAACCACCTGATCCTTACAAGTAGACCAATACACTACGAAAGGGGGAGGAAAATAAACTACTTAACACTTATATAGTTAAGTACAAACTCCAGCCCCTCCATCAACGCTTCCTTTATTCTCCATCTTTATAAGTTGTATATTCTATATAGGAAGTCATCATTCTTCCCCTGGCTATCTCTTTAGTACTGAGAGCCTTAAATGTCTTTTTCTTTTGAGCCTAATTAAGCCTAATTAAGTTTCCAATTATCGATTATCAGCAAAATCCAACTGATAACCTGTTATGGTAGAGTATGTCCGTTATACCAGCGTGTTATCATATCTACACCCGGGTTATATTTCCCTCTCGTCTCTCTCCTGCTCTACTATTTCCAGGTCTGGCTCTCAACCCTCCCTCCCTCCCTCCCTCCTTGTCTCTCCTCTCCCAGCGGCCAGAGCCTTGGCCTCACCTGGTCTCTCAGTCTTCATGCCCATTCCTCTCTCTCTCTCTCTCTCTCTCTCTCTCTCTCTCTCTCTCTCTCTCTCTCTCTCTCTCTCTCTCTCTCTCTCTCGGCCGCCCTCTCCCCCGCGGTCCTCTCACCGGCTCTCCCCCGCGGTCCTCTCACCAGCTCTCCCCATGCCTCGTCTAACCCCAAGTGGACCCTCCCGGCCCACTCCTCCTCCTCCTCCTCCGCATATTTCACACTTTAATCTTCGTTTCTTCGCCTTTTGCTTGCTTCTCTTTCAACACGGCGGCGGGAGCGGCCCTGGTGGTGGAGTTGGCAGGCTGTACGTGCGTGCGTGCGTGTGTGTGTGTGTGTGTGTGTGTGTAAGTGCGTGCGTGTGCGTGCGTGTGCGCGTGTGTGAGTGCGTGTGTGTGTGTGTGTGTGTGTGTGTGTGTGTGTGTGTGTGTAGAAGGCCAGGAGAGGGGTACCTATGTTCACCAAGTTGTTCACTGTTCTGTGCGCTGGCCGGGTGTTCATAACACTGTGCTGAACGTTCACCAGACGTTCACAATAACTGGACCCGAACGCTGGATAAGAGCCATACTGGGACGCCATAATATATATATATATATATATATATATATATATATATATATATATATATACCTACATGTTCTCTCCTCCACAGACGACCCTCTGGAGTCTCCAAACCAACTGGATAATAATATCCCTATCCCTGGGGATAGGGGATTAAGAATACTTCCCACGTATTCCCTGCGTGTCGTAGAAGGCGACTAAAAGGGGAGGGAGCGGGGGGCTGGAAATCCTCCCCTCTCGTTTTTTTTTTTTCCCCAAAAGAAGGAACAGAGGGGGCCAGGTGAGGATATTCCAAAAAAGGCCCAGTCCTCTATTCTTAACGCTACCTCGCTATCGCGGGAAATGGCGAATAGTATGAAAAAAAAAAATAATAATAATAATAATAATAATAATAACAATAAAATACGTGGTTCCACGTCCTCCACGTCTTCCATATATATATATATATATATATATATATATATATATATATATATATATATATATATATATATATATATATATATATATATATATATATATGGTGGAGGTAACGGACCGTCCTGTAACATCAGTAATCCCGCCAAGCGACAGACAAATGGCCGGCTCGGTCATACGTCCCGACCAAAAGTTAGGAATGTAAATTTTTGTTTCGATGACTCACGTATTCCCGGGGAAAAATGTGAAGGGTTTTATTTTTATACATATACATTTCTTTGTTAATATCTGTATAAATGAAATAGTTTTTTCTTTCTGTTGTCTTACGGAATATATTTAGACGTAGGTGTTTCATCAAACATGAAAATTGCTGGCGACCACCGAATGATTCCAACAAATGAACGACCGATTATCCACCAATCTACTTTCAAAAGACCGCCAATTATCGTGAAATTATATATAAAAAAAATCCGTCAATTAACGTCAGACTATTTCCTATATAGCCGATCATCACTGCATTATTTCCAAACCTCTCCACAGCAGTGTTATCAGTTTGAATATTCTTATAATACCATATATATATATATATATATATATATATATATATATATATATATATATATATATATATATATATATATATATATTATTTTCCTACCTGACAACTTCACATCGTGCGCCTGGCAGCGGGTTGTTCGTCCACCGGCCGTTTGATCTGGAGTTTTGAAGCACAGGCAGTGCCCGGCAGCACAGCACGGGCCGCTACATACATCTATCGCTTTATTTTTTTTTTAACATTATTGCTGCAACAGATCTATACCGGATCAACACTAGTGTTTTAAGCTACACTCAGCCCTGCTGGCCTCCACTCCTCTACTGCCAAAAAAAAAAAAAAAGGGCCGCCAGTCTCGCTGCCCAGACTATTGTACCGCAATGGCCATATTCACCGCACTGCCTGACCTGACCGGTCCTGTCGCACTGTGACCTGTCCATTGTTACTCGTAGGCCGACCTACTCATTCTCCTTTACTGACCAGGACCACTAGCAGCCTGCTTAGCCTACTCTGCACTCGTGAGCGTTAATACCAACGTGGTCAACCCCACATTGCGACGGTCAGCCAACTCCGCCTTGCGTAATGGCCGACTTGTACCATCTAGGGCGGGAGCTGTACGTCCAGGGGGGAGCCACATCTCCTCTATCCCATCATACATCATTATAGGGTAATGTATCATGTACGTAAACACAAATTCATCTTTGATTATTTCGTCTACGTACAACATTACTATCAAAGTCCTTATTTCCAACTTTTTAACAGTTTTTCTTGTATATTTCCATTCAAGGGTCTTTGGTTGGTCTATCCTTTTCACTGTTGACAGGATCAAGCAGACGTGAAAACTTAAAAAATTGTGATCAAGTCACTCCTTACTCTTCTATCGTCCTACATGGTTAAAATTCTATGGCTACCATGCTTTCATCATAACTCACCCACCTCAGTTCTGGTGTTATCTTTTGCTACACTCCTCTGGACCTCCTCTATTAGCTCTTTGTGCTTCTTCAAGTGCGGTGACCAGACTTGAGAATCATGACCTAGTTGTGGGCTACTGTGGGATATGATGAGTCTGTTGATAACTTCCTCATCCCTGTACGTCAATGCAAGTCTATTATTTACCAGCAGACAGTCTTGCGTCCTTTACCAAATGTCCTAAGGTGGATGTGTGGTTGACAGGCTTGATGCAAATGTCGATTCTTAAGGCATCTCTCACACACACAGATCACCACAGTTTATCTGCTGATGGTTGTACATCAGATGGCGCCCTTCTCTCACTGTCCCTCATCATCACCCATACATCAGACCAGCTTGAGGGTTTGTCTTCGTCTATTTGTAAGTTGTACCAGTCCTCATAACCCTCGACTTCCAGTCCTTCTAGCAAGCCTAAGACATAAATCAAGAGGAGCAATAATGGTGGCAGGACCGGCCTCGCGCAGCGGAAAAACTGGTGACCTTACCCTCATCTCGAGGAGGCCCCGACATGCGTCCCCATTTGTTCACTTCGACTGAGGTGATTTTTCTACCCATCGAAGGAAGTCTTCCTCTCATTCCTGTCTGAAAGTCGAGCTTCACTACCCATCTTGTATGTGGTATAGCATCAACTGTCGTCTGCCATTTCAGACACACACGCACACACACACACACACACACACACACACACACACACACACACACACACAATCCTTCCATTCTTCTCCTTGGACTACAACGGAGCTCTCTCTTTCGTAGAAGTCTGAGACTATCTATTACGTATGACCCTTTCTTTTCTGACCCCGTGCTATATTTCGCTTTAGGAGCTTTCTCTCTTTCACAAGTCGTCCTCCACACTCCCTGGTTATCTTTTCCAGTAGTCTACAATTATCGGAGACTGATCTGTAGTGCAGGGCGACTTCCACGTCTCCTTGTTTAAAGATGGGTACGACATACTGCCCTCTACCACTCCCTTGACAGTTCACTCTTCCCCTGCGACATCTCAGACGATGGTTCAAGTACGTGGTCCAGTGAACCTGCACATGTCTTCAGCACACACGTGTGGAAATCTCACTGGGGCCCTTTCATCAAGCTGTCTGTCTTGTATGAGAATTTCAGTGCTTCCCAGCACCTCCTTCCTCCCCTGTCTTACTGGTGTCTTCCACTACATGGTCTCTGCATAATCACCTACCTGTAATTACTCATTTGTGCTGTTCGGGGAGGTAGGGGTGGGGGGGCTGGGGGAGTTTTTATACTAGTGAGCCCCCCCCCCTTCCCTCTGAACTCTTGAACATTGCCTACAATAACATAACCGTTTGAATGTGTGTGTGTGTGTGTGTGTGTGTGTGTGAGAGAGAGAGAGAGAGAGAGAGAGAGAGAGAGAGAGAGAGAGAGAGAGAGAGTGTGTGTGTGTGTGTGTGTGTGTGTACGTAAGCCTTTAATCAAACTAATACGATATTTTTCCCCCTCAGAAAAAAAGGGGGATGTGCATCGGGTAGAAAATGTGGCCTCGATTGCTTTCCCAATTTACGTCATAAAAAATAATGAGGGTAAACTATTCTGATAACTGATTTACTGATGCATTTCATTTTAATTTACTACGCGATTTTTCGATTCTGAGAAAGAGCTTTCGCTTAGATCGACATTCAGACATAATACCACAGTTCTGATGAGGAGAAAAAATATATATGAACAGTTCTGATGAGGGAAAAAAAAAAGATTAATTCAGCTTACAATGATTAATGCCGGGGTAGCCAGGCGCTCGGACACCCGTCGCCATTTCGCAGTCTATGCAAAGTGTTGGGTTAAAACAGTTCATTAATCAATTAACTTTACCTACAAACCACGGTGAGAGGGGCTCCGACCACCCACCCACCAACCCGCCCTACCCGAGGCCCTGGCCTAGCAACCCCAGGGTAACCCTAACCTACCTTAACGTAACCCAACTTTACCTTAACGTGCCCTAACCTAATTCAGTGTAAGACAAGCCTAGCTTTAAAAAAAACCACTTGTCTACCTCAAAGCAACCCTAGCCTACCTCAAAGCAACCCTAGCCTACCTCAAAGCAACCCTAGCCTACCTCAAAGCAACCCTAGCCTACCTCAACGCAACCCTAGCCTACCTCAACGCAACCCCAGCCTACCTTAACGTTGCCCTAGCCTACCTCAACGCAACCCTAGCCTACCTCAACGCAACCCTAGCCTACCTCAACGTAACCCTAGCCTACCTCAACGCAACCCCAGCCTACCTCAACGTAACCCTAGCCTACCTCAACGCAACCCTAGCCTACCTCAAAGTAACCCTAGCCTACCTCAAAGTAACCCTAGCCTACCTCAAAGCAACCCTAGCCTACCTCAACGCAACTCTAAGCCTGCCTCAGCGCATCTCAGGAAAACCGAGCAAATTCGAAAATGAACCAGCCAGCAAACAACATAGTTATCTCACCCGCAGATACAGATTAGTAGACAAAATAAAATGAAATGATGATAATAATAATAATAATAATAATAATAATAATAATAATATAATGCCGTCATGGAGCGGGAACTTTGGCACCTCGCTGCAGGAATGAGGAGGAAGACAACAAAAATAATGAGGAGGAGAAAGAAGAGGAAGGTAGAACTAGGAAGAACAAAGCTGAGGTGAGAGTGAGATGTGTGTGTGTGTGTGTGTCTGTGTGTGTGTGTGTGTGTGGAGAACAAAGGGGAGGAGGAGGGAGAAGTAGGAGGGCGGAGGTATTGATGCCTTGAGCGTCCATTGTATGGTCAAGGTCATCCACCGTGGCGGCGGTGGCCCGGATGCCCCAGGCCTCTGTCTAGACCCACCTCATGAACGACCAGCCTCATAAACGACCAGCCACATGAACGAACCACCTCACACACGACCAGCCTCATGAACGAACCACCTCACACACGACCAGCCTCACACATGACCAACCTCACCTACAACCCACCTCACACACGACCAGCCAGCCTCACATACAACCCAATGTTTCGAAGCCATCTAAACGAAACCTCAGTCGACCCCATCACAACCATCCCTCCTCCTCCCTCCTCTTCCTCCTCCTCCTCCTCCTCCTGTTGAGGCACGTTACATCAGAGGGAGGAGGCTTCCCCCACATGTGTCGTCTGATCACCGGAGCGGACCTTGAGGGATCCGTAATATCATACGTCACGGAACTCATGCGGCCGAGGAGATGGCCCTACCAATATCATCTCGTGGGGGGGGGTCTGTGTCTCCCTCCCTCTCTCGCTTATAAGCCGCCCTCAGACATACAGGCCACCACAGCAGGGGCGGCCCACCACTGCCCCGTGACTATACCATCTTCCTCGGTCGGATGCTGCTTCGAGGTCGTCCTCCTCCGCCGAGACATGTCCCTCTCGTATTCATCAAACCTCTCACGTACAACTCTCATCTCCCACTCACGGACACACACTCCCTCCCTCACAAGAACACATACTCTCTCTCTCTCTCTCTCTCTCTCTCTCTCTCTCTCTCTCTCTCTCTCTCTCTCTCTCTCTCTCTACTCCCTCTGACCCAGAGTTTTCTTGACGCATCATCACATCTCAGTCCTATACACCACGAAGACACACACACACACACACACACACACACACACACACACACACACACAGCTGCTTCTACCACCGTCCTGAACCTTGACTCGTCCTCCGCTGGCTCGCTCACTCATCATCGCTTTAACCCACTTCCTTGCGAGACCTCTTTACCCACCGCCTCTCTCGTAGATTCCATAGTCACTCCTGCTGTTACGTTACCGGCCCAGGGAACCAGTAATCCTTCTACTTAGGACCTGCGTTACCAGCAGGTACGAGGACACACCGTCGTCCGCCGCCCTCACGTTACTCCCCCCATCGGTTGCAACGGCCCCTGCCCACCCGCGTCACGGCTTCCCTTTCTCATTCCATTACAGAATCTGGCGAGCGATCTGGCCAGCTCACAGGACACTCCGCGCCATCATCACGGCTAAAACTACCGATATATAGATTCTCGCGGCCTCTCCGTCTCAGGCGCAACCCGGGGGCTACACACGTCTCTCTCTCTCTCTCTCTCTCTCTCTCTCTCTCTCTCTCTCTCTCTCTCTCTCTCTCTCTCTCTCTCTCTCTCTCTCTCCTGCAGATACAGCCGACCCGCCTGGCTCCTGGTGTCCAGTGTCTTTCATTACATATCTTTGTTCTTTTTCATCTTCCATTGCCCCACATACTCTCCCGCCACACACACACACACACACACACACACACACACACACACACACACACCGACTGCTGGTATTTCTGCCTCGCTTGTATCCCTGACATTTGCTGCGTGTTGGAAATATTCTCTCAGTCCTTTTTTGTTTTCACCTTTCGGGTTCTTATCTCTTTTGTGTGAGTGGTATATTCGCAACCCTTTATCTTCATTCATTTCTTCAGTTATCATAACATTTCTCCTCATTCCATCCATCCCCCTTAGACTATTCCCACTGTTCGTTAACACGTACTATGAAACGTTCCTCGTTCCCCAATCCACATAGGCTTTCTCGTTCCGTTCCCTCGTCTGGCTTATCCCTCCCTCACATCTGCTCTGTTCCGTCTTTCCCTCATCGCGTCTCCTCCCCCACAACAGAGCCGGTGGTGTTTAAGGTAGCAGCAGGAGGAGGTGCCAGGGCTTCCGTCACCCTGAAGGTCCGACTAGGTTAGGTCCGGGCGCACATCTCCGCCCATCACGATCCACGAACCAAAACCGGGTTTTCGGTGAGGGTTTTATGTGTGGTTTGATAAAGGGTCACACACATACACACACACACACACACACACACACACACACACACACACAGACTAGGTGGCTCTTCATCATCCTGAGGGAGGGAGGGAGGAAGGGTCAGGGAATGCGTCCAGAAATAGAGGAAAAAGTGAACAGATTCGTCTGAAAGGCGGGGCTGCGATGGAGTGCAAGTCACACACGGACGGGCGGAAAGGTCACGGGAGAGGAGGTCGAGAGGGTGGAGGCGGGCGGGCGGGTGGGTGAGGTGAGGGGTCAGGCGGTGACCTGGGAGGTTCAGGCGGAGGGCCAGATATGAGACTATGAGGAGGGACGGGAGCAGAAGGTCCTGAGGCTTTGGTGGGCAGAGTCAGGGCCACACGAGTGACGATAACAACCCAGGAGAAAGTTGAGGGACGTGGCTGACTCGTCCCAAGCTGAGGGACGTGGCTGGCTAGTCCCATGATAGGTGGCTGGTGCATGTTCTGTGTTTCCCGGGCATCCAGCACTGAGGCAGCCACAGAAGGAGGAGGGAGGACCGTGGGCTTCACTGTAGGTGAGGTGGTGTGGCGAGCTGGTTGAGGAGGGTGATCCCCTCGCCCGACCCTCCGCCTCACCCCGTGCCTGTGTTCCAGGTGACGTGCATGTGTGTGCGTGTGTGTGTGTGTGTGTGTGTGTGTGTGTGTGTGTGTGTGTGTGCTTTCAAACCAAATGGCTCTGAACAGACAAACCGACGTGGAAAACAATACCGAGCCCCCGGACCTCAGTGTTACCAAGCACGTGCCTTGCGCTACACACACACACACACACACACACACACACACACACACACACAGGAACACAGATCGATAACAATGGCCCCCGCTGCTCCTCCACACCCACCATCCCACCCACTCCCCCACACACACAGAGGGGGAGGGGGGAGGGGGGGGGGGAAGAAATTAAAGTAAATACAGAAGTCCCAAACTTGTGAGAGGTGGTGGTGGTGGGGGGGGGGGTATGGGGGAGGGGGAGGGGGAGACATCAACAAACATACGCCAGGAGCTATAAATATAGGTCAGACGGGCGAGGCGAGAGGACCTGAAACCAGCCCAGGGATAATACCAAATTAATTGCATTTTTTGAGCGTTTTGGAGGAGGAGGAGGGAGGGAGGGAGGGAAAGAGGGGTTTGGGGGGAAGGGGAGAGGATGGGTTGCAGCCGGCGAGATAGAGAGAGCGGTGGGGGGAATTTATGAGATTAACTTCAAAGGGCAAGGCAGTGGAGTGGGAGGAATGGGGCAGATAAGGACGGTGGAGATTATGGGCCGGGTGTCTGGCGGGACGGAAGGCGTGATGCCAGGTGAGTTACCGCCACTTGTATGACACACGAGAGGAGGGAAGCCAGCCAGCCTGCCAGCCTGGTTAGCGCAAGCCAAGGAGGGAGGGAAGGAAGGAGTGAGGGAATGTTTCGTGCCGAGGCGCTCGCTGGTGGAGGGTTGCGGGGTGTGTGGTGTGAGGCGATGACCGGCCCGCAGCCACAGGCGACACCCGGACCAGAGTGGTGGTGCTACTGCAGCAGCAGCTGCAGCGGGAGAGAGAGAGGGGAGGAGGAGGAGGAGGCACAGCATCAGCTGCGGGAGAGAGAGGGGAGGAGGAGGAGCAGGCAGCCAGATAGCCAGCCATGTGGGGGAGGCAGGGGAAGGGAAGGTGCAGAAAACCGTGGGTGAAGAAGAGGATTTGGCATGTCTTGTGAGTGGGATGGGAGAGGAGCTACATTGCTGTGTGTGGGAGGGAAAGGGAGGTAAAGTAGGTGGGATAGATGGGAAAGGTATCGTAGGATGGACGGGTAGATAGGATCGTATTTTGGAAGGGAGGGATGCGGAGAAATTGGGGTAAGTAAAGGAAAGGGAGGGAAAGATATAGAGGTAGTGTGAGAGGGAGAGAGAGGGAAGTATTGTGGGAGGGATTGAAAGAGAGGCACTGGCTAGAGGGATCGAAAGGGAGGGACTGGGAAAGGGACAGAAAATGCTGTACTGTGAGAGGAAGCCAAAGGCTGTTACTGGTCAGATGGGAACAGTGTAAGTTAGTGGCCTGGAGAGCAATGGTGATGCTGCAGGTGTGAACACTGTACTGGTGACACGGGGTTACTTTGGAAGGTTACCTTGGAGAAGACTCAAGGTTACCTTGGAGTGTTACCTTGGAGGTAACCCAGGGTTACTTTGCAAGAAGGAGAGGGAAGGTTGTGATGGTGGGTGGCGGTGGAGGACGTGGACCACAACAGTCCTCTCACAACACTCCCACAACGCTCACACCACACCACCAACCCCTCCCCGCAACACGACGTCGGCTGGGGCAACGACAGCAGGAGCAGCTGCTGCAGCCGCAGTGGACACGAACGAGAACCACAGCAGCGACGACAACATCTGCGGGTAACACGACCAACGAAGACTGCACGACCACACAAACAACAGAAGGAAAATAGATCAACATTACGGAGCAGACAAGAACAACATCTGTTGCGCATCAGGCAACAGAACACCTCAACAACAGAGGGACCAACACAGCCATCCTCCTCACAACATGAGAGACATTAATGTTCATAAATGTTCTTATGTTCTTAATGGACCAAGAACACACACACACACACACACACACACACACACACACACACACACACACACTCAGCCTCAGTTCTGTGCACTTAGACAGAGTGCGTTGAGGGAGGCCGGCCACCTCCAACAGAAGCCCCACTGGGCCCCGGGGTTGTAGGTACGTGCTTACAACACAGGCTCGCGCTCTGCTCGCAGTAAAGGTGTATTGCGTCACGCGAGTTGCGCCAGGTGTCAAACGTGAGCGGTTATTTTTTTTTTCAATATATTTTTTTCCCACGTCAGATGTGCTGTGTTTTTACGTTGCGTCAAGTGTTTTTGTGTTCATGTCAAGCGTGTTTCTGTTGCGTCAGGTATGTTGTTGTTGTTGTTGTTGATGCTGTTGTTGTTGTTGTTGTTGTTGTTGTTGCTTCTGCTGTTGTTGTTGTTGTGTTTTCTTGGCGTCAGATATGTTGCACATTGTTGCGTCAGTTGTGTTTGTACTGCGCGTCACGAACAGCTCAGTCAGTCTACGGTATTCCACACCCACAGTTTCACCACAACCCCCCGCCCCCCTCACTTCCCACATGTCCCCACAGCGCCAGGTGAGTGGTGAACGCCCCTGTCTGACATACACACACACAAGTGGCAGGGTTCGAATCCTCTCCTGTGGAGGAAACAGCATGTGTCATATAAATGCGCGTTTTTTTTTGTTTTTTTTTTTCAAAAGAAGGAACAGAGAAGGGGGCCAGGTGAGGATATTCCCTCAAAGGCCCAGTCCTCTGTTCATCACGCTACCTCGCTATCGCGGGAAATGGCGAAAAGTATGAAATATATAAATATATATATATATATATATATATATATATATATATATATATATATATATATATATATATATATATATATATATATATCCCCTGGGGATAGGGGAGAAAGAATACTTCCCACGTATTCCCTGCGTGTCGTAGAAGGCGACTAAAAGGGAAGGGAGTGGGAGGCTGGAAATCCTCCCTCTCGGTTTTTTTTTAATTTTCCAAAAGGAGGAACAGAGAAGGGGGCCAGGTGAGGATATTCCCTCAAAGGCCCAGTCCTCTGTTCATAACGCTACCTCGCTATCGCGGGAAATGGCGAATAGTATGAATATATATATATATATATATATATATATATATATATATATATATATATATATATATATATATATATGTATAAAATATATATTATCCCTGGGGATAGGGAGAAAGAATACCTCCTACGTATTCCCTGGTTTTCGTAGAAGGGAGCGCGGGGCTGGAAATCCTCCCCTCCCATTTTTAATTTTCCAAAAGACGGAACAGAGAACGGGGCCAAGTGAGGATATACCCTCAAAGGCTCAGTCTCCTGTTCTCAACGCTACCTTGCTAACGCGGGAAATGGCGAATAGTATGGAAAAAAAAAAAAAAATATATATATATATATATATATATATATATATATATATATATATATATATATATATTACGGTGTGTTAGGTGTTGGGGAAAGTGTTGGCAGGTGTCCAATACAGTCTACACTTACACCTGTTACTGGTGCCGGGAAGGAGGCGATAAGGCATATCTATAGTCATCACCTGCGTGCGTTTAGTGGCCAAGAAGGAACGTATCTGGAAATTACAGGACGGGTTTTGATGGGCGCTTCTGTCTCGCGAGATGGAGCGGAGCGTAGAGAGAGAGAGAGAGAGAGAGAGAGAGAGAGAGAGAGAGAGAGAGAGAGAGAGAGAGAGAGAGAGAGAGAGAGGGAGGTGTATGGGGTGGGGTGGGGATGGTGCAAGCAGGGGTGAGGGGATGGGTCTGCGCCCCATACACAGACGGTCGCCGCTGCTAAACCAGATCAACTCAACATTAATTCAATATATCGGCGAGCGGAGGACCAAGAAAAAACCAGCAGTATAAACCATAGGAATATATATATATATATATATATATATATATATATATATATATATATATATATATATATATATATATTTTTTTTTTTTTTTTTTTTTTTTCATACTATTCGCCATTTCCCGCGTCAGCGAGGTAGCGTTAAGAACAAAGGACTGGGCCTTTGAGGGAATATCCTCACCTGGCCCCCTTCTCTGTTCCCTCTTTAGGAAAATTAAAAAAAAGAGAGAGGGGAGGATTTCCAGCCACCCGCTCCCTCCCCTTTTACTCGCCTTCTACGACACGCAGGGAATACGTGGGAAGTATTCTTTCTCCCCTATCCCCAGTATATATATATATATATATATATATATATATATATATATATATATATATATATATATATATATAAAGTACACAAGTAGCGAGTGTACTCAGGACGCAGGTTAAAAACGGCAAAGGAAACGGAGAGTACCAAATGTCAAGCGTATAATTACGATATTATACGAAAGCGCTTGGCACTTCCCATTTTCTGTTTCCTTGTGAGTTCTTACCTGCGTCTTAAGTACATTCCCTACTTATGTAATTATTGTGCGTGTAAGTATATATATATATATATATATATATATATATATATATATATATATATATATATATATATATATATATATATATATATATATATATATATATATATAGGGAGCGGGGGGCTGGAAATCCTCCCCTCTCGTTTTTTTATTTTTTTTTTAATTTTCCAAAAGAAGGAGCAGAGAAGAGGGCCAGGTGAGGATATTCCCTCAAAGGCCCAGTCCTCTGTTCTTAACGCTACCTCGCTATCGCGGGAAATAGCGAATAGTATGAAAAAAAAAAAAAAAAAAAAAATATATATATATATATATATATATATATATATATATATATATATATATATATATATATATATATATATATATATATTCTAAGTTGAAAAAAACAGAATCTGGGAAGTATTATAATGAGTTTTATGCAAGTTCCATTAGATAAGTGAGTCACCTCAGTGGTTTAACTTGGTTTTTTTTGATAAATGGGTTTAGGAAAGTGCTTGAGCTGTGTGTGTGTGTGTGGGGGGGGGGGGGGGGTGCTACTGCTGACACGCTGGTTCTGCTGAGTTAAAGATGCAGTGCTGAGTGAGTCCGTCCTTATAAAGTTTACCTAAAGTGCTGAGTAAGTTTACCGCAACCTGGTTTACTTTTAGATGGTAAGTAGTTCTGACGTATCCTGGTTTCCTTAAAACGCTTAAGTTGTTTACTATAGCCTGGTTTACCATGACAGCGTGGTTTACCATGGCTACCATAGCCTGGTTTACCATGGCTATCATAGCCTGGTTTACCATGGCTACCATAGCCTGGTTTACCATGGCTACCATAGCCTGGTTTACCATGGCTACCATAGCCTGGTTTACCATGGCTATCATAGCCTGGTTTACCATGGCTACCATAGCCTGGTTTACCATGGCTATCATAGCCTGGTTTACCATGGCTACCACAGTCTGGTTTACCATGGCTACCATAGCCTGGTTTACCATGGCTACCATAGCCTGGTTTACCATGGCTACCATAGCCTGGTTTACCCCAAAAGCTAGACATTCTGGCCCTTATATATTCCCGATACTACAGTGGTCTCCCTCTACGCTTTAAGTAGTTTACCCTAATTTCCAAAAGTCGTTTGAGTTTTTACCCCGAAGAGGCAAGAAAAAGGCATGGCTGCACCACACGACTATTTAGCACACACACACACACACACACACACACACACACACACACCACAACCCATGGCAAATGCTGTATTTTCCAAGCTATGTATGTACGTATGTATGTAAGGCATGACTGAACGCACACACTAGGAATACAATCACTTACAATGATACAGTACGATATTGTATTGTAGAATGCAATAACATGGGGTCGACATTCAATGTCAGACAGCAAAACTGCGCGCCAAAGGGAGAATATATATATATATATATATATATATATATATATATATATATATATATATATATATATTCTTCTTCTTTTGGAAAAAAAAAAAAAAAAAATGAGGGGAGGATTTCCAGCCTCCCGCTCCCTTCCCTTTTAGTCGCCTTCTACGACACGCTACAACGCTACCTCGCTAATGCGGGAAATGGCGATTAGTATAAAAAAAAAAAAAATATATATATATATATATATATATATATATATATATATATATATATATATAAAGGAAATCTTGGAAAGGGCATCACTGTATGTAGGTAAGTACATATGGTACACAGGGAAGTACATAATGGTACACAGGGAAGTACATCATGGTACACAGGGAGGTACATCATAGTACACAGGGAAGTACATCATAGAACACAGGGAAGTACATCATGGTGCCCAGGGAAGTACATGATAGTATGAAGCAGTGTCTGTGATGTACCGGTACAGCCGTACCAAGCACCGCACTATGTAGTGTACCACATGCTGAACCGCTCACTGTACCACATTATGCCGTGTCCAGTACCACACACAGTACCGTTCACTGTACCGGATCGTAACGTTTCCTGCACCACACATCATACAGTCTACTGTACCACACACTGTGCCACACGCTGTACTACACGCTGTACCATACACTGTACCATACATTGTACCACACGCTGTACCACACGCTGTACCACACACTGTACCATACACTGTACCATACACTGTACCACACACTGTGCCATACACTGAACCATAAACTGTACCACACACTGTACCACACACTGTACCATACACTGAACCATACACCGTGCCACACACTGTACCACACACTATAACAGACACTGTACCACACGCTGTACCTCTCTTCCTCCCACCGTACCCGACCAAGTACAGCAGAGCGCGCCCGCCTGTACTTTAACAACCGTACAACATCACAAACACCATGAAAATATATCTACAACAACAACAAAAAAGACATTAATAACTTTCATATTTCTCTTTTATGTCATGAGACCGGTGTGTGTGTGGGTGTGTGTGTGTGTGTGTGTGTCCGAGGCCCGTTAAAACAAATAAGGCTTTTGTTTACGCCTGAGAAGAAAACGGAGCGGTGGGGGTAAAGGAAAACGGAAAGCGGAGGGGATGGGAGGGGGAATTCGGCAAAGACGAAAATAGGGAGACGAGAGAAACCGAGATTAGAAGGGAATAGGTTTAAAGGAAAACGGGGGGAGAGACAGGGTAAACGGAAAAAGGGGAAATCATTTGGTGCAACAAAAAACGGAGCGATGGGAGTACACAAGAATAAGAGGAAATAGGTGCAAACGAAAACGGGAAGAGGGGTGGGTGTGTTAATGGCAATACACGACACTGGGTGGATAGGTATAGACGAAAACGAGGTTCAAGGGTGCATATTAAAAAGAAAACGAGGCAGGGGAATAACACAGACGAAAACGAGGTAAGGGAAGGGAAACTAGGTGGTAAAGAAAAACGCGGGAAATATGTAGGAGAAAACGGGAGGAACAGACATTAAAGATGAATAGATGGGAACAGCAGGAGGAGGAGCACCCATCCCCCCCACCCCACATCCCCCACCCCACATCACCCACCCCACATCCCCAACCCCACATCACCCACCCCTCATCCACCACCCCACATCCCCCACCCCACATCCCCATCCCCGAATACCGAATCACTGACCATTCGTGTTCAGTGAATCGCATATGAGTTTACAGAATCATTGTAAACAATGGAGTGTGTGAGTGTTACAGGATCACTGTAAACAATGGTGTGTGTGTGTGTGAGTGTTACAGGATCACTGTAAACAATGGTGTGTGTCAGTCTTACAGGGTCGCTGTAAACAGAATCGTGTACAAGTTTACAGAATCATTGCGTGAATCATCTGTAGAAACCGAACTGTTATCTTACCCCTAGTGAGTGAAACCTTAAGAAAATCTTTCGAAACCAACCACCTGTTATCTTATCTTCGACACAACTTTAAAAAAAATAATAATCTGTGGAAAACGAGTTGTTATCTTATCTCTCACACAACAACTTCTAGAAAACTAGAAACCAAACTTCTTCCTAACCTCCCCTAAAAACGTAGAAACCAAAACGTTTACCAACCTCTCACTCAAACTTTCAAAAAACTATAGAAACCGAACCAGTTCTTTAACCCCTTCATACAATAGCCTTCTCAAAACTGCAGAAAAAAACGAGCTGTTCTCTTTACTTTCACTAAAGAACATCAAAAAAAAAGTCAAAACTGAACTGTTCTCATGAGAGGTTTCAAGGCAGCAGCCAGGGTTCGAAGCCACATAGAGTGGGTGGAATAGCTCGCCTCAGAGCCACGACCCGCGATCAAAGGGAACTGGGAATACGCCTCGAGTTTGCCCGGCGAAGGTCCGAGGACGTCCAGGGACAGCAGAGAGAGAGAGAGAAGAGAGAGAGAGAGAGAGAGAGAGAGAGAGAGAGAGAGAGAGAGAGAGGGAGAGAGAGAGAGAGATGAAGTACTGATCCACAGAACTATGTATGGTTAAGGTTGGGCAACGATAAGAATGGTACGCCAGAGACTAATGGGGTGTGGGCACGCCCCCGTGGTCAGCACAGGTGATGGGGATGGACCTCCGTGGTCAGCACAGGTGATGGGGATGGACTATGAATCTTAAGTCTATCTATCGCTCCCGCTCCTCTGTCTATCGTACTGGACTATTCCACCTGTATCATCTATCGTTCCTACACCCATGTAGTGAACTATCCACCCACTACACCCACCGCCCACCACGCCCGCCGCCCACCCCGAGCCTGGCCTGGGGTGGGGGGGGGGTTTGCTAGCTAACGGGCGGGGTGGTGGTTGTGGGGGGAGAGACAGACCCCAAACTGGCCTCAGCGTGTGTACATTGCCCCAGCCCCGGGTTCCCACAGCCATTGGCCGGTGGGCCGACAGTCAATTAACAAACAGGTAATTTAGTTTTATGACCTGATCCTTAATGACCCCGGCCTCTCTGTCACAGCGGGGGGGGGGGGGGGGAGGGGATTAGTCTGTTTCTCACAGAGGGAAAGGTGGGATTTATCTACCCTACTGAACCTGTGGGGATTTATCTACCCTACTGAACCTGTGGGGATTTATCTACCCTACTGAACCTGTGTGGGTTTATCTACCCTACTGAACCTGTGTGGGTTTATCTACCCTACTGAACCTGTGTGGGTTTATCTACCCTACTGAACCTGTGTGGGTTTATATACCTTACTGAAACTGTGGGATTTATCTACCCTACTGAACCTGTGGGGATTTATCTACCTTACTGAACCTGTGTGGGTTTATCTACCTCACTGAAACTGTGGGATTTATCTACCCTACTGAACCTGTGGGGATTTATCTACCCTACTGAACCTGTGTGGGTTTATCTACCTTACTGAAACTGTGGGATTTATCTACCCTACTGAACCTGTGGGGATTTATCTACCCTACTAAACCTGTGTGGGTTTATCTACCCTACTGAACCTGTGTGGGTTTATCTACCCTACTGAACCTGTGTGGGTTTATCTACCCTACTGAACCTGTGTGGGTTTATATACCTTACTGAAACTGTGGGATTTATCTACCCTACTGAACCTGTGGGGATTTATCTACCTTACTGAACCTGTGTGGGTTTATCTACCTCACTGAAACTGTGGGATTTATCTACCCTACTGAACCTGTGGGGATTTATCTACCCTACTGAACCTGTGTGGGTTTATCTACCTTACTGAAACTGTGGGATTTATCTACCCTACTGAACCTGTGGGGATTTATCTACCCTACTGAACCTGTGTGGGTTTATCTACCCTACTGAACCTGTGTGGGTTTATCTACCCTACTGAACCTGTGTGGGTTTATCTACCCTACTGAACCTGTGTGGGTTTATATACCTTACTGAAACTGTGGGATTTATCTACCCTACTGAACCTGTGGGGATTTATTTACCTTAATGAACCTGTGTGGGTTTATCTACCTTACTGAAACTGTGGGATTTATCTACCCTACTGAACCTGTGGGGATTTATCTACCCTACTGAACCTGTGTGGGTTTATCTACCTTACTGAAACTGTGGGATTTATCTACCCTACTGAACCTGTGGGGATTTATCTACCCTACTGAACCTGTGTGGGTTTATCTACCTTACTGAAACTGTGGGATTTATCTACCCTACTGAACCTGTGGGGATTTATCTACCCTACTGAACCTGTGTGGGTTTATCTACCTCACTGAAACTGTGGGATTTATCTACCCTACTGAACCTGTGGGGATTTATCTACCCTACTGAACCTGTGTGGGTTTATCTACCTCACTGAAACTGTGGGATTTATCTACCCTACTGAACCTGTGGGGATTTATCTACCCTACTGAACCTGTGTGGGTTTATCTACCTTACTGAAACTGTGGGATTTATCTACCCTACTGAACCTGTGGGGATTTATCTACCCTACTGAACCTGTGTGGGTTTATCTACCTCACTGAAACTGTGGGATTTATCTACCCTACTGAACCTGTGGGGATTTATCTACCCTACTGAACCTGTGTGGGTTTATCTACCTTACTGAAACTGTGGGATTTATCTACCCTACTGAACCTGTGGGGATTTATCTACCCTACTGAACCTGTGTGGGTTTATCTACCTTACTGAAACTGTGGGATTTATCTACCCTACTGAACCTGTGGGGATTTATCTACCCTACTGAACCTGTGTGGGTTTATCTACCTCACTGAAACTGTGGGATTTATCTACCCTACTGAACCTGTGGGGATTTATCTACCCTACTGAACCTGTGTGGGTTTATCTACCTCACTGAAACTGTGGGATTTATCTACCCTACTGAACCTGTGGGGATTTATCTACCCTACTGAACCTGTGTGGGTTTATCTACCTCACTGAAACTGTGGGATTTATCTACCCTACTGAACCTGTGGGGATTTATCTACCCTACTGAACCTGTGTGGGTTTATCTACCTCACTGAAACTGTGGGATTTATCTACCCTACTGAACCTGTGGGGATTTATCCTTCTCTGTTCTGAATGATGGGATTACTTACTTCCCTATAAAAACCGTTGGAAACCAACATGTCCAACACAACTACAAAGATGTGTGTGTGTGTGTGTGTGTGTGTGTTAGGAATACAGGTGAAGAGTACACATGATGGGTGTGAGTGAAGGGGTTGCAGGAGAGAGGGATACAGGTCACGACCATATATATATATATATATATATATATATATATATATATATATATATATATATATATATATATATATATATATGTATATATACTCGTGTGAGGTTCTCCACACACCAACACCACCATATGTACTTTGGTCGTTAACGCGACAACAACAACACGTCTCCAACACGTCAGGATGACCTGTCAGCGACACGTCTCCAACACGTCAGGATGACCTGTCAGCGACACGTCTCCAACACGTCAGCAACGCGAGCACAAGACGTCAGCAAGAGGGTGGTCGACACCAAAGGGGTCGCGTTCGTTCCTTTGTCGTGTAGCGTTGAGTGAGGGAGGGAGGGAGGGAGTGAGGGAAGGAGGGAGGGAAGGAGTGAGGGATGGAGTGACGACACACTGTTTAAGAAGCCATGAAGCAACAGGGGCGTTATTGGCTTTACGTGAGGCTCTTAGGCACCTTGGGGAGGGGGGGGGGGGGGTGGCTCCAGCAGAGGTGAGGGGGGAGGGGGGGAGGGGTAGCGTGGTGTAGGGTGGGGTGACGCATCACCTTCAGTCCTCCACCGTCACACTGGCCAGCCATCATACACACACACACACACACACACACACACACACCACCCATTACTATATAAATTCACTATACCATCCATCACTATATGAATTCACTACATAAATTGACTACCCTACAAACGCCACCCATCACTGTATAAATTCACTACCCCACAAACACCACCCATCACTATATAAATCCACCACCCATCACTACATACATTCACTACACCACAAACATCACCCATCACTATAGAAATTCACTACACCACAAACGCCAGCCATCACTATATAAATTCACACCACAAACACATCGTGAGCTGCAGGTGGGGAGGGGAGGGGTGTCGTGAGCTGCAGACAGAAGGGTGGGTGGGTTGGGGGTGGGGGGAGGATGGCGAGATAAGAGAGACAAGAGACATTAAGACCGTTAAAAAAATGTCAAAAAGCAAAGGAGGCAAAGGGAATAATTTGGAGGAGACGTAAGCGGGATTCCAGCTGGCCAGGTACTTGACGAGGTGTTTAGAATGAAGGCCGGGGGTGGAGGGGCAGGCAGAGGAACTTTGAAAAAATAATATTCAATAACGAATCATGTAAAATAAATAATTCGAAACAATTGCATTTTTCAGGAGTAGATGGTCGGTTAGAGAATAGACAGCCAGGTTAAGGGATCTTCATGAGGAAGATTCGTGTGGAGAGGGATGTACGGATATATATATATATGAGATGGGCTGAATGCCTGTCAAGGTCAAAAAATAAAACGTTTCCACAGTGGAAGACACGACACCACCAACATTAGCGAGGTGGGAGAGTGAGTGTGGGGGAGAAGAGAGAGATCTTGCTACCCACTGATGATAACTTCAGACGACATACACAGTGTGGCGCACACGAGTTTCACATGCCACTTGAAATACTGGGCAGTGTTGTCGCCTGAGGTGGCTATAGTGCCGAGGGAACGGATGAGGAAGGGAAATGTCAAGTCTTGTCCTTACGAAAGGGCATCGGGGAATTGTGCTCGACCTACACACCGACGGTCTCCGACGACTGTCGTTCGTGAAACATTGGGAAAGACAGTCAGAAAAGGATTGGATGACGATTGCAAAGGAGGAAGTGCCAAGGCGCAATCCGGCCTTGACTCAACGAAGGAAAGGGTATGCGTATTACCTTTCTTAAACTTTCGTGAGAGAGTGAGGTCATTGATAAAACAGAGGAGAACGACATGTGGTTTGTGTGTTCCCGGAGTAAGAGAAAGCATTTGACACTAACCCACACAGAAGGGTGGTAGAGGAATCGCATCTTTAAGCAGGAATTTTGGAGGAATACTCCTTTTAGTGGACAGGAAATTAGCGGAGGGGAACAAAAGGTGCACGTCAGGGAAGCCTTCTGGAAATAGATTGGAGTCACCAGTGGCGTGCCACGGGGCTCGATCCTGAGACCATGGCTCTTTTTGGCCTATGAAACGACTTGTCGAAAGCACAGGACATACACCGGCATATGTCAGCAGATGATGCTGAGGTTATGAGGGGAACACATAATATGGACTGTATCAACATAAATGGGGGAGGATATGTGGACAGACAACAAAGGTGGTGTGAATACAGCGTGGATCGAATACACCCTGATTCACTGCACAGTAATGGAGATCAGGACCCAGTGAAAGTAAGCCTTTATTAGCGTATCATCCAGCAGAAAATACGCTGCAGGAATCTGTGTGTGAGAGAGGAACGTCAGAGACGCCATCTACCGCAACACGTCATCAGAACTCTGCTTCAGTGAGGCTGTGCTGACGAGAATGAGTCTGCTGGCAGATATTAGAAATAGGCAGTGATGCAGACAGCAACAGACTACTGGGTCCTTACGAGGCTGTTTGTGATGGTAGAGGAGATCATGAGACATTCAATTGAGCGCTGTATGAGTGGAAAGACAAACAGATATTTCATAGATAAAAAACGATAGATTTCTCATGTTACCAGAATGGCGCAATCCATTTTGATCATGGGATGTGAAGCGAAATATCTATCAAGTCTATTTTCATCCACAGCTATGGCTCTGCTGCCAACCACTCGAACTGGCAATTCGTTCCATACGTTAACAATCCTGCTGAAGGGAAGGGACTTCGCCTCGTTCGAGGAAGAACCATTTATCCCACGAGTTTGTATCCATCACCACAAGTGAACTCGAACGAATCTCTATCCATACGTAGCTTGATCGATCGAGATCATCCGAGCGTTTGATAATGCTGAATACCTGTATGATATCACCTCCCAACCTTCTATCTCGCTAGTTCTCGTAAGGGATCATCTCGGTAGCTCGCCTCTGCAACCCTTTTTCCATATTCTGTCTGTCTCCCCCCCCCCCACCCACCCATTTGGGTCACCAATACCGAACGCTATATTCAAGACTGGGGACGCACCACCGAGTTGTGAAAAGAAAGAATGATTTCCCCTTAAGTTTACGTTCGAAATCCCTTACCTATGGACCCAAGAGCTTCATTCTTCTCTCTCTCTCTCTCTCTCTCTCTCTCTCTCTCTCTCTCTCTCTCTCTCTCTCTCTCTCTCTCTCTCTCTCTCTCTCTGTTTCCGAGCATTGCTCACATGGCTTTGGGTCACCAAGAAAATTCTTACACCAAAGTCTTCTACCTCATTTAAGTTTTGTACCTCAGCAGAATTTATGCTGTGCCATACCTCCTGTTTTCAATTTTCCGAAAGAAGGAACAGAGAAGGGGCCAAGTGAGGATATTCCCTCTAAGGCTCAGTCCTCCGTTCTTAACGCTACCTCGCTAGCGCGGGAAATGGCGAATATGTTGGAAAAAAAATAATATATATATATATATATATATATATATATATATATATATATATATATATATATATATATATATATATATGAGAAAGAGTGATCCTGGGGCACACCACTTCTTACGTCTAACCATTCCTGAGGCTTGACCAGCAAGCACTACTCTTTGTTTACGACCAGTCAGCTAGAACCAAAGGAAATGTTGAGGAAATGTTACAAATCGCTTGATTTAACCAAAACTAGAATGTGCTTCTCAAGTTTGGCCACCGTATTCAGAATCATAAAGAAATGATAGAGAGGGTACAGAGGAGGACAACGGAGATGATACGAGAATCAAAATGAGTTACAGTCTCAGGTCTGGCGTCATAAATTTGCCCACCATGGAAGAAAGAGGAGTGACGGGTGACTTGATCATAACCTTGAAGTTCTTAAACCATTTTGCTGACGTCATCGGGGGATATATAAACAAAGACAGAACAACCAAAAACCGTAACAAGAAACTTATCAGAGATATTATACAGGAGTACTTTTATACAACGAATGGGAGTGGATGACTGGACTACACTGAGTGATGAAACTGGTTATACTGACAGCATATCGTGGTCATACTGACAACATATCGTGGTTATACTGACAACATATCGTGGTTATACTGACAACATATCGTGGTTATACTGAGAGCATATCGTGGTTATATTGACAACATATCGTGGTTATACTGACAACATATCGTGGCTATACTGACAACATATCGTGGTTATACTGACAACATATCGTGGTTATACTGAGAGCATATCGTGGTTATATTGACAACATATCGTGGTTATACTGACAACATATCGTGGCTATACTGACAACATATCGTGGTTATACTGACAACATATCGTGGTTATATTGACAACATATCGTGGTTATACTGACAACCTATCGGGGTTATACTGACATCATATCGAAGTGTAAAAAGTTGTGTGATGGTAGAAAATTGAAAAGATGGGACCCCGCGAGAGCAGAACTCCCTCCCTATACAACACACACACACACACACACACACACACACACACACACACACATGGGTCTCCCGTGATGTAGAACTTAGCGTTACTGACCATGAGTTAACACGCGTTCGCCCCGGGGGTCGGGCCCGCATGGATTGAAATCCTTGGTGTGACAGTCGGCCCACACTCAACCCAGGTGTTTTTCTTCTACCCCTTAGAGACGGTCGAAGAATGGGTACCTGGTTTAGGCTGGTGTGTGTGTGTGTGTGTGTGTGTGTGTGTGTGTGTGTGTGTGTGTGTGTACAATAGGAGTGAAGACATGGTCCGCACATACAAGGTTAATAGACGGGACAACACGAGTGTAAACCACTCACCCCAAAAAACACAACAATAATCACTCACTCACTCACGCACGCATAAACAAACAAACAAACAAACAAGCACTCCTAACCCGGCTTACCAGGACTAGAGACGAGAATGTCCCAGGGGAAAAAGAAAGAAAGAAATAACTGAGTCATAAAACTCAAAATGGAGTGAGCAATAAAGGTGCATCTCCTGCAGAGGAAAGAGTAAGCAAACACCCCTGCTGGCTGGTCCCACACACACACACACACACACACACACACACACACACACACACACACACACACACACACCTAAGCTCCCTCTTACACCCCCAGATACACCCCACATGACGACCCTCTTGTCACTGGATGAACACCGAACGTTTTCTCATGATTAGAAAATTAATATATAATGATTGCAGAGGATTCGCCAGTCCTTCCTGATGGGCCGAGTCTGCAAGAACTTTGGAAAATATGGCTTTTGGTGTGGTAATACTCAGGCGACCGTGGCTCCCTCCTTCCCTCCGCCAGGCGACCGTGGCTCCCTCCCTCCCCTCCGCCAGGCGACCGTGGCTCCCTCCCTCCCTCCCTCCGCCAGGCGACCGTGGCTCCCTCCCTCCCTCCGCCAGGCGACCGTGGCTCTCTCCCTCCCTCCGCCAGGCGACCGTAGCTCTCTCCCTCCCTCAGCCAGGCGACCGTGGCTCTCTCCCTCCCTCCCTCCCTCCCTCCGCCAGGCTCTTAAGACTTGGGGATTAAAACACTTCCCAAGTTGGTTGGTGGGCTGGTTGGTTGGTAGACTGGTTGGTCTGTCTGTTGGTTGGTAGACTGGATAGTTAGTTGTGTGGGTGGCTGGTTGGTTGGTAGACTGGTTGGTCTGTCTGTGGGTTGGTAGACTGGATAGTTAGTTGTGTGGGTGGCTGGTTGGTTGGTAGACTGGTTGGTCTGTCTGTGGGTTGGTAGACTGGATAGTTAGTTGGGTGGGTGGCTGGTTGGTTGGTAGACTGGTTGTTTAGTTGGATGGTTGGCTGGTTGGTTGATGATGCCTCGGCTTCATAACAACAACACAGACCCTAACACCAGTCATCATCCCAGCCTCCCAAATCCCCGCCGTCCACGGCCCTCTGGTGGGTGAACTGGTAAACATTCAGTGTACAGGTGGCTGTAAGTGTTCTCTCTCTCTCTCTCTCTCTCTCTCTCTCTCTCTCTCTCTCTCTCTCTCTCTCTCTCTCTCTCTCTCTCTCTGCTCTCAGAGCCCAACCACATCCACCCACCACCCACCTCTACCTCCTCGGCGGCGCCGTCCACCTGGCCTCCACCAAGGCTGCCAAAGTCCACACACACACGCACACACACACACACACACCCACCCACTCCCACCCCGCCCACCCACTACCCTCGTGGCTCCACCCGACACCCGCTCTGCTCCAGAGTCGTAAGGCCGACCTCAGCAGCTACCAATACTCAGCCGTCCCCTCTGTACCTCCTGTTCCCTCAGCAGCCGCCTCTATCCTCGCTGCAGGTCTCCCTCTCACAGCTCTAAGCCACGCCTCACTTCACACTTCTCAGCCGCGCCTCTCCTCACTCTTCTCAGCCACGCCTCTCCTCACTCTTCTCAGCCACGCCTCTCCTCACACTTCTCAGCCACGCCTCTCCTCACACTTCTCAGCCACGCCTCTCCTTCCACTTCTCAGCCACGCCTCTCCTCACACCTCACAGCCACGCCTCACCTTACACCTCACAGCTACACCTGACATCACACCTCATAGCTACACCTCTCCCTACTGCCTCAGCCTGACATTACTGCACCTCTCCCACTGCTCCCGCGCAGTTAAGTGTTGAAAACACCTGGTTCTCCCTCATGGCTCCATCATCCGACTCACAGGCACCCTGCTACCAGGTGTGTGTGTGTGTGTGTGTGTGTGTGTGTGTGTGTGTGTGTGTGAGGGGAGGGAGTTCTACACTCACGTGGCACCCCCATCTCCTCAAAATTCTCGACAACCACACAACTTTTTCAAACCTCCCCTGTAATCTGTTCCAAAATCATTTTCATATCCTCGGTACATTCTCAGTGTATTCCGTTCACTCCACACTGTTATGCCATCAAAGAAAGTTTTCTCTCTATCCTCACAAAACAAGTTTCTGTTTTTAATTTCACGCTACGGCTGCGGACGGGTGTCAAGCACGCCCTTGACACCACAGCAGACGACACAAGGGACACGTGTCAAGCACGCCCTTGACACCACAGCAGACGACACAAGGGACACGTGTCATGCACGCCCTTGACACCACACCAGACGACACAAGGGACGCGTGTCATGCACGCCCTTGACACCACAGCAGACGACACAAGGGACACGTGTCATGCACGCCCTTGACACCACAGCAGACGACACAAGGGACACGTGTCATGCACGCCCTTGACACCACACCAGACGACACAAGGGACACGTGTCATGCACGCCCTTGACACCACACCAGACGGGACAAGGGACACGTGTCATGCACGCCCTTGACACCACACCAGACGGGACAAGGGACACGTGTCATGCACGCCCTTGACACCACAGCAGACGACACAAGGGACACGTGTCATGCACACCCTTGACACCACACCAGACGGGACAAGGGACACGTGTCAAGCACGCCCTTGACACCACAGCAGACGACACAAGGGACACGTGTCATGCACGCCCTTGACACCACAGCAGACGACACAAAGGACACGTGTCAAGCACGCCCTTGACACCAGAGCAGACGACACAAGGGACACGTGTAATGCACACCCTTGACCTCACAGACTCTACACAGAGTGTTCTGCCAGCCCTCAACCATGGCACCACCACACACACAACAACAACAACAAAACAATAACAACAATGCCATTTTCTTCTCGGCAAACATGAACACAGATCTGCCTCCGTCGAAGATGCCTCACAGTGCCCTGGGTCACTGGGGGATGTGACCTCCTCTGGGGTCAGGTCATAAGCTCCCCCCTGCCTTCCGTCAGTCTGGCCTGGAAGAAAAAAAAAACCCACGTGCGAACTATCTGTCAACAACACATACGGGAGTGGACAGAACCCTGTAAGACGTATGACCGTCCCTGTCTATATAAGACAGAAAAAGGGAGTCGCATCTCACGCAGCTTTGTTTTGACCTAACGAGAAAAAGGTGAATGATGGAGAGAAAATAAAGGAGGGGTGGTTAATGAGGCGAGTAGGAAAATGAATAAACCTAACGATATGTTGTCATTAAAGTCCTCATTAAACGTAAGCGACTAAACTCGTTAATTATCGATGTGTCTGATGTACTGTTGTCAGTAAAAGTACTTGGATATCATGAATAAATGATGAAAGAATAAAACATCAATGAATTATGCACAAAATCATGTCTTATTCGTTGAAGCCTGAGGCTGGTGCCTAATTCATCGGCTGACCCCCCCCCCCCCCTCGGGAAGGATGAACATCTGGGTAAACCGTGGGCCGACTCTCCCGCCCCCAGGATTCGAGCTCACGCCACGGGCTGACCCGTGCAATCGTGATGACACTGACCGCGATAAAGAATGAAGAAAGAAAGAAGAAAGAACTTCTTTCTTTGCATATGAATGAAGGTCGTGACGAGATGACTCCATCGCTACAAAGTCTGGAACGACCCCAGACGACATGGTGGAGAAACGACCCTGTTACGACCAGGTACGACACACTGGGTGTCGAACACGCTGGGTGTCAGACATACTGCGTGTCGGACACACTGGGTGTCGAACACAATGGGTGTCAGACACACTGGGTGTCAGACACACTGACTGTCGAACACACTGGGTGTCAGACACTGGGTGTCGAACACACCAGGTGTCGAATACCCAAGGTGTCGAACACCATAGGTGTCGAACACACCAGATGTCGAACACACGAGGCGTCGAACACCCTAGGTGTCGAACACCACACCACGGTGTGAAGAGCCTCCTCTCCTCAGGTGTCGAACACCACACCGCGGTGTGAAGAGCCTCCTCCTCCTCCCCTCCTCTTCCTGTGTAAAATAATTACCTTCATTTCGAACTCGTGAGCTGTTCAGCCGGTCCGTCAGCGCACCCGGCAGTAATCAGCCACCACCACCTCCTCCTCCTCTTCCTCCCTCCGTCAGGTCCGGCCCCAGAGGTGAGGTAGCCTGGCCCGGCCCGGTCCAACCCAGCCTCCAGGCGCGCCACTGATCCCAGACAATCACACGAACTCTTACTCAAAGGCGCTCCTCGAGAGGGAGGGATTTCCTCCCGTTAATTGCAATTACGATACCTAGGCTCCTCTCTCTCTCTCTCTCTCTCTCTCTCTCTCTCTCTCTCTCTCTCTCTCTGAGGAAAGGGGGAGGGGGGTAGGGGTTACGCCCCACCACTACCCCACCAAGGACCCCCTCCTCTCTCTCTCTCTCTCTCTCTCTCTCTCTCTCTCTCTCTCTCTCTCTCTCTCTCTCTCTCTCTCTCTCTCTCTCTCTCTCTCTCTCTCTCTCTCTCAACACCCTATTGAGGTGTGCGGGAGGGTAAAAAAGAAGGCCCAATTAAAAGCCTCTCACTCGCTGCCTCCCTGACGTCCTGTCTTTCCGCTCCCCTCCTCCACCATTTCTCCAGGACTGCCTGGAAACCACTGGAAGGAACCCCCACCTCAGCCACACCCACTTGGCGTGTGACACACCCACCTCCTCCTCCTCCTCCTCCTGGCACCCGCATGCGACACACAAGAACACACACACACATAAAACATCTTGGATTCGTTGTGTGTGTGTGTGTGTGTGTGTGTGTGTGTGGAAAGGTAGAGGGCATCCCCTCCCCCCCGGTGGCACACCAACCCCTCCGGTGAGGGATGGAGGGAGGGAAGGGTGAGGTGAGGGAAGGAAGGGTGAGGTGAGGGAAGGAAGGGTGAGGTGAGGGAGGGAAGGGTGAGGTGAGGGTGGTTGGGGGTGGGTGGCAGGAGATGCGTCGATTCCGGTCGTCAGCCTGGACAAAGCTCGCGGGAGCCTTACCTTCCCTTAAAGGGGTGAAGGTCAAAAACCCACTCGTCAAGACCCTCCCCCACCACGACACACACACACACACACACACGGGGCCGACCACTTGTGCCTAACGCCGCCACATAAAGGGGTAAAAGTGCTTCTTCCGGACAAGAACGGATCTACCACAGCGCTGGGGGGACTCCCGTCTCTCTCCCATCTCTCTCTCTCTCTCTCTCTCTCTCTCTCTCTCTCTCTATATATATATATATATATATATATATATATATATATATATATATATATATATATATATATATATATATATATAATTTTAATACATTCCAGGAAGGGGAAGCTAAAATTAAATGCGGAATGAACAACTTCCTCAAGAGGTGGTAGCCAGGTGGAGGATTTAAAGTGGTGTTGTCCCACTGTCCTGGACACTGGGATGGCCTCCAGTGACCCACCAGTCCATGTGGTACTTACTACCACCACTACCACACCAGTACCAGTTACCTGCACCTGACCAGGTCCTTTACCGCGGGCTACCAGTACCAGCCCGGCCAGCGAGGGGTACTGATAACACAGGTACCCACGTCATGACTCACCAGACGTCACCAGGTAAGTCATCAAGCGCCACCAGGTAAGTCACCAGGCGTCACCAGGTAAGTCACCAGGCGTCACCAGGTAAGTCACCAGGTGTCAGAGGTAAGTCACGGTGGCTCATGACGCCCGTGATCCATGACGCCCGTGATCCATGACGCCCGTGATTCATGCAGTGCATGACACTCCTCGCCCATGATCCTGTGGGGAAGTGGGGAGGGGGGAAGGTTATAGCTGGGGCCCACTTCTCGTCTCCCCCCTTCTCCCCACCTCTAGCAGCTGGGAGGTGGACGAGGCCAGACATCACCCCACCACCATATTCTCCCCGACGACCCTCGTTTCCAGGATGGTCTCTCTCCCCAGAACCCCCCTCGGCTGAATAAATAAATATATATATATATATATATATATATATATATATATATATATATATATATATATATATATATATATATATATATATATATATATATCATCCCTGGGGATAAGGGAGAAAGGATACTTCCCACGTATTCCATGCGTGTCGTAAAAGGCGACTAAAAGTGGAGGGAGCTGGGGGGGGGGGGGTTGGATATCCTCCCCTCTCGTTTCTAATTTTCCAAAAGAAGCAACAGAGAAGGGGGCCAAGTGAGGATATTTCCCCTAAGGCTCAACCCTCTGTTCTTAACGCTACCTCGCTAACGCGGGAAATGGCGAATACGTATGAAAAACTATATATACAGAGAGAGAGAGAGAGAGAGAGAGAGAGAGAGAGAGAGAGAGAGAGAGAGAGAGAGAGAGAGAGAGAGAGAGAGAGAGAGTCCATCGCCTGAAAGTTCGTCCCGTGTTAATTCCCCCTAAACAACTTGCAAGCGTCACCAGGATACGAATACCTTTCCCAGGGTCACTTCAGCTCTCCTCCCCGTGTGGCTCGCCCTCCCCAAACGTCCCCTCCCTCTTCAGGAGAACACAGGTTCAGGAAGGAGGGGCGACCGGCCGCCACTACGTGTGTGTGTGTGTGTGTGTGTGTGTGTGTGTGTGTGTGTGTGCCCCTGCCCCTCTGGTACGTCAGCCTGCACCATCCAGCAGCCTGTGCGACCTTGGACGTAGAATTAGGTCAAAGTTGCCATGCCTGTTGGGGGGGCGGGCAAGGGTCATATGATGATTCAAGCCAACCCGGAGAAAAATCCTTCAAACACTTCGTGTTCATTTTCTATCTCAACTCGTCCGAGAAGAAAACGATAACAACGGTTATCTCTTCCTCTCCACGAAGGTGATGGTCAACACATCAGGAGGCGAGTCACGGGTCAGGGAGGGGCAGGTGTTGGTGAGGGCCTTACGTGTCCTGGTGTGCTGGTGAGGCTGTGTGTACAGTCGTGTTTACTTATAATTTAAGGGAAGAGGAAATCGAGATACATCTATTTTCTTAAGTCGAAAGCTCGTTGAAGGAACACACACACACACACACACACACACACACACACACACACACACACACACACACACACACACACACACACACACACACCTGCGTGGCCACAAGTATCGTAATCATAGATATGTACTTGTAGTTGAACGTATGACGCTGTTCCTCCTCTCCGTGTGATTCCCACTTCGTTGTAGAGGTCCAGAGGTTCCTTTATGTACAGAGAGAAAGCGGCATTTGTCACAGAGGTTCGACGTACAAGCATGTTGGCCACATGTGTCACAGGTGTTCGAGGCAGATGTGAACACGTCTCCTTCCGGCGCTCGTTAAGAGAGCCGCTGTTGAACGCGAGTGAGCGAACACCAGTCTGCGCAGGAGTCAGGTGTAAGTTACTGCTACAGCGAGTCCATATCTCGCTGCGCCGTGAAGGTTTTAGCGAGGCTTCGGACACACTTCGTTATACGGGTGAGACCGAACTCGATCTGGACTGTGGCCAGACACCGTTAAACCACCCCACCACCAACCACCACCTCCCTCCCTCCTCTCCCACGGCGAGGAGTCATGGCCAACGAATAATCCCGCCACCCCTCTCTCGGTGCCACCGGTTCGAAACCAGCGAGAGTTGGATCCCGAGTGTGGAGAGAGAGAGAGAGAGAGAGAGAGAGAGAGAGAGAGAGAGAGAGAGAGAGAGAGAGATTACCACCTCTCCTCCCCTTCTCTCCCAGTGGAAACTACCGGGCCCTCTCGTCCACAGAGCCTGGGATTTATTTCCCAGGATTATGACGAGAGTCTGAGGGAGGGAGGGAGGGAGGAGGGAAGCCAGGGAGAGAGGGAGGGTTCGGCAGACCAGGTCTCACGTGGTAGGAGCGTGGATGGCATTCGCGCCCAGCTGTCGCCACCTGGAAAGGTCGGCGTTGAGCCGATCGCCCGACAGAAGCCTGGGTCGCACACGGGTGCTCCCTGCTTCGAGAAGTGGACGACAGTACCACTACCCGAAGCGGCCACTGGAGGTAGTGTGCCCTCGAGAAGTGGGCAAAATAACCCACTACCGAAGAGGGGTCACGATCGGTCGATAAGGAAGTGGGCAAAACCCACCATCGAAATGGCCACTGTTGGCCTATAGGGAAGTGGGAGGGACACACATACACACACAAGAGATCACGATCCTCTTCTTATGATCACATGGACGAAGATCAGACTCTGTTGGAAGGCATACAATCCTATATACGTTACCATTATGGCCCAGACTCCAACTGAGAGCTGCCCTAAACTCCCCCTTGGGTATGACTGGCCCTTGACCTGACCCCTTAAGGTTCAGGTCGAGGGCCACAATATCGTATCCAAGAGTCGAACCGTCGTGCATATGGGTCGAATCCTTGTACCAAAAGGGTTGAACCGTCGAGAACAAAAGTCGAATCGTCTTATGAAAGGGATGAACTGTCGTGCCTAAGGGGTCGACTTTTGATCCGTCAACGGAAGGTATTCAAGAAGAGGCGCTCGAGTTGTCAGGACATATATATGATATATATATATATATATATATATATTATATATATATATATATATATATATATATATATATATATATATATATATATATATATATATACATATATATATATCCTTCAATCTGTAGCTTCGAATTGGAGACCCCGGCAACGCATCCCTGGTGAGCAAGGGAGGAGGAGGAAGGCCCGCTCGAGGATCCAGGGCGGGACCTGAAATGCAATCAGATGCGATGCGAGGTTCCTGATCAAGGTCTCAAAGGGACTAATATGATACACTGGAAGGATAATAAAAGAGCTGGGCTGCGCACAGATGAGGAGGACCCGCTCGCCCTCCTCCTCCTCCTCCCCCTTCATCCTCCTACCCCCACCAGCTCCAGGGGTGACGGCCGCCCACAGACGTGCTGCGCCGACATCCATACCCGCCTCTCCCCAACCCCTCACCAGGTCGGCCATCTGGCCTTCCAGTGGGGAGACATCGTCGAGAGGCACTTGATCATAGACTGACACACACACACACACACACACACCCACACTGATCTCTCTCTCTCTCTCTCTCTCTCTCTCTCTCTCTCTCTCTCTCTCTCTCTCTCTCTCTCTCTCTCTCTCTCTCTCTCTCTCTCTCTCTCGCTGGAACCGAACCAGATGAAGACCTTAATGAAACAGGTCCCCAGACTGACCTGGTGGATGGAGGGAGGGAAGAAGCAGTCTCAAATCAACCTGGCGGGGGGGAAGGGAGGAAGGGAGGGGCCAGTCTATCACTAATCTGGCGGAGGGAGGGAGCAGTCTGAGGGTGACCTGGCGGAGGGAGGGAGAGGAGCAAGCGCCTGGAGGTGCCAGCACCCCGCCAGTGTAGCGATACGCTGCGACACCTCCCTAGCTGCACCCACCGGCAGGCAGGCTGGTGTGTGGGCCCCCTGGACCGCTCCTCTCCACCCACCCACACCACAGGACAGGCCTTCCCACAGCGGACCCATAAGCCAGGGGCGTTAGTGAGGCTGAGAGGCGCCCTGTCACCATTCACACCCTAGCTATCCAGTGGTGGATGAGGCCACGATTACATCACTCCACTGTGTTACCACTGTCACCACACGACATGGGTCATAACACCAGGTCACACAACTGTGATACCACTGTCACCACACGACCTGGGTCATAACACCAGGTCACACCATTGTGTTACCACTGTCACCACACGACACGGGGTCATAACACCAAGTCACACCACTGTGTTACCACTGTCACCACACGACCTGGGTCATAACACCAGGTGACACTACTATGTTACTACTGTCACCTCAAGACCTGGGTCATAACACTAGGTCCCATCACAGTGTTATCACCCCCCCCCCCCACCTAGAAGGCCACAGCATGCATAACTGTTATACCGGCCAACCAATCATCCTACACCCAAGGATGATTAGTACAAGATCAAGGCTAAAAAAAAATCTGTCCATATCAAGGTATGATTAGAGACACTTACACCCAATCATACTCGACAGCCTTGACCTACGTCTGCCCCTGTATGGTCGATTACAACACTATATGTCAATGATGGATGACACAAATGACCACAGTTATAAATGTCACTTTGGTCGATAAATCATACATAAAGAAAATAAATCCCATCGATAAATTCCGATAACTAGATACTTTTTCCCCCCAGTTCACTCTTCATCTTAAACCCATGAGCAGGAGGGCGCAATCCTGGGGCACGACGGTACAACGGTACGACGGTACGACGGTGCGATCCTTGGGTATGATGGCGTATTAGCCTGGCTATCATACCCAAGGATCGTACCGTCGTGCTGAGGGGTCGCATCGCCGTGCCCGAGGATCGTACCGTCGTCCTCAAGGGATCGTACCGTCGTCCTCAAGGGATCGAACCGTCGTCCTCAAGGGATCGTACCGTCGTCCTCAAGGGATCGTACCGTCGTCCTCAAGGGATCGTACCGTCGTCCTCAAGGATCATACCGTCGTCCTCAAGGGTTCGTACCGTCGTCCTCAAGAGATCGTACCGTCGTCCTCAAGGGATCGTACCGTCATCCTCAAGTGATCGAACCCTCGTCCTCAAGGAACTCCAGAAGAGGCTGTTGTGACCACATCCAGTACCCAACCCGACTTAAAAAGAAAAATTCAATTGAAGATCTTATGGCCTGTCGAACCGAACTGTCAGGTACAGTCTATCCACAGATATGACCACAAGACGGGACGCAGTCACCACCCGTCTTCAACAAGTTAACATTAATACCATATAAACCAAGTGGGACAAAAATGAGGGGGAAAAATCATACGTCCAGCCATCCAATTTCGTCAGTAAATTAAACCTGTCAGCTGGAGTCTGTCGTAGATGAGGAGTTCGCGCTGCTCTTCCCAGAACTTTGAGGTAGGGGGAGGGGGGAACCGTGTCTTTAAGCACGGCGCTACCAGCTGAGCGACGCAGGAGGAGGGAGGGCATGGGAGACAGCTGTCAGACACAGACCTGGTGGGGGCTTACGGGCGTAGTCTGAAAAAGGGCCTACAGGAGGGAGGTGGTAGAGGGTGTACTGGGACGCTGAAGGACTAACTGACTAGCTGGCTGTTGAAGGTAATGGCAGGGGTCTTAGAGCAAGGGAGAAGGTCTGACGGTTGGGTTAAGGGTGGTGGAGTGGAATGGGGTGCCCGGGAGGTGAGTCAGTCGCTGTTTGCTGATGACGCGGCCCTGCTGGCAGACTCAAGCGGGGAAACTCCAGAAGCTGGCGGCAGAGTCTGTGGCAGAGTGTGTGTGAAAGTCGAGAGTATATGTAAATGCAAGGAAGGTCTAACGATACCTGAGGAGCTCTGATTAATTTCCTTGTTCCTTTCCGAATCCATTTCCTCATTCTGGTTCTCATAATCTTTCTGCGCTCAACTGAGACGGTCATGACTCGGGTATGCATGCCCGCGCCATGTCAGTCACCATACAAGAAGCGAGGGTATGAAACAGGTGGTCTGAGTGTATGTGTAAATAGGGAAGACCTGATGGAAGTCGGTTACTTCGAGGCTCCTTGGAGTGGATGTGGCAGCGGGTGGAACCATGGAAGGCTGACGTCAGTCATGGGGTGGGAGGGGAAGCTGAGGTCCCGAGTGAGTTAAGGAGCGTGTGGAAGAGAGAGGACAGTATCTGTTTGGACAAAGATGGACATGTTCGAAGGAACGTACAGTAGTCCCGACTGCTGGGTGGATGCGAGTCTTAGGCCATGAACGAAAGAGGAACGGAGAGGATAGACGCACTGGGAATTAAAGGCCTTAGCACGACATGTGGTGTGGGGAGGACTGAGCATGTAAGAAAGAGACGTGTTAGTAAACGCACTCTGACTGAGAGAGCTAACCTGGGTGCGGTGACGTGGTCCGGTCGTATATGGAGAGAATGAGGTAAGAGAGACTAAAGGGATCCAAGAGGATTAGACGTGCTCGAAGCAAGGGAGGGAAGAGATCGAGAGGGAGATAGAGGGATGTAATGAAGGAAGCTTTGGGGTACCAGGGCATGAACATTCAGGAGGGTGAGAGGCGTGCATGGGACAGAATAAACTGGATCGCTGTGGCATATGGGGGAAGAGGAGGAGGGGGGGGGGGTGATGTGCTGTCAGTGTCAGGTAAAACCACAGAGTATTTTGTAGAACGTGGATGTGGACGCCAGGTACAGGTTTTAGTACATCACAGAAGACAAACAGAAAATGAATGTGTGCCAACGAGGCCACTGTTCGTTTGTTCCCGACGCCAACTTGCAAGGGTGGAAGAGGCAATGCTTATAGGAAATCAAGACAACACCTAGCCCGTGTCGTAGTACCGTAACTTACACAACGAGGGAAAGATTTCTTTGCTATACACCAGACCTGATATCCTCGTATGCATACATGGCCAAGAAATGTTCACGGTGTAGACCCGCGCTGTATACCCGGGTAGTGTGGGAGTATAGGAGGTTAAGAGAAGACCTAACCTGACCTGACCTTAACGAAGTGGATCCTTCTGAACACCTCTGTCCCTCCCGTGGTCCGTTAAGGATAGAGGGGGCGAGACGGAGAGAAATGAAAGAAGGATATCTCACTGGTTACATACCCCGTCCACAACACCCACAGGAGCCAGCTGCCTCCACTCTACCCCCCACACCCACAGGAGCCAGCTGCCTCCACTCTAACCCCCACACCCACAGGAGCCAGCTGCCTCCACTCTACCCCCACACCCACAGGAGCCAGCTGCTTCCACTCTACCCCCACACCCACAGGAGCCAGCTACCTCCACTCTACCCCCCACACCCACAGGAACCAACTGCCTCCACTCTACCCTCACACCCACAGGAGCCAGCTGCCTCCACTCTACCCCCACACCCACAGGAGCCAGCTGCCTCCACTCTACCCCCACACCCACGGGAACCAACTGCCTTCATCCCGCCGCCCCGCCCCCCACACCCACAAGAGCCGGTTGCCTCTCACACCCACAAAGGCCGCCAAGCCCACCAGTTCCCGCCCACCTCACAAGCTTTATCTCTTCCCTGATATTTTTTCTCGCGTTTAATCTTCATTTTTCCTGTTGAGAGGCAGGGAACCCTGTCGGCTGCCTCGACCCGCGTGTGTCTTTCTCTCTCTGGATGTATGTGTGTGTGTGTGTGTGTGTGTGTGTGTGTGTGTGTGTGTGTGTGTGTGTGTGTGTGTGTGTGTTTGTGTATATATATATATATATATATATATATATATATATATATATATATATATAGAGAGAGAGAGAGAGAGAGAGAGAGAGAGAGAGAGAGAGAGAGAGAGAGAGAGAGAGAGAGAGAGAACCTGGAACATCCCTGCAGATCGTCTCAACCTCATCATTTCCTACAAGAACAGGAAAGCTACATGACTACATCATGAGAAGCAACTTCACACAGAACAGTGACCCACAACAGTCTACCAGGATACAGTCTACAAGTACTCCTGCCCAGCTGCAGGTTGTAAACCTCAAAAACAGCGTCCACGTAAAATTGGTATACGCCTACTTGCATCACATAGAGCCGACGCTGTTGGCTGTGTCTACTACATACCATGCAAAGGGTGCAATAAAGTCTACTTGGCACAAAGTGGAAAAGAACTGAATCTAAGAATAAAGTGGCATCAGTGTAGTGTTCGTGCTGGGCATGAATCAAGTCTGTTCCTGTATATGCCAGACTTCAACAACCATGATCGACGCTCAGAAAACTGCTTCTTGTTATTCGCTTGTAGACAGGAATATCACAGAATCTGGCACAGTCAAACACAACTTTCATAATAATGTCAACATCAGTCAAGGAATATAAGAATTTGGTCCTTCCATAATGAAAGGAATTGTCAACAAGCACAAGACCCTTGTCTTGATCAACGTCTCCCGCGTTAGTGAGGTAGCGCTAGGAACAGACTAAGAACGGCCAAATTCGCTCACTTCCATTCTCTAGCAGTCATGTGTGATGCACCGAAACCACAGCTCCCTATCCACATGCAGGCCCCACACACATTTCCAATAATACATATATCGCATGTTTACCAAATGGCGTCCTAGCTACGTTTCTTCATTGTATATCAACTGACTGTTATATTTCTCTCTTGTGTCTCCCCTGATGTGATTATTACATGAAAGTACACTTGGGAACTTATCGTGTTTCATTTTCCCCATGGACTCATAGGAATATATATATATATATATATATATATATATATATATATATATATATATATATATATATATATATATATATATATATATATATATATATCATGGGTTTATCATCTCACGACCCCTTCGTCGGGAGTTCCTGCAGCTCCAATACTGCGTTGCTCTCAGCAGAAGGGCCAGCTGATCTCCTTTAAAGAGAGAAGTTCATTGACGTCAGCTGACGATGATTCAGCCCCGCCAAAGTGACTCTTTTACTGTCAATGTAAACTCTCCCTCACGCATGTCCTCAACCTATGTCCATAGTGCCTATTCGGCCTTAACCGTTAAGTCCATGCCAGAATAGACCTACACGACCATCCGCTCTGCTCACCTCCTACATCCTTACACACACACACACACACACACTACACCTCTAAGGAGCAGGATCAGCGATCATTCTCCCCAGCCACCCTCACCTGAGACACCTCGAACACGATCAGCGACCATTTTCTCCAGCCACCCTCACATGACGTACACCTTTCTAGTCTTCACTTATTGCATTCATCCATTCCCTGCCAGGTGTACCTCGTCTCCGTACGCCCGAAATGACCACAGTCTTAAAATGCCGTCATCTGCCTGGCATTCATATGATGCCATTGTCCTGCACCCATTCCCTCCTATGTTTCTACCATTCTTCCAAGCACTCTGCATTTATCAACACAATCAAACGACCTAGATTCTTTCCCAGCCATACATCGCGGTGAGGGGGCAAGTGCTCTCTCTCTCTCTCTCTCTCTCTCTCTCTCTCTCTCTCTCTCTCTCTCTCTCTCTCTCTCTCTCTCTCTCTCTCTCTCTCTCTCTCTCTCATGCAATCGACTTGCTCAACTCCCACAGTCATTACGCAATGACTCTACGGTCGGTTTCTACTTTCTACCACGTTAACAACTGTTCTACCACCTACTTAACCTCATGAACACTCTCTCCCTGTTCTCCAGTTCACCCTGCACTTATATCCCGGCTGCCCATCTCCTTGGGAACAGAAGGACGTGTTCTATACTCGACCTGTTCTTCAACACCTTCCTGCCACAGACGTCATCAGTACCACTCGACCCACCACCACTCGACCCATTACCACTCGACCCACCATCACTCGACCCACTACCACTCGACCCACCACTACTCGACCCACCACAACTCGGCCTATCAACACTCGGAACCACCACTACTCGACCCAAGACTACTCGACCCACCACTACTGGACCCACTACCACTCGACCCACCAAAACGACCCATTACCACTCGACCCACCACTACTCAACCCACAACCACTCGACCTACCACTACTCGACCCATCAAAACGACCCACTACCACTCGACCCATCACTACTCGACCCATCAAAACGACCCACTACCACTCGACCCACCGCTACGCAACCTACCATCACCATAACCATTCGACCCACCGCTACGCGACCTACCATCACCATAACCACTCGACCTAGCACAACAGCCACTTGACCCTACTTCCCCATAACCACTCGACCCACCACAACAACTACTCGACCCACTATCACTCAATCCACCGCTACCACTCGACCCACCATAACAACCCCTCGACCCACCAAAAGAACCACTCGATCCACCATAACAACCACTCGGCCCACCATGACCACCATTAGACTCATCCCCACTCGACCCACCACCACCACTGCTCCACAACCCAATCCGTCAGCCTCATCCACTGTGGCGGCTTCCACTGTGTGGCGCGGTGGCTCAGCTGTGTCCAGTAATATTCCCATTTCACTCTCATCCCATGTAATGCCCCATCCATTAAATACAAGAAAAAACCATTTGCCACGGCCCTGACGCACGCACTCTCTCTCTCTCTCTCTCTCTCTCTCTCTCTCTCTCTCTCTCTCTCTCTCTCTCTCTCTCTCTCTCTCTCTCTCTCCCTACACCCACCTCGATCTTCACCGTGCCGTGTCGTGACATGCACGTCACCTCGCCTTCGGTGCTTGGGCAAGTCATCCCCCCCCCCCGCCCCCCGTATACCGTTCCCCCCAGAAATATGTTTTCACTCTGTCTTTGTCTCTATGGTGAGGAGGAGTCGCACTCCAGTCGTCACAGCCACACATACACAACCACTGTTCTATGCTGCTGTTACACACACACACACACACACACACACACATCCTCCGCCCCACCAGTAGCCACACACATCCCTTACGTCCTCACAAAAGATACTTTCCTCACAGAATCTTCCCTCCCTCCACCCCACCCAGACATTATCCCAGGTCACACACACAACCCCCAGGACTCGTCCAACACACCCCAGACGCCTCACTGATTCAACTCCTCCCAAAAATAAACTGTTAATCTCCCCAACAGCTCTCGCTCCCCACACACACACACACACACACACACACACACACACACACACACACACATATACCTTCCTTCTGCGTCTATTTTTCTCCTTCCAAAATAGAATATTAATCTCCCTTACATCTCCAGCACAGAGTATTTTCATCTGTGACAAATTAATCTTGAGACTAACACTTGAGACTTTACACATATGAAGCCAGGTATGTGTTACACATATGAAGTCAGGTATGTGTTACTCATATGAAGCTAGGTATGTGTTACACATATGAAGCCAGGTATGTGTTACACATATGAAGCCAGGTATGTGTTACACATATGAAGTCAGGTATGTGTTACTCATATGAAGCTAGGTATGTGTTACACATATGAAGCCAGGTATGTGTTACACATATGAAGCCAGGTATGTTACTCATATGAAGCCAGGTATGTGTTACACATATGAGGCCGGGTATGTGTTACACACATGAACTCAGGTATGTGTTACTCATACGAAGCCAGATATGTGTTACACATATGAAGCCAGGTATGTGTTACTCATACGAAGCCAGGTATGTGTTACACATATGAAGCCAGGTATGTGTTACTCATATGAAGCCAGGTATGTGTTACACATATGAGGCCAGGTATGTGTTACACACATGAACTCAGGTATGTGTTACTCATACGAAGCCAGGTATGTGTTACACATATGAAGCCAGGTATGTGTTACTCATACGAAGCCAGGTATGTGTTACACATATGAAGCAGGTATGTGTTACTCATATGAAGCCAGGTATGTGTTACTCATATGAAGCCAGGTATGTGTTACACATATGAGGCCGGGTATGTGTTACACACACGAACTCAGGTATGTGTTACTCATACGAAGCCAGGTATGTGTTACACATATGAAGTCAGGTATGTGTTACTCATACGAAGCCAGGTATGTGTTACTCCTATGAAGCCAGGTATGTGTTCGAGGGTCCCACCTCTCACCAGCCATGGCCCCACACTGACACCCCCCCCCCACCCTCTCCTCAGCACGTGTACACATGTGCCTTATACAACACTCCTACCACCCTGTGTGGGCAGCAGACACGGTGTCCACCCCACCACGCACCCTGTGTGCTAGGGATTGTGGAGATTAGGTTTTGCACAGCTGTGATCCCCAGTCCCAGCCACGTCCCAGTACCCTGGGATAGACTTGTTATTATATAATCTACTCATAATTACCCCAGGACCTCTTTCCAGATGCTCCTGCGTTACGTTCAGGAGCAGGGAGACGTGGACTCCTTTGGAGTGAGTCCTTGGTCAAGACTGTGTTCCCAGTGGTAAAGCCTCGCCAAAGACGACTTCGTTTCTGTTATTTTACCGACTGTGTAATCTAATGCAGGCAGAGTCCAGTAACACCTGTTATTTTACCGGCTGTGTAATCTAATGCAGGCAGAGTCCAGTAACACCTGTTATATGTATATAAATATACCCATCACGTCACCTTCACGACTCCATTGTGATGGTCCAGTGACGCTGCCGTCACCCAGCGGGCCAGATTCACCGTCACTCCTTCCCTCCACGTGTGTGTGTGTGTGTGTGTGTGTGTGTGTGTGTGTGTGTGTGTGTGTGTGCGTGTGTGTGTGTGTGTGTGTTGGTCAAGTCCTTAAATTGTCATGCCTTTCCTCTAATGACCTCATTACGGAAACGCGGGAGGCAATTGCACACCGGGCGATTATACGGAGGTCAATTATGCAGCACGGGAACTGCATTGCTCGTAATAGGTTGGCCATTTCCCTCCACCCCCCCCCCCCCAAGCCATGGAACCTGATATTGGTTCTAACTGGCTCTCGGTTCGAACCCAGCTAGATCTCCTGCCGACTCGCCTGGTCTGACACGCAGGTTATGACGAGGGGCAACGTTATCCTCGACCCGGCCAGGTCAACCTTCCCCTCCTGACCCGCCTACTGACTGATGAGGAAGAACTCAGAGTACACACACACACTCATATATATATATATATATAGGCGAAATTTCGTCAGGGATCTGAAATATCAAGAAATGAAGCCCCCATGAGTGTTCAACTCTCTCTCTCTCTCTCTCTCTCTCTCTCTCTCTCTCTCTCTCTCTCTCTCTCTCTCTCTCTCTCTCTCTCTCTCTCAGGTAATTTCACAACAGCAGAACAGCGTCTTACACAACAACAGCAGGAGGACAGCACCTCCCACAGGTGGACTTGGCAAAAGCAAATGGTATATACCAACGCCATCCCACTGCATGACCTTTACCATCATCATACCAAGCGTGTTGACCCAGTGGTCGCCAATACGTACGACCAGCTCAGCAAATAACACAGTCACGAAACAAAAAGTAGGATAAATACAAAGAAAATAAACGACGATAAATAACAGAACGTAAGTAAGAAATAGAAGTGCGATAAAGGTGATCACTGTCGAGAAATGACAAATGTTGCATCTGACGAAGGCAGGTGGAATGAGAAGCGACATTCATATCTCTCAGTGCAGTGACAACCAGCCTCGTTCGCTGGCAATTCTATACGTCTGATTTGTGTATTCTATTCGTGGCTTGATGACCGAGCGGCGGCGGCGGTCGACGCTCATTACAGCCAGCAACCTCCTCCATGGTGCTACTACCTCGACAACACGAGACAAATATTCCTGTGTAGGGCCTCGTGTCTCTAGCGACTGTACTGCACCTTAGCTGATGATGATGATGGGGTTGCGTCGATGCGCGTTCGTTGCGCTAAAGATTACGTAACGAACGTCTGGCGCGAAAGAGAGTAGTTCCCTACGAACTAGATTTGGGTTCGAGATGTCAGGGCCAGAGCGTAACATTCACCGGGCGTCTCGCTTGGTGACCCAGACTCGTCCTCTCTGCTGACACATTGGCTAGATAATTCGTCAATTCTGGGGTTCATCTGAGACTGACTGTGACCACATGGAAAGTTTTCTTTTAAATGTTAATTTCGTTGTTTCATGTATGCTACTAATTCATCCTGGTCGTTTACTCGTTACTCGTTCGAACTTCCTTGCTGGCCTCTCGTACATTATTGTCTGATCTATATTTTGGTATGTTACAAAGAATTCTTGCAGACTTAATCATTCTGTATCTTCTCTCTTGAGAGCCTTTCAGGTTCAACTAAAGAGCTACAGTTCTCTCACCCTTTCATGGCACTTCATAAGCCTCCATTCCCTACAATTCTGCTCCTGAAGTACTCCTTAATCTATCTATTTTTCTTTGTCTCGTTAGTGGCCACACGACCCAGCAGTATTCCATTTTCAATTAAGTTTTCACGTGTTGTGACAAGTTCTCAACGGCATTCCTCTTTCTTCATAGGTTAACTGAGACGACACGGCCAATCGAAGCCGCCCTACGAACTTTTCTGAAGGACAAGAGAAAAAACCGTTTGAGAAATTCAGGGAGAGAGAGAGAGAGAGAGAGAGAGAGAGAGAGAGAGAGAGAGAGAGAGAGAGAGAGAGAGAGAGAGAATCATTAGTTAGTCGATCAGACGGAAGGTAAACAATTCACATTTACTCATCCATTTTCATTTTTACAATTCATAGCAAAATCAGGCCGAAAAAAAATCTTCCAGTACACGGTAAGTACATGTAAAGTGAGAGGCGGTAGAGAGGTCAGTAACCCTAATATCCACGGAGATTTCGACCTCATTACCCTACCAGCCGTGTCGCGCCACTGAGACCAGTAGCGTTAAAATTAGCACGTTAACAATGTTGTACCTCCCCACCCAGTCCGCACACAACCATCCGGAATTTCTATAAAAAATATAGGCGAATAGAGATCGACTTTAAGTACTCTATATCCGTATGAAGGGCTCTGGGTACAGAGGGTGCTGTAAACTCCCCGTTTCATGCTGTAGAATTATATGTAATTTGGTTTAAATGTTTACATACAGACACACACACACGTCAGCCAGCAAGCACGGGGGAATGCCAGTCTAGCGTCCCCCCTCCCCCCACTAGAGGTCCCAGCCCGACGCTGCCAGACGAACGATGAAACCCTCTTGACTCGCCAATTAACCAAGATTGGTTATCAAGGTGTTAATACGGTCATCAACGGCACCGACTGCTTATTTAGGAGCTGAAGAGGCGAATTTCTATTTTCTCCCTGCAACACACCGACTCCCATCACCCCACAAACCTTCCTGCCTCACCCTCCCTCCCTCCTGTCCCACTCCCTCCAGGCTACTGTTGACATTATATCAGCTGATTACCGGCCGGCCGACCCGGCCAGACAGCCTGGTTGGTAACCTTTTAATTGTTAATGTCACATTTAAACTAACCCAGTTACCTCACGCAGAACAGTGACAGCCCGTCGGCCGCCCAGCACTGGTTGATAGCATTTAAACTTTCGTAGTTTTAACGTTCTAGAATTAGATGCCGCTCATGAACGCTGTAGGTGTCGAATGACAGTGCGCTCCTTGCCAATATATAAACTCTCGGACAGAACGGACGGCACCAGTTGTGTATATGAGCAGAAAAACATTTGCAAAACCAGGACAGATGTCTATGAATATCAATCTACATAAATGCACTGTGACATGTGTTCAGCATAGTCATACAACATACTGTGTGGGGTACATATATACAACATGACCAGAAGGGATGTACGTACATACATATTACGCGTTCCGTAACGAATATATGAACGGAAACGAACTCAGAGAGAGTATGGTAGATTCGTGACGAGCTAGGCTGCCAGCGGACCATAAAGCGACGAACAACCCACCCAGCGCACGACGCACCTAGCGAACAACATCTTTAACCGACGTGATCACGGTGTTCGTCCGCCCGGGGCTTCCAGGTAAACAAACACAAGACTACCCCATGCGTGGGTTTCCAAGCTCGGACAGGGAATCACCACCAGTAAGAGGATATAAAGGGCTCTATCATCATAGAGCACGAGGGAAGATCTATTCTAGGCACCTCCTACGCAACCTCAGTACAGAGTGTGTAGGCCTCAGTACAGAGTATGTAGGCCTCAGTAAAGAGTATGTAGGCCTCAGTACAGAGCATGTAGGCCTCAGTACAAAGTATGTAGGCCTCAGTACAGAGTATGTAGGCCTCAGTACAGAGTATGTAGGTTCCCAGCACTCGAAGGCCTTGTTAGTAATGAGGATGCATACGGTCTCAGAATTATTCTCAACTCCTGAAGGTGTTCAAGTCTTTTCTTTCGACTGGTGGATTTCTTGGCAATCTGACGTTGATGACCTTAACGACCCTGGCCAGCTAGTTGGTAGGCCTTTTAAAGGCCAAATAGCCAACCAGCCGACGACCCCCCCACAGCGGAGTATAAACGACTGTTTACACAGACGAAACAAACGATTACTTAACCGGAGAGATGTAGAGAGGCGTGTGGTCTCAGCGGGGCACTGTAACGACAACACAGGGCACGAGACTCGTAGGGCAACCAATACTGTTGTATCACCACTGACCTGAACATAGTCTTTTCGAGATTTAGGGATGAATATGACAGGGTACACTAGTGATGCTCTACTGCCGAGGCCAATCCCTAGAGGGAGGGAGTTCTAGGTGGGAATAGGCGTCAGATGTATAAACAGATGGAGAGATGATCATAGGGATATCTTATATAGATCCCTCACAGCGGTAGTGTATCTTAATGATATACATGGGTGGATGTCAGTAGAGAAGGGGGCGAATCCGGGAGAGGAGTGTGGAAATAATCACTCCACAGGGAGACGGTGGGTAATCCCTCGCTGATTACAGGAGACCCACGACTGTGCTCGTTACTACTGGTGACCCATGCACGACATGTGACCTCTTGCTTACATTAATGCTTGACCTTCAGCCGTGACTTGATCTATTATCTCCCCCCCCCCCCCCGAACACGATAGACTTGAGGTATCGAGAACTTCATGCTTGTCCCATACCTGTACAGTGTGATGTGAGGAACCACACACACACACACACACACACACACACACACACACAACCCAGACGTTCATCCTAGCCTTGAGGCTGATCGATAAATGAGGTGTGTGGATCCATCCTTAAAAGACATGTTACATATATAAAGTTGAGAGAAGGAAACACCAGGGTAAAAGTCTTTCTGTAACAGATACTATTTTTTTTTCTTTTTTACCATTGGAGGTTCCAGTCACGGACAGAAGTCCACATCAAGGCTGGGCTTAACTGAATTATGTAGAGGTTAATGAAAGGGAAGAAGAAGAGACAAGAGAAAGTATTTACGAATTTTGGAGGAAGGGAAAAGCCTGTTTTTTTTTTTTTTTTAAATTTGCCAGGTCGTAGGTATTGGGAAAGACATGAGAAGGGAGAGAGTTCCAAAGCTTCGACGTGTAGGGAAAAAAGCAGGTATCAAAACGGCCCACCCTTGAGTTGCCGATGGCCACACAGTAATCATGCAACGAAGCAGCTTACCAAGTATTGCGTGGTCTAGCTAGTGGTGGGGGAAACACAAGCAGCCAGCTCTCTGGAGCAAAAACCAAAGTAATACCTACAGAAGAGGGAGAGTGAACCAACATTGCGGCATAGGGCAAGAGGATCAAATTTGGAGGTTGCCTGAGACAGTTTATAAGTCGGACCGTTTTCGACTCGGCTCTGTCCAGTAAGGATGCAGAGCTAGGACCACCTCAGACGTGAGAGCAGTACACCATACAAGGACGAATCAAGCCTTTGTATAAACGGAGCAACGGTTTGGATAAAAAGAAATTTCGACATCTAAACAGCGACTCCCAGTTTCTTAAGAGGCAGACTTAGATATTCCTGTAATGTGGAGGTTTCCACGATAGAGTGGATGTTACAGTAACACCAAGCATGTTCAATGAGTTGGTTAGTTGAATTACAGACCCATCGAAGGAGAGAGGAAAGATGATGTGAGGAGTTTCTGATATAGATTCCAGCAATAATGGTGCTGTATCTTTCACTGGCGCCAGCAGATGAATCATCAGTATTACTGATGACGAGGGTGATAGGGGCAGGCGTCAGCCTCCTGAGGGAGGAATCACTATACATATAATGATGCCCGAGATCATAATATTATGCCACTGACCATCACCCTCTCTCGGCGCCCCCAGCGGGCCAGGACAGAGTAGGGGGAGGATGTATTCATCATAGTCGCCCCCACTGGAGACCTGCCACGATCGTCCGCACCGTCATACATCATCTTTCACCTTCGCCAGACTAGAGTTCAGCGTACAGTAACTTCGGATGGGAGATGAGAAGAATGACCTCCTTCTACCCCTCCTCCTCCTCCTCTTCCTTCCCCCTCCTCCTCCTCCTCTTCCTTCCCCCTCCTCCTCCTCCTCTTCCTTCCCCCTCCTCCTCCTCCTCCTCTTCCTTCCCCCTCCTCCTCCTCCTTCCCTCTCCTCCTCTTCCTTCCCCCTCCTCCTCCTCCGCCTACTCCTCCTCTTACAGGGGACCAGAGGATGCCGGAGTTTAACCTCTCGATCGATCAAAATCTTGCGGGATATTTGGCCGTCGCTGCTGCCCTGGTGATGGTGGCTGTAAGGGATAGGAAGAGGGGCAGGTGAGGGGGGGGGGAGGAGGAGGAGGAGGAGGAGGAGGAGGAGGAGGAGGAGCTGGTGGTGATGTAGGGGGTGAAGGAAGGGTGACAGTGGTGGTTGTAGTGGTGTGGGTACATAACATCCTCCTCCTCCCCCACCGCCACCCTCTCACAGGGCAACGTCGTGCGTGTCCCAGCAATAACCACACACCTCCGCCTCCTCTACGTGAGCTGAGTCCAGCCAGACCTTCCAGCCCAGTACGTGACGACTCTGGGAACTGTGGCTGGCTGGCTGGCTGGTGCCCACACTCCTCAACTTTAGACGTGGCCTGTTCAGAACTGGAGATGCTGACATTATGCTGCGTACTGCTGACACTATGTTGGGTAATGCTGACACTATGTTGGGTAATAATGACACTATGATGCATAATGCTGACACTATGCTGGATGATGCTGACCCTATGATGCATAATGCTGACACCATGCAGCGTAACTGACACTATGCTGGGAGTAATGTTAAGACAATGCTGGGTAATGTTGTCACAATGTCGGGTAATGCTGACACTATGCTGAATAATGTTAACACTGTGCTGGGTAATGCTGACACTATGCTGAATAATGGTAACACTGAGCTGGGTAATGCTGACATTATGCTGAATAATGGTTAACACTGTGCTGGGTAATGCTGACACTATGCTGAATAATGGTAACACTGAGCTGGGTAATGCTGACACTATGCTGAATAATGGTAACACTGTGCTGGGTAATGCTGACACTATGCTGAATAATGGTTAACACTGAGCTGGGTAATGCTGACACTATGCTGAATAATGGTAACACTGTGCTGGGTAATGCTGACACTATGCTGAATAATGGTAACATTGTGCTGGGTAATGCTGACACTATGCTGAATAATGGTTAACACTGAGCTGGGTAATGCTGACACTATGCTGAATAATGGTTAACACTGAGCTGGGTAATGCTGACACTATGCTGAATGATGGTTAACACTGAGCTGGGTAATGCTGACACTAATTCGAGACAGTAGATCACGTCATATACCTCCACGAGATCTAAGATCTTACCAGCGAACCCACCGCTCGACCCGCTCCTCCACAACCACCGGCCCCAGGAACCCACCTTACACACCCACCCAGCCACACACACCCACCAACATCCACCCACCACCCACCCAGCCACATAAAAGCGCTGCATTGGTCAGCCACAGCGAGTAGGGAGGAGGGGAGCTTAGATGTACAGTGATAAAAACGAGGAACAATGGGATGAGTAAAGGGTGGAGAGAGGCTAATAATGATGATAATAATACATACATACATACATACAGGTGCCTCTGTGTGTCTCCCGCCGAGACAGATCAAGATATCTATTGTGGTAGCTAAGAATACGCGAGGAGACACTGGTGTGTGTGTGTGTGTGTGTGTGTGTGTGTGTGTGTGTGTGTGTGTGTGTGTGTGTGTGTGTGTCGCTATTGTTAGCGGTAATGATGGATGTTGCCAGTTACACCCGGGCAGATATACACGTCTTTATACTATGATAGATGCATATAGACATGGTACACAAAGGAATATATATATATATATATATATATATATATATATATATATATATATATATATATATATTATCCCTGGGGATAGGGGAGAAAGAATACTTCCCACGTATTCCCTGCGTGTCGTAGAAGGCGACTAAAAGTTAAGGAAGCAGGGGGGAGGGGGGGGGGACTGGAAATCCTCCCCTCTCGTTTTTAATTTTCCAAAACAAGGAACAGAGAAGGGGGCCAAGTGAGGATATTCCCTCGAAGGCTCAGTCCTCTGTTCTTAACGCTACCTGACTGACGCGGGAGTTGGAGAATAGTTTAGAAAATAAAAAAGATAATATATATATATATATATATATATATATATGGTAGAAAAAACTGAATCAAGGACACAGAAGAGGAAGAAAGAGATAAGCAACAATAATACACAGTACATGGGTCAGTTCCCCCGGAGGTAAGAGCAGAGTCGCCGTGTTCTTCAAGGCTGCAGCACCCTCATTGTTCATGCTTCCACGAGGCATTTTCATCCCCCATCCACCCCACACACACGCGCCAGCTGCCTGCATCTTGTATATACTGACGGAGGGACCAGAGGGGGCGGACTCCCCCCTCCAACATGAGTGGCCTGGTCCGTACCCTTACCCCAACCTCCCGTACCCTCGACACTAAATGTGATGGAGCTTCTTATCTGTTTTCTCTTTATATATATATATATATATATATATATTTTTTTTTTTTTTTTTTTTTTTTTCATACCATTCGCCACCTCCCGCGACAGCGAGGTAGCGCTAAGAACAGAGGACTGGGCCCCTGAGGGAACATCCCCACCTGGCCCCCTTCTCTGTTCCTTCTTTTGGAAAAAAAAAAAAACGAGAGGGGAGGACTTCCAGCCCCCCGCTCCCTTCCCTTTTAGTCGCCTTCTACGACACGCAGGGACTACGTGGGAAGTATTCTTTCTCCCCTATCCCCAGGGATAATATATATATATATATATATATATATATATATATATATATATATATATATATATATATATATATATATATATATATATATAAGCGACATTTTAACGGAGCATTAGAGAGAGAGAGAGAGAGAGAGAGAGAGAGAGAGAGAGAGAGAGAGAGAGAGAGAGAGAGAGAGAGAGAGAGACCAGGAGAACGGTTGAGGGGGGGGGAAGGGGGAGCGATGAGTCCTGCTCTGTCTCCCCCGCCGCTACAGTAGGACCATCGTCGCCCGCCACCACACACACATTTTGGCTCCTGACGGATTTGTCAATACTATTGCCGGCGTAACCATGTCATATCCTTCCCCACCCCCCACCATATATATGAGGCACACACACACACACACACACACAGGTCCCGGATCCCCCTCCCTCTCGCTGGCAGACTACGATAAAATCACTTCGTGTGCATCGCAAAGTGTCTGGCGCCATTGTTTTAGAAGCCTTGCAGTAACGCTCTCCTGTCCCATCGCGCCTCATAGACCCGTACGGTAAACCTTTTCCATAATCAGTGCGATAACTTAACCCCTTCCATCACTACGATGACCTAAGCCCCCCTCCCGTATGACAACCCCTTCCATCACTGCGATGGCCTAAGCCCCCCTTCCGTATGACAACCCCTTCCATCACTGCGATAGCCTAACTCCCTTCCGTATGACAACCTCTTCCATCACTGGGATACTCCAGCTCCCTTCCGTATGACAACCTCTTCCATCACTGGGATACTCCAGCTCCCTTCCGTATGATAACCTTTTCCATTTCTTCCATGACCTATAACCCTTTCGTATGATAAGCCCTTCCATCGGTGCGGTATGATTATCCCTTCCACCAGTATGATAACCTAACAACTTCAGTAAGATAACCCTTCCATCCGTATGATAACCTAACTCCTTCATCAAGATAATCCCCTTCCATCAGTATGATAACCTAACTCCTTCATCAAGATAATCCCTTCCATCAGTGTGATAACCTAACTCCTTCATCAAGATAATCCCCTTCCATCAGTATGATAACCTAACTCCTTCATTAAGATAACCCCTTCCATCAGTATGATAACCTAACTCCTCCATTAAGATAACCCCTTCCATCAGTATGATAACCTAACTCCTTCATTAAGATAACCTAACTCCTTCATTAAGATAACCCCTTCCATCAGTATGATAACCTAACTCCTTCATTAAGATAACCTAACTCCTTCATTAAGATAACCCCTTCCATCAGTATGATAACCTAACTCCTTCATTAAGATAACCTAACTCCTTCAGTAAGATAACCAAGCCCCGGAGTCTAATATCATAAGCCTTGCCTGTATGCTCTCTCCTCATGACACAGAAGTGGTCCAAGTTTTCTCTTTCTCTTTCTTTTTTTTCCTGCTCTGTGCATCACACCTAACCTGTGTATACCTGGGAAGGCATTTGGTTTGGTATATCTTTGTAAGTTAGCTGTGACGGCACCTGGTAACTGAATGAGCTAATGAAAGCTCTTCCATTAACGCTATTATATACATATATATATATATATATATATATATATATATATATATATATATATATATATATATATACCCTAGCCTGAGCCAGGTACCTGTTTTATCGACCAACCCCCAGGGAAGGATGAACAGCTGGGTTGACATTGGACAGACTGTCTCAACCGGGAATCGACCATATGCGCTTGACTCCCGGGCGGCCCGCGAATGCGCCACGGTCAGCAAAGCTTAAGTTCCCACACCACGGAGACCCATCATCATCATCATCATCTCTCTCTCTCTCTCTCTCTCTCTCTCTCTCTCTCTCTCTCTCTCTCTCTCTCTCTCTCCCTAGCCGCCTACCGGGTGGTACAAGCACTGACCCTGCCCTTCTCCCCTGCCCCTGCCGCTGATAAACTTGCAATCAGAAACAAAAAACAAAAACAAAACAAAAAAAAATCAGTGTTTATTCCCCCCCCGCCCCCCTTCCTCCCCAGCACTACGAGGCTAGGTTGGGCTAGGGAGCTGGGAGTAGCTGCTGGGCCACAGCCCCTAAACATGAAGCAGAATATTCATGATCTCCAGACGTGTTTTTTTGTGTGTCCATATATTTTTATTTCAAAGAAGAGGGAGGGAGGGAGGGATGGAGGTGGTGGGAGGAGGAGGAGGGAGGGAGGTGGTGGGAAGGAGGAGGAGGGAGGGAGGTGGTGGGAAGGAGGAGGAGGGAGGGAGGTGGTGGGAAGTAGGGAGGGAGGGAGGTGGCGGGAGGAGGAGTGTGGTATATGTATCCGGGTGGTGTTAATCTGCCAGGCGTGTTGACTTCGAAACTCCGGGGTCTGCGTTGGTTCTCGCCGCTGTATCTTCCCGGGCACCTGTAACTTTTACGTACACACGGCCGGATATTAATAAACTTAGACCCGGACTTACTTGCCTTTTATTCCCCCCCGTCTAGCGGGAAAGCTTCCAAGGCTCAAGGTACGGGTAGGTGAGTGTGCCTTACCTTGAGAGAGAGAGGGAGGGAGAGAGGGAAGAGGGAACGCGAGACGGAAAGAGGACCTGATCTCTTCTTCACATAACCGCTACGTGTTCCCCAGATGCTGCCGCTATACTGCTACACACACACACACACACACACACACACACACACACACACATACACAGGAACATCTCGACTCGTGGAATATGCCAGATGTAAACTGCTAATCAACTTTAAAGATATTAAAGACAGTTTAAACATAAACCACCCTCCAGCCTCGTCTTCAGAAGCTAAACACCGTAAATCGAATTTCTTTCCTCTGTTACAGTTTTGTTTGTTGGGTTCTCGATGACTCACAGAACCTCTGAGATGTCTCAAAACCCTTCGGCAAAACATAGCCCTCAAAGCTCTTCTCGTCAACCTTACCTCACACAGCGTTCCTCCCACCGTCGTCTCTCTGGACAAACCCCGTCTTCTCTACCCAGCCAGTATATATATATATATATATATATATGCAATGGCAAATGGATCACGCAAATTTTTACCTCCTTATAACCCATGTCTTAGACCTTACCCTCCCTCTTTCTCTCTCTTATGCCGTTTGCCTTAGTAAAACGACAAATATAAGGTGATAAAGAGTCGTCACTATGTCTTGCGATATTGTTATTTGTTCGCATAACCACTGGCGCAGCTCTCTGTCCGGATCGAGATCAAATGTCACTTCCGCACTCTGGACCCCCGCACCCCACACTCACTTCGAAACACCTAACGCTTCGGAGAACTCAACCTCCCTCACCCCCACAACAAAAACAACTTCGCGAAATAAGTTAATTTCCACACATATCCTCCTCTCCAGCCATCTCCAGATGCCCCCCCCCCCCACCCCCATCCCCTTTCCTCGTACCAGTATATTTTTTCTGTTGGTGGAAACTTTCTCACTCGTGTTCTTGGAATCTCCATATCGCCCAAATTATGATAATTATCTTATAGAAATGACTTTGATCTCTCTCTCATCTTGTCCCTGAACCAACTCGCTCCCAGCCACACACCCTTTATGAAGGCCACGTCCAGCACGGCAGTGAAGACCTACTTCTCCTCCTCATACACGTGTGGGGGATACGTCGAAGTGCACATCACCTTAACGCCTCACTCGAACGTGTCAGGGGTGAACGCCATGCCAGCCAGCCAGCCTCACCCACCTCCTTGTCTCATGAGTCATTCTGTATCGACTTTCTTCTTCTTCTCCTCCTTCTTCTTCTTCTTCTCCTTCTCCTTCTTCTCCTTGTTCTTTTTCTTCTTCTCCTCCCCCTTCCTGATTCCATCGCAACTTTCGCTACAAGATCAATTCATTCCATCGCACAGCTGCTTACGTCAGACACAGGGAGTCCTGCTGCTGCTGCTGCTCCCCCCGTGTGTCAACATGCGGTATGTTCATCAGCCTTCTATACAACCCCCTCTCTCTCATCTCGCATTCCAGGAACCGTGCATCGCGGGAAACCCCCTCCTTCTCCCTCTACACACATTTCTTCCTTCCCCAGCTACATATATCTCGCGACTTTACATGTGTAGAACATGTATACGTAAAACACACATTCTTTATCATCAAAACATTATCATAGCCTTCCAGTCCATAATGAGATAAGGTACACTTTTTCGGTAGATTTGAGAATCATTTTCATCGCAGTATATATATATATATATATATATATATATATATATATATATATATATATATATATATATATATATATATATATATATATCTTTTTCTTTCAAACTATTCGCCATTTCCCGCATTAGCGAGGTAGCGTTAAGAACAGAGGACTGGGCCTTTGAGGGAATACCCTCACCTGGCCCAATTCTCTGTTCCTTCTTTTGGAAAAAAAAAAAAAAAAAAAAGGAGAAGGTTCTTTCTAATGTACATAGCACTGCATACGACAGCATATTTAGAGTTATCGATCTTCTTTCTTATGTTCTCGAATTTTCTCAGTAATTTTCCTCCATAAGGAGGGTACTCACACACCAGTTGTCCTTAGTTCATCATCTAATACATTCAAGTTTTCGCCTTCACAGAGGCATCATCAGGAATCTACAAAAAAAGGGAAAAATACTGCGACAGAAAACTTGGATAAGAAAAGAAAAACGCGAAAAAAAATATAAAAACACTCGGAAAAACACAGAACATGGCACATAAAAGTAAAGGAAACACTGAACAAACCTAACAATCTTATGAAGGGTTGTACAATCTAAGCACAACATATGGAAACAGTAAAATGGATAACTTTCAATCGACGAAAAACACAGAACAATATTACACAAGAAAGTTCATCACTAAGTATTCTAAGAAGGGCCAAGCGAGACCGTTATTGTCCGGATGTGGAGCTGAGGTTCGGTTAGGCTCGCCTGATTCTCCCAGACCCTCGTAACGTTGGACCGTGTTCCTGACGCCCAGCAATGGCGTATTTAGGAGCTTGTGGCGGGTCCAATGATGTGTCCCAACCTTAAACGACCAGCACCGTACCTAAAACGACCGGTAACGGACCTAAAACGACCGGCAAACTACCTTAAAAGGACTGGCAACCTACATCCGAAATCTTCCCCTGACATGACCTCACCCATCACCTTAACCTATCACGACACCTCGTCCTGCCAGGTGATTCAATGACCCCATCCACTCTTCCTAAACCTGTGGATAGTTTTTCATATTTCTTAACCTTACGACATATCATTTTGTTCAATGATAATTGTCCCTCAGATACAATAAAGTTAATGCACAGAGCTAATGAGACTGGTTCGACAATTATGCATTTTAACATAATTATCAGATTTAAAAACAATGTTACATTTGTTGAAATCAATTCTATATACATAGGCCTTTACGTGTACGAAAACAGCACGTAATTATTGTGTCCTACCCTCACATCTCCTATGTTTCCTACCCTCACATCTCCTATGTTTCCTACCCTCACATCTCTCATGTTTCCTACCCTCACATCCCTCATGTTTCCTACCCTCACATCTCCCATGCTCCCTACCCTCACATCCCTCATGTTTCCTACCCTCACATCTCACATGTTTCCTACCCTCACATCCCTCATGTTTCCTACCCTCACATCCCTCATGTTTCCTACCCTCACATCTCACATGTTTCCTACCCTCACATCTCTCATGTTTCCTACCCTCACATCTCCCATGTTTCCTACCCTCACATCTCTCATGTTTCCTACCCTCACATCTCTCATGTTTCCTACCCTCACATCTCTCATGTTTCCTACCCTCATATCTCTCATGTTTCCTACCCTCACATCTCCCATGTTTCCTACCCTCACATCTCCCATGTTTCCTACCCTCACATCTCCCATGTTTCCTACCCTCACATCTCTCATGTTTCCTACCCTCACATCTCTCATGTTTCCTACCCTCACATCTCTCATGTTTCCTACCCTCACATCTCTCATGTTTCCTACCCTCACATCTCCCATGTTTCCTACCCTCACATCTCTCATGTTTCCTACCCTCACATCTCTCATGTTTCCTACCCTCACATCTCTCTTAGGTTCATGAAGTGATTCACTCATATCTCTTCACGTGTCTCCCATAAGTACGTTATCTGGACCGTCTGTCCCTCTTCGCATTTCGGTTGAGATGAGCTTGTGAAAAACCGAAGCTGAACTGGATTAGGAAATGAATCATCATGCCTCCATGATGTGTAGTTTTAACCTTCATATATATATAGGTGTGTGTGTGTGTGTGTGTGTGTGTGTTTGTGTGTGCGTGTGTGTGTGTGTGTGTGTGTGTGTGTGTCTGTGTGTGTGTGTGTGTGTGTGTGTGTGTGTAAAGTGTGTTATATATTTCTTTCTTGTATCTTCCCTGATGATGTGATAATTACACGAAAGTGCACTTGGAAACTTGTCGTGTTCCATTTCCCCCGTGGATCGGATGGAATTTACTTGATCACGCGCTCAATTGTGATCTTTATATATATATATATATATATATATATATATATATATATATATATATATATATATATATATATATATATATATGCTGTTGGAGATGGGGAAAAGAGGTTTCTGCCCTGCTGATCATGCAAGGCCACTGGGGTCCGCTTCCCCAAGAGACTCCGTGAGAAGGAATTCCCCTCCCGGGCGCCATCACTGCAAGACTCACGCATCCCGTTTTTCTTCTTTCTTTCTTTTTTTCTTTTTTCTTCTTGCATTACCCCGAGCAAAAAACCACCCGCTCCAGAGTTTTACCGTGAGAGTCACTTTGTAAATGATAAGAAGAGGAAGAAGACGAGGAAGGAGATGAAGGAGATGATGAGGGTGATGAGGAAGAAACAAAGATGATTAGGAGGAGGAGGAGGAGGAAGAAGAAGAAGAAGAAGAAGAAGAAGAAGAAGAAGAAGAAGAAGAAGAAGAAGAAGAAGAAGAAAAAAAAAGAGGAGGAGGAGGAGGAGGAGAAAGAGGAGGAGGAGGAGGAGGAGGAGGAGGAGGAAGAAGAAGAAGAAGAAGAAGAAGAAGAAGAAGAAGAAGAAGAAGAAGAAGAAGAAGAAGAAGAAGAAGGGGTTTATGCTAGCAGCTCCCGGGTCCATAAGGTTACTTTATACGACAGATCACACCTGGACCAGCTGGCCACAGAGCCATGATGGATCACACTTGGACCAGCTGGCCACAGTTCCGTGGTAACCCAGGTCCACACCATCTGGTGACCACACAACAGTAACAACCCCCCCCCCCCCCCCGCCGCACGCGACAGCCGCAGAGGAAGTGGAAGGCGTGAGGGTGTGCGCGTTCGATCCCGTCTCGTCTCCGTCCGTCTCCGACACTATCCTCCCGGGTCGCATGACGGCGTCGTCTACCGACCATCGTCGCCCTCTCTGTCTCCCTCCCTTCCCACAGGGCGCCTCCGGGCGGCGGCAGCAGCAGCTGCTGGGGGTCGTTCACCGAGCCCTCATTAAGCCCAGCCAGGACGTGCCTGGCGGCGACGGCCTGGCACCGGGCCGCCCCCCTAACACTGGTCGCACCTCCCCTACGTCCGCCAACACCAACACACACCTCACCAGCGAAGTGGCGATGCTTTTACCGCGTCAGATTAGCGGGTCCCCTGTGATGAACAGACGGGGCCAAGTGGGGACACTGTGAGCAGAGGAGCCACTCAATGCAGTATCGGGTTGTTGCATGGGAGTCAGTGATTCACAGAGGGAGGATAAACCCTGCTCCGGTCACATGTGTAAACTCAAAGCCAAAGGTGATCAGTAGAGATGCTGGCCTACTATCTTCCGTCCATCTACGCCTTTTCTACCTGTCTGTGCGTATCTACCTTTTCTACCTGTCTGTGCGTATCTACCTTTTCTACCTGTCTGTGCCTCTACGAACATCGCCAGCGAGGTAGATCATCCGTGATTCGCTCTCTACACCAGCAGGAGGTCGGAGAGTATGATGAATGCCTCAAGGGTAGGGATGATGCACTGGCCTTACTGCCTGTGTGACACTTGCCCTGATCGCCGGGACGCAGGGCCACTGAGAGCCAGGACAGTGCCACAGTGCCCTCTCTCACTGCTTATGGCACTGTCCTAAGCGCTAGTGCTCAGGTGCCACCGAGAACAAGGGTGCCACAGTGCCATCTCTCACTACCAGTGGCACTGCCTTGGCCGCCAGGACTCGCGGTCACTAACAGCCAGGGTGCCACAGTGCCAGTGTCACTGCCTTGGCCGCCAGGACTCGCGGTCACTAACAGCCAGGGTGCTACAGTGCCAGTGGCACTGCCTTGGCCACCAGGAGTGAGGCTGGTCGGCAATGAGTCTGGGAGTGGAGCCCCGTGATCCTGGCTGTGTCTTGCTCCCACACTGACGGACCATCGCTCACACCACCACCGCCAGAAGGCACTGGGCCAGAGACTTAAGCAACATAAATATAGTATAAGAACGGGACAAGAATCAAATGCCTTGTTTAATCACGCTAAAAACTATGATAATTTTATTCAATGGAGTAATGCCATCTCAGTTATTAACTCTAACCTCTATTAGCAAGAGAAATATCATTGAATCTTCTATTACTAAATACACAAATAATTATAATCTTAATATTAGTGATGGTCTTTACAAATTAGATAACTTTATTGTTGATAAAATTTGTAAAATGATAAGTTTATGAACGCTCATTGTATGTTTTGGGCAATGACATGTTTACCAAAAGGCGTCCTAGCTTCGTCTC